>NW_026851261.1:600000-933013 GCF_030913485.1 Colletotrichum godetiae
AGGATTGGGAACCCATCCCATCTCTCTTTCGCCCAGGGGCCTGTCTGGACCAACTCGAGCAGGCTTTCATTCCGTCTACCCGTGACCCGAGTCGTATGGGAGCCACGACCGCCACGCTCATCATCTCTCCCCTTCAGTCGTTCCCATCACTCATTCCCACCCGCCAGAGAAAAACCTCCGAAAAGCCGCCCCATTCGCAAGCTCACCCCTGTCGTCAACCTTTCGAAACTCGAGTACTGGCTCCAGTTTGCCTTGCTTCAACCAGTACGACATCATAACTCCAGCATCGTTTGCTAGCGTACACCATATGCGCGCGTCTGACACAAACGCAACCCTTTCGTCGTTGCCTTTCTTTCTCTCTACACCGCATGTCGGGCGCAGTCCCACTTTGTGGACTCTCCCACTCGCCTTGTTGTCTTCGGACAGCTAAGCATCCCTTTCAAGCCTTTGGAAACAACCATTTCTCCTTTGCCCCGCTGCCGTTTGGGCCACGTCCTACTCGGAGAGAAACGAGCAGAAGCAACTCTCCTCAGGTTCCGGCTTCTCGGTAAGTAGCGCGCTGCGCCTTCAATGCCAATATGCCAAAGGTCTGTGGGCAATGCCTGAGAATGGAATGTCGGGAGCCCGGAAATGTCAAGCAGCGGTCGACAACGGCTCCGGTCTCTCGATCCTACATGAGCCGGCCTTGGCAAATTCGAGTCTTTTCTTATCCAACGGGCTTGTCAAAAAAAAAAGGATCTCCCACTCTATCTATGTGAAGACGACGATCAAGCCGGGCCATGCTGCTTCAATCCGACGAAAAATTTAGTCTCCCGTCCCTCCCCCCATCCCCTCCCAATCGCGCCCCTGGCGATCGCCGCGCAGATCTCACAGGACATCAGGTAGTCTGAACTTTGGACTCGTTGCAGATCCCCCGTCGTGGAACTCGGAGAGGGGGTTAGAAATACAACCCTAACCAGGAGTTTAACACGGAGTGGCCAGGGGGATTCCCTCTTTATCGGGGTTATAATGCTTCCATCTCACCCTTTGCTCCCACAACTTGCGCCGTAAGGTCGGATTAGAAACCTTGCCCAAGTTTGCCCTGCAAATCCTACTCATGCTACCTACAGGCCAAGGTACGAATCCTTTTTTCAGTCAAAAAAAAAGAAAAAAGAAAAAAAGCTTCAGGTCCCTGTGGACACGGGAAGTTTCTCCGTGCCAAGACGTCCACGAATTGTGACGAGACTTCTTTGTGTGCCCGCCTAACCGCCCTCTGACAGCCCGTCTTTGGCGACGGACGCAGGCGTCCGTTTCCAGAGATCTCGTCGGCAAAAGAAATTGACACATGCGGTGAATAGCAATCGTCACCATCGTATTCGCATACTCGTGTAGATACTCGTATGGTAGCGCATGCCTGTCAAATAAAATCGAATAGCTGAATATCTATCCAAGCCTTTGATGACATGGGAGGTGTCGAAATTCCTCCTTCTGAACAGGCGGCCTCCTACACTCTTCCCCAAGCCGTATTGGACTTTGCCTATTTCTGAACCCATCCAGCGACTCACGGTCAAGTGTCTCCGGTCCACTAAGAAGTCTAAACTTCTGAAGCCCATCCCGCGTCTTCCTCTCACCTCTGCGTAAGGTACTGTTGTCGTTGTCTCCACACACCCCCGATCCCCGGCATAAGTCATCACGTCAATTTTCCAAACCGGCTCTCTTGTCAACCACCGCAGCTGAAACTCTACCGAGGTTCCTCCCCTGGAACCCACGCACCACAGGACTCCTGCCCGCCGACTCTGCAACGCGCAAGGGTAGGCCTGCCCCGGCTCCGCGTGGGACACCTACGTATAATCTCGCAGTCTGCAGACGCTGCTTCTCCACCCGTCTGGCTGGCCACTCGCAGCTTTCAAATGTGTCCGCGCGATACGTTTGCATGCAAAGATCCGATTGCGCGTCATAGTGTGTGCAATTGGATGTACCATTTTATTAACTCATGGGCGCTATCTCTACTATTTCATCCACCACCCTCCTCTCAACCTCCGGCCTATTGTGCTAAATGACTCATCCAGGGACGAAGATATACTGGCTGTTACTCCCATCCCAATCACAATTGTATCATCCACCCTCTCAACCAAACTTTTTCTACACCATTATGATGCATCTTAGTCGACGAAAAAGCACAACGTGCCCGTCAGTCTCTTGGAAGCGATCACACCGTGCCCCACACGGGACAGGTAATATCAAGACAACTCCTTTTTACAGAGCATAAGGGTTCAAAGACCGAATGGTCAAGCAACTACTTCGAATTAGTATTTGTCACGGAATTTTGCTAGATAGTGGTCAACTTACGGTGGGCTCTTGGACAGATCTGTCTTGAGAATCACAGGAACCCTGCTCATCTCCGTGACGTCCTGAATGTACTCTCCTCCCTCCTCGCGCAGCTTGAAAAGCTTGAGATACTTTTCCTTGTTCGACAGGCGGGCCTCGGGGGCCTCGGGGGCGGGAACCTTGGAGTCGGACCTGGTGCGCTGCAGGGGCTTGGCATCGGAGCGGGTCGGGGAACCGGGGACGCTCTGTGTGGGTCTCTCGGCCAACGAAGCTCCGGCCATGGCCTCGGTAATGTCCGACGCATTGTCGTCATCGTCGTCGAAGAGGGCATCGACGTCGTCAGTAGAGATGGTGCCCGTCTCCGTCTGCTTGCGCGCAGCCTCCTCTCTCTCCTTCTTGGCACGCTCTGCGGCTTCCGCTTGACGAGCGGCAGCAGCGACGTTTGCGTTTCTTACAGACGCAGCAGCCTTGGGACGCTCATCCTCTGGCACGTAGGCGGAGCTCGGCACACCCTTCTCCCAGTAGAGCTCGAGAACTCTCTTCTCCTTTCTGAATTCTGCCTTCTTGAGAGGCAGCTGGTCGCAGTGCACCCGCTTCTCAAAGCCCCATTCGGGGATGAGAACGTCAAAAGCTGACTCATACACGCAGAGGACGATGCCCTCCGTGATAAGATCGCCGTTGACCTGCTGGCGCTTCTTGTCCATCTCACGGCAGGACTCAATGTGAATGCTCTGTTCCTGAGCATTCTGTGCGGAGTCCTTCTTCGTGTTGCAGGACTCAATGGTCTTGACAAGGCTCTCCAGTTCCTCCGTGTACTCGACCTTGCCCTCAGAGAGAACAGACTCGAGTTGTCGGTGGACAATGATGTCGGCGTAGCGCCGTGTGGGGCTAGTGAAATGAGTGTACAGAGGCAAGTTGAGGGCGTAGTGGGGCCACAACTGCTTAGCAGTCTTGCCGGCAATGAAGTACTTGGCACGTTGCATAGACTTGAGGACAAGCGTCTCCATTCCCTTGCGGATATCAGCGTCGTCAACCTTGAAAAGGCTGTTGTGCATGCTGCCGCTGCCGGAGGTCTCAACCTCGTAGCCAAGGGCATTCATGCGATCGGCGAAGGTCTGAAGGCGTCGAGCGTTGGGGGGACCTTGACGGCGCAGAAGGGCCTTCTCAGGCAGAGCTTGAGCGAGGCGCTGGGCAACATAAGTGTTGGCCTTGTGCATGAGCTCCTCGACGAGCTCAGTAGCAGGGGTAGAATCGAAGATGTTGTGCTTGATGGGAATGTTCTCATCATCGAGTTGCTGCAGAAGCCTCAGGGGCGCAATAGGTTCACCACCAGCACCAAGGCGGGCCTCGGTGAACTTTTGAGCGACAGCCTAGACATTGTTAGTGCAACTCGAATGCAGGCTTCAGTAGAACTTACGTTAAGGATCTGGACATCCTTGAGCTGAAGAGACTCGTGCTTCCAGTCGGCCTGGCCGTTCAGAGCCGCATCGATCTCCTCAATGGTGATCTTGGCAGTGCTCTTGATGATACTCTTGCCGATCCAAGTGTCTCCCTCGGCAACAGAGCCGTTGTGGGGGTTAACACGGAAGAGAACACTGACAGCCAGACGCTCTTCGCCAGGGGCCAAAGAGCAAACCTCTCCACCAATCTTAGGAGGAAGGAGTGCGCAAGTGCGGTTGACCAAGTGAACGGCGGTGCCGCGCTTCTTGGCTTCGCGGTCGACAAGCGAGTTGGGCTTGACGAAGTGAGTGACATCAGGAATGTGAATACCGATGTCAATTTTGCCATCAGGCTGAGTCTTGATGTGGATGGCGTTGGCAAGTTCGGGAGAACCGTTGAGGTCGAGCGTAACAACCTTCTCATCACGGAAGTCCCGGCGAGCAGCCAGGGAAGCCTCCTCTTCCTTAGCAAGGGACCAGTCCTGAAGACCAACGCTGCGCAGAACAGCCTCGGAGAATTCATCGGAGGAAAAGTTGTTGTCGCGCAGCAGGGCGTCGGTCTCCACCTTAAGGTCGCCCATGCGGCCCAACTGCTCGACAAGGGTACCGAAGGGATGCAGAGAGGTGATCGGCCAACGCTTGATGCAGGCAACAAAAATGCGGTCAGCGTAGTCCTGATGCTTCTCGACGAAATCGCGCGGCGCCTGCTCAGTAGGAATGGCAATGAGCGGCACGCGCTTGTCAGTAGGCTTGAACCAAACAATCTTGGGCTTCTCCTGCGAACGGTTGTCGTGGTGGCGGTTGTTGCCTCCATCTCTGGCGGCTCTCTCCGCTTCCTGCTTCTCCTTCGTAGCCTGACTGCTGGGACGAAGCAGACCGAGGTTACCTGAGAACATCTGGCCGGCTACACGCTCAACGACAGCCACAATGTGACCTGCGTACAGGGGCTTGGCCTCATCATTGATTTCCTCCTCCTCGACAAGAAGCAGGCTTTGACCCTCAACCTCGACATCGTCGTTCTTCTTCTGAGTGGGGCGCTGACGCAGACTGCCGCGACGGCGAATGCCGCCCTCCTGCGGCGTGTTGTCATCGTTGTTACCGGATGACTGATTCTGTCCGTTGGTAGATCCAGAACGGGTGTCGGTGATGTCCTTGCGCTTCTTCTTCTCTTCCTTCTCGCGCTTTTGCGACCAAACTTCGTCGACATCAAGAAGCTCAACGGCAACCAGGTCACCCTCGAGGGCACGGTTGCGATCCTTGCTACCGCAAATAAAGATATCAGCATCAAGCAAGCCGTCCTGAGTGGAAACGTAGGCGTCGCTGCGGTTCTTCTTGTTCACGCGAAGAATACCAGACACGAGCTGTCCATCGCCGAGGAGAGCCGGGAGGGTGGCCTGGGGGAGGTAAGGAGTGAACAGGGTCTTTCTCTGCTGTTGCTGCTGCTGGTTTCCACCAAGCTGACCACCATGCTGGCCGCCCTGAAGGCCAACGAATTGTTGACCGCCCATCTGGGCAGCTTGGAGCGCCTGCAGTTGCTGGATCTGCATGGGGTTTAGCTGCTGGCCCGGGTACATGCCCATGGGGAGCATGTTGCCGGGCATCTGCATAAGCTGCGGCTGACCGGGGTATTGGAATGCGCCGATGTTGGAGATGGACTGGTTCACGGAACCACGAGTGCGGTGGCCCGGCTGGAAGCCACCCTGCTCCTGACCCTGGTTACCGCCCTGGTTGCGCCAGTTTCCGTCAAAGTTGCGAGAGCCGGTTCTGGCATGACCACCGCCGCCAGTCTGGCTACCGCGACGACCAAAGTCATTCTGGCTAGCATCACCAGAGAAGCCACCGCGACCGGTGCCGCCACCGCCGCGACCGTTCACAGCCATGCTCTGGCTGCGACCATGGCCACCGCGCCCACGACCGGCGCTGGTACCCTGAGCAATCGGAGCTTCGGGTTGAGTCGGAGCAGGGGCCGGGGCAGAGGCACCACCCTCGGCGCTGGCCTCGGTAGAGGGGGACATGGGGAAGGAAAAGCCGGATGTCGTTCGCTTCTGCTGTGCGATTTCTGCCGCCTTCTTCGCATCGGCAAGCGCCAAAGAGTGACGTCGCTGGTGACCGCCGCCGCCGGCACCACCGCCGCGGCCGCCACGGCCACCGACGTTTTCCCTACCAGGACCGGCGCCGGGGGCATCATTGAAGTTCGAGCCGGATGCACCAGAGGAGGGAGCGGGAGGAGGGCCCATTCCCATGTTGGGGAGTGCCGACTGATTACGGCGATGTGACATTGGCTGAGTCGGAGGACCGCCCATGGAGACATTCTGCTGCGGAATCTGTTGGGGGAACTGGAAGGCGCCCTGGGGAGCCATGCCGGGCTGCAGGGGATTGAAAGCACCGCCTGGGCCGAGCTGTTGCGTGGGGGGCATCATTCCCATGTTCATGTATTGTTGCTGCGTAGCTTGGATTTGTTGCTGCTGTTGCTGCAAAAGCTCAATCTGCTGCTGGATAGCTAGCTGTTCCACTGCAAAGCAAGACTCATTGTCAGCATCGAGGTTCAAATTGGTATGATGAAACGAGTGACGAGGGGTTGAGGGGTCGGGGGGGGGGGGGGGGGGGCATCGCGTTCGCGTAGGAGCGGCAAGCTCACGTGTGAAGATGGGGGAAAGGATGGAAGGAGATATGATTCAACGTACTACCCGGGTTGGCAAACATGCTCATCAACGGAGTCAGCTCGGAAGGGCTTCTCCTGTGCGCAATGTGAAGCCGTCGGCCGGTTGGGCCTGGGACGCCGCCGGTTGGCTGCTGCGGCGGCTGCTGCTGCTGTTGTTGCTGCTGCTGCTCCATGATGGGCAGTCACGCAGATAAAAGATTGGCTTCTTTTTTGTGTGTGTGTGTGTGTATTGTAATGCACGTCAAGTGCGTCGGTAGTATAAAGGACGGATGGGTTGGGATTGATAGTGTCGGATACCGAGTAGTCGGCGTAGGCGTCGATGAAGCTTTGTGGGATGATGTGGCACGTAAGGTATTGACGTATGTAGTTTGCGGACTAAAGACAGTGGAGAACTGGGATGGATGTGGTTTTGGGCTCTTGCTTGGTCTTTTGAAATTGTGGACGTGGTTGCGTTTGGTTCAAGGAAGGTAGTTCTTGTTTGTCTGATCGATCGATGAGGGATTGAAAATGGGATGGATTGGGGGTGGATTGGGAGGAGAGGAATTGGATGTCTGGCGAGACGGAGAGAGGTGGAAGGGAAAGGAGCTCGCAAGGAGTGTGCGAAGTGATGGTTGAGGTGGGAAAAAAGGATGAGGCAGACAAGAAGTGAAGAAGTAGACGAGGCAGGATGGGAATGTCCTCTCTGGGAGAGACTGACGGGGGGTTTGTTGCGAAAGGCGAGTCGGGTCGGGGGGGTGTGGAGTGGGGAGAGGGGGGGGAGAGAGCGAGTGAGGAGGAGTAGGAGCGAGGACAGCAGTAGCAGCAGCAGCAGCAGCACCCGCCCCGGTGGAGGAGGGACAGGCAGTTGCAGCAGGAGCCGGCCCGCCTGGTGGGAAGACTCAAGACAGTCCAGACCCAGTCCCATAGCTAAGGTAAGGTAGAAAGGTACCTACCTACGGAGACCTTCCATGCCATACGAATGGCCTCCCACCATTGAGTACGAAGCACACTTCACAGCAGCACAATTGAGAGTCAGCTCACACCTCACCAGCTGGAGGCGGGCGGGCACTGGGAAAGCTGAGCCGCTGGTGCAAGGAAAGGTACATGGTGCGCTAGTGAACCACCAGAGTTGCGTAGTAAGGCAATAGCACAGGACGGCGCTGTAGGGAGACGGGCAGGCCACAGTCCAAGTTTCTCACGTAGGCAGACGGGAGACACGGCGATTACGATGATGACGATGATGGTGGTGCATGCTGCTGCAGAAGCTTGCGCACTCCTGCTGGACTCTACATGTTTCTGCTAAAACATCCCTTCCTTCACACCTAGATCCGAAATGCATCATTGGCACCTCAAGCTCTTGTCGCAATCCCATTCAAAGGTCTCGCAACTGGCTCAACCAGCCCAGCTGGGAAATGCCCAAAAAGTCGAGGTGACGACAATATCCAGACCAGGTATCCGTAGGTACCTTACCCCAAGCTCGAGGTACATGACCGGCGGCTTGTCCCCAAACATAGCACTTTAGGGGCGGATAGGTAAGCAAGGAAGTACCTGTCCCCCGTGCCCCCCCGACGAGCCTGACTTGGGGTCGAGTACATACTCCGTAAGGTACCTTACCTTACTCCGTAGGCTGGCAAGGAACAAGACTCAGTCAGACGTCTCCAGTCAGGTCTCGACGGGGGTGGGGAGAGTCCACGCCGCACCTACGCTGCACGCCAGGCCAGAGACAGAGCCAGAACCAAAACCAGGTCAGGGCTTCCGGGTTCGAGGACAGGTAACAGGTTAGCCGCTCGGATACTTTGTTGATCAGTACCTTGCCGTAGTGCACCACCCTGACTTTGACCTGCCGCCCATCTCTCCAGACTCCCGCACCAGACAAGTCGTCCCAGACACCTTACGTAGGTGGACAAGGAGCGAGCCGAGGGGTGACTCTCGACTTTCGAGTCTCGGTCTCGACTCTTCACTCTCAAGGGCTGGGCTGGAACTGGGACGTCCGCCAAGTTCCGTCTCCTGCGGCCTTTTAGTCTGGCACACTGGCACTGACTACTGACACAGTCAACAGTATGACTATCTACCTATGGTGCTATGTATCCGTATGGCTGCTAGCACGAACGAGATAGGGCCAGCAAGTCAGGAACCTTGGCTTGGTACCTCGGGGCAACAGGATAGGATGGTCAGCGGCCAGCGAGCGGCGGCTACTTGCTAGGTACATTGGCGTCTACGGGGGTGCTGCGCGGTGGGCAAGCCAAATGCAGGGCTCATGTCGAAGGGGGGGAGCAGGAATACGCCAGTGTTTCCGGATGGATACCGCATCGTTGGACACCACATCAACAGCCCAGAACCCCTACGCCGTACGGATACCTACCTGAGCGAGGCTTGCAGCAAGCTCTCCTACCGTTGCGTTGCTCTGGTCCCCAACACCAGGAAGCTCCGGGCAATAGCAGCATGGCAGCATCCCTCACAGTCTTCAGTCATCCGGAGCTGTGATTGACATGTCCCCCCCGGTGCAGCGGTGGAGTTCACTACGTACCTCCCTGACAAGATTTCTCCTCAATGGCATCACACACTCTATCTGAGCAGGTATCGGTACGGAGTAAGCAAACCAAGGTAGGTTGAAGATGTCCTTCCCCGTCATGCTCAGCTCTCAGATGCTCCGTCCAGTCTCCGGTCGTGTTCGTTGTGCCGACTTTCATTTGTCAGGCCAGCAAAACCGAGAGGGAAAGTCAAGGCGAGACGGGCCAGATCCAAACTTCGGCCAACTCTTCAGTTGGAAATTTGGGCCGGGCCCGACTCCAGTTCCAGAATCTCAACGATATGACGACGCGGGTGTGCCCTGTACTTCGTACATACGAATAACTCTGCACGAATACTCTATGCGAATACCACGGACGGAGCATATTTGAATACACTACCTGTTTGTTTGGACAACTGGCAGAGGCTGAGGAAGTTCGTAGGCACGGAGAACCTGAGGTTATCCTTGACCGCCCGGCAGTAAATCTGACTGCCCGCGTTCGGGCCAAGGCTCCACTCGCGGTCCGACCAACCAGCGGAGACGCTATACTGCATTCTGTCAGGATCCAGAGTCATTATTCGTCCATTCAGCTCCTCAAAGACCCCACCTGGGTTGCGACCACGGCGACGTCTCTTCTTCTTTTTTCAGGTCTGGCCGGCTGCTGCCTTTTTGGCTGCTCTGCTCTCCATGCCCTGTCACTTTTGGTCTGCTCGTCTGCTCTTCCACCCATGGAGCAAAGAGGGTAGAGCTGCAAGCAGCAACACGGGTCCAGGGTAACTGTGCAGCAAGGGTCGTCGCCTTTTCCCATAGCCCAGCAATACATAGGTCCCCTCCAAGCTTCAAGGGGGGCCCCCCATCACCACAAAGAGCCCCAGGCCCGCCGCGAACGGTAGCATTTTCCCACATCAAAGCGCGCCTGATACATCGTATTATTTTTCGTTGCTCCACACCAACGCCGCGCCCAACCTGAACTCGACAGTACGGTTTCTACGCTCTACCAATACCTTGCCCGCTTGACGACACCACTTGACCCAAACAGCCCCGAAGAGGTGAGGAAGCACAGCCTCGTCTGGACTCTCAAAGATCGCCCGAGCCTTGCCTTACCTTCCCCATCCAACCGCCCACCCGCGGACGTCACTCTTTTCGATCGGCCGTTTATTGGTGTGTTTGGTTCTTGGTTTTGTTGATTTTGTTTCTCTCGGTTGTCGGTGCAATTTTGCATCCCCGCGCCTGACCCCACCGCCCGATGCCGTAGGGCCCGGTCTCAACTCCCACCTACGACCACACCATCGAAGGCCGTTGGCAGCCAATTGTGCCACCAAACATGGCACACTCATCTCCTTCGCGGAGAAGCCAGCACAATGGCAACATCAAGTCGAGCCCCGAGCGAGGCTACGCCGCAGACTTCCTCTCCGAGAATCGAAACTCGGAGCTGAGCCATCGCGACGCTCTCGCCGCCGCCCAGCTCGAGCATGAGCGTGTTCGCCTCGCTGCTCTGAGGGTCTATGAGGTCCACCAATTGCAGGAGGAGAAGCAGAGGCTCGAGGCTGAGCAGCGGAGGATAGCACAGCTACAAAAAGAGGAAGAAGATCGGCTAAAGGCCGAAGCAGCAGTGCGCGCCGAGCAGGAGAGGCTGAGAGAGCTCAAGGCCAAGCAGATTCCCCAACTCCCCCCCGAACCCGTACCTGAACCGCCCAAGCCGGAGCCGAAGCAGTCTCAACAACCTCAGGTCAATGGCACAACGGCGGCCAAATCCGAGCCCGTGACTGCACCGCCAGCCGTAACAAAGCCAGCTCCCTTAGCAAGTGCTCCAGCATCAGCTCTCCCAGCCGCGAAGGCAGCCCCCACAGCACCTTCACAAGCACCTGCACAGGTCGGCGCCGCGCCGATAACCCAAGCCAATGGGTTCCTCGCGAAGCCCGCAGCACCTGCGGCCCCGAAACCCGTCGTTCAGCCAGCCGCGTCTGCACCGGCACCAGCTCAACGTCGCACTGACAGATACACCGAGATACACCAAGCTCTCAAGAAGCTGCGAAAGGATGTCGAGGCCCTGTCGAAACAACCTGCGAATCCGTTGAAGGGCAAGCTGGGTGATATGCGGAGACAAATCAGAAAGTCAATTGGGCAACTGACTGCTGGGAAGGGAGCAAACGCGCAACCTGTAAGTCTGTTCTTGTGAACGGCACAATGCATATGCTAACAATGTCTCAGCTTGCCACGATCAATGCTGCACTACGCGAGTCTCTCGGCGGTCAAGTCCAGTCACCTCTAATTGACGCAAGCATATACGTGCAGCAAAACAGGGAGCCAGCCGACGGTGCCGTACACAATGGCCCGCAGCTGCCGGCCCTGTTCATATACCTCCTCAACATCCTCTCAAAGGCAATCATCCAGCAATTCTCCAACGAAGGCGGCGCGAACCCAAAGTCGGCCGAGCCGGTGGGCATCGTCACGGCGCAAATCTTCTCCAACAAGGACTACCACTGGCGCGGCGGCTCCATGATCGATATCCTCATCGCCAAGTTCCGTGTGGCCTGCCCCGTCCTCTTCGGCTCTAGAGGCAGCGACAAGACGGAGGGCGGACGCAGGGCCATTGGCTGGAAGAGGGAGAACGGCAATTGGGTGCCCGAGCAGGCGCACAATGACAGGATGACGGGCCTCGGTGCCGGCTTCGCGGCCATTGCCCTCCGGGATTTCAGCAAGGCGTCCAAGACGAACCCGTACCCGCCGACAAACTACTGGAAGGCCATGGCGCAGATTGTTAACTCGCCGCCGCAGCTCGTCTCCAACACGCAGTACGTCGTGCTCAAGTCCATGATTGACGGCCACGAGCAGCGCTTTATCAACTTTTACGGCAACGCCGCCGTCGCGGCCCTACGGATGGCGTTGGTGGAGTTTCCTAAGAGGGCCCCTCCGGGGGCCACAGCCGCGCAGGCGTTGCAGGTCCTGGGCGACGTTCTGAGACAAGACTCTGGATTAGACGTGGCATAGACATGGGGGAGGGATGGAGAGGATGTAAAGCCGAGGTAGACGGGTTACCTTTTGTACACATACATGAGAGGCATGGGCTGCCGATTTCAGGGCAGGGGGGGTTTTCAAGAGGTACACATACTCTGGCGTTTCTGGACATCCTGGCATGGGGGTATTTATACACACCAAAACGACCAAGAGGTAAGGTTTCAAAATGGCTTGCGATGGGCACAATATCGGGGCTTCAGTTCAGTTCATACATTGAGCAAGATGAGGAGGCCTGACGGGAGAGAGGAAATTCATCCCTACAAACGAGATACTCTAGACATTGCGTATCGTTAGTTGGATGAATGAGATCTATCATGGCTCCCATATGAAGGCTTCCCAAGTAGCAAAACAAAAACGTTTAGCGATGATAAAAAAAAATCCCCACACGCTCCATGAACTCCCATAACCCATTCAAACAATACTGATAATCCTCGCCGTCATTCTTCCCTCTTTTCATCTTCTAGTCAGTCCCGAATGCGTTCTCGCCCACCCTCGAAGCTCATATCTCATCGCTGGCGAACGGGCGACAGGACTCTCTCACAAAATCAACAACAGAACAAGCAACAAGATCAAAACAAAAATAAGCACCGCAATACAGCAACTGCTCAACCGGTCCTCGTTATGCCGCATAACATACTGCAACTTTGCTACCCCCGTCTGCAGCCGGCCCCCGACGCGATCCGCCACCCCGTCCACGACCTCGAGCATCTCCCTCTGCTCCTCGAGCTCGCGGCCCATGTCGTCCGCCTGCCGCCGCAGATTACCCACCGTCCGGAACACGCCGTCCAGGTGGCCGTCCTGCTCGCGCATCATCTCGAGCTGCTGCTGCTGCTCGAACTCGGCGGCGTAGTCGCCGTCTCGCGCGTCGCCGTCGCCTATAGCGAAGGAGCTTGGGTCGGGAAGGTCTGAATTCGTTGCTCCGTTTGCTGATGATTTCCCCTTGCCCGAGGATACATCGCCTAGCTTTTTGGCGAGCTCCTCGCGCATATCTTCCACTTCGCCGCCGACATCTTGGACCAGCCTCTTGCGCCGCGTGATTTCCGGGGTGGAGAGGCCAAAGGAGGCGGGATCGGATTCGACGGCCTTGACGGACTCGACGAGGTCGGCGAGGTCTTCGGCTAGGGAGGCGAGGGCGGATTCGAGGTCGGCGCGGGCGGAGGCGAGCTCAGGGGAGGTTGGGGAGGTGGAGAGGGAGCGGATGCGGAGGTAGGATGTGAATAGGGGTCTGGTTGAGTCTAGTTGGGCGAGGACGTCTCTGTTGTTTTGTGGTTAGCTCGGAGTCCCTACTTTGCGCTTCAAAGAGTATGATGGCGAGGGAGGCTTGAGAGATGCGATTTCCGTACTGTTGGACTTGGAGGAAGGGATCCTCTTCGTTGGCGGAGGACATCATCCTGGTGATGGGGTGGATAGGCGCATTTGTGGATTGATTGGGTTCTTTTTCTTTGAAGGGGGTAGGCTGTAGCCAAGTGTTGCAGGTTGGTGTTTAAGTTGCCTGTTGTCAAGTGCGGAATTGGACGATCTGTAGTTAATCTCAGGTACCTTATTAGGGAAACGCGGCCTGGGATGACGTTTGCGCGTCTGGCGGCCGGCCGGGTCGGGACCAGTGGGTGCGAGCTACCTTTACGGACACGGCTACCTCCCGCCCCCGTCTTCCATAGGTGTCCACTCTTTGGAAGGTCACTGGTGGTCGGTGCTTCGGGGGAGGTGTAAGGTACGTCCGGAGATTCTTCGGCACGTTCGAGCATTCTTCACCGAGACATCAGACGTCACCGAAGACCCTTGCTCGACCCCTCGGTATGCCCCTCGTTCACCGAGAAAAATTCCCCCTCCATAGGCCAATTTTATGTAAGTGGGATTTTCACAACCATCACCTGCAACTCCACATAACCACTCTCTCACTCTCATACAGAGCTCTCATCATCCCTCACTCAGCCACTCACTGAATCTGACTCACGCTCATTAAAACTACGGTCAAATCATACACCTGTAAACCAGCCTACAGAGGGAAAAGTCACCGGCGCACACAGAATACACACTTTCAAAGGCGTCCGAAACACAGAAAATTGTAAAAGATGATACCAGAAAAGCCACTCCCCTGCTCAGACGAGTTCTCCTCGCCAGAAGCCTACGTCCAAGAACTCCTCGACTTTGCCACAACCACGGACATCTTCCAGATTCTCTGCGGCGGCGTCCACGTCCTCGACTTCTTCACAAACGAGCGGGGCCTCTTCTCCCAGATCCTACCGGCGGAATGGCAGCCCTTTCTCCTTTCCTACGGCACCGACGCCCTCCTGGACCTCCTCATGCGAGACGACCTGGACAACCTGCCGCTGGACGCCATGCCAGTTCCCCCGCCAGATAGTTTCCTGAGCTACATCCGCAGTATCCGCAAGCTCTCCCTCCGCCGGACCTTCTCGCCCACCACATCTGAGAGTAAACCCCCACCAAAACTCTCCCGCTCCGTCGCCGTCGGCATGAAACCCAAAAAGGTCCACGAAGTAGCCCACTTCGCGCGCTACGTCGACGCACTCGCCGGTTCCATCTCCTCCCGCTGGGGCAAAGAGACGACGCACTTTGTCGACTTTGGCAGCGGGCAAAACTACCTCGGCCGCACCCTCGCGCTGCCTCCTTACAATCGCCATGTCGTCGCCGTCGAGGGTCGCGAGCACAACATTGACGGCGCAAAGGGGCTCGATGTGCTCTCGGGTCTGGCGAGCAAGGAGGTCGTCATGCGCAACAAGAAGCTGTGGCTGCAGATGCAGGCTGATAGGCTCGGCACCGACGTTGTGAAGAGAACGTCTGGGCCCGTGAAAGCATCATCAACAGATGCAGCAGCAGCGGCTGAGGACTTTGATTTCAGACCCATAAAGGAACTCGAACCGCGGTACAACCGCGCGCTCGGCAAAGGATCAGTCTCGTACGTCGTTGGCAGGCTCGAGAGCGGCGACCTCACCGAAGTCATCGGGCGCATCGAAAAGGAAGTTCTCCCGGAGGAATCCACCCAGGACCTCAAAATGATGGCCGTCTCAATCCACTCGTGCGGAAACCTCTCCCACTACGGCATCCGCTCCCTCGTCATGAACCCAGCAATTCACTCCGTCGCCATCGTCGGCTGCTGCTACAACCTGCTGACCGAAAAGCTCGGCCCGCCGACCTATAAGCTGGCCGGGTACGCCCGCCCTAGTCTGCAGGCGCTCAACGGCCGCGTCGTGCGAGAATCGGCGCGGCGGGATCCGGAGGGCTTCCCATTGAGCGAGACGCTGTCTGGATACAAGGGCCAGGGCGTGCGGATGAATATCACGGCGAGGATGATGGCGTGTCAGGCGCCGCAGAACTGGACGCAGCCTGAGAGCGACGACTTTTTCACGCGGCACCTGTTTCGCGCGGTGCTGCAAAAGATTTTCCTCGACCGCGGCGTCATTTCAAAGGTCTACCACCGCGATGCCGCTGCTGCCGCTGAAGCCGGCACGGAGGGCAAGGTGTCATCAGACCCGTCCCAGACGGAAGAGGAAAGGGAATCCCCCTTCAACACCTCCACGAACCCCGTCATTATCGGCTCTCTCCGAAAAGCATGCTACAAATCTCTCAAAGACTACGTCCACGGCGCCGTCGCCAAGCTGACGACGAACCGTGAGTATAGCCAGTACAGCGACGTGATCCGCGACAAGATGGCCAACATGACGGACGAGGAAATCGAAGTGTACGAGAGGGAATACGCCTCCCGCAAGAAGGAGGTCGCGGCCGTGTGGAGCCTCATGGCCTTTAGCGCCACTGTCGTCGAGTCGCTCATCGTCACGGACCGTTGGCTGTTTTTGAAGGAACACGACGACCTCGTCCGGGACTGCTGGGTCGAGACGGTGTTTGATTATGCTGAGAGCCCGAGGAATTTGGTGGTTGTAGGTATCAAGAAATAAGTCATGGGAAACCAAGAGGATGTTGCCCGTTTTCTCTATCTGGAATTCGGCCCGCCGCGCACCGGGTTTGGTTGGATATTGGTCGCGACCGATTCTCACCGAGACGTATAGTTCACCGCGCGAATCACTCTGAGCAAGAGACGCACATTGAGACCATCGGAAAGCGGCCGGTCAGACTCGAGGGACTTATACGGCGCGCATTCGCATGTGGCGCCGTCATCCACCAAGGGCCGTGTGCCACAGTCTCAGCAGGAGCTCGGTATGCACGTGGGAAAAGAGGAACAACATACAAGTGTCTTCTTCGGCCCCAGGTCTTGACTACCACGTCAGCAACGCACCGACGCCGAGTGCGCTGTTCAGCGGCCTGCGAAGATACATCTGTTGGACTTCGGCACACGGCCGACGCCGCCAAGAGATCATTATACGACAAAAGGCTTATGCCGTACCCATTGGGTTGGTTACTGCGGTGAAGGGACACATATTGGACCTCGCTGCCAATCATTCGACCGTTTGTGTCATGTACGAGCTCACTTCAGTCAGCTGGGTGGTCACGATAAGCCATAGGAGGGGGCTGAATAGGCCTTCTCACGCTCACTCCGTCTGCATCTGTGGCATATATCTCCGGCTCTGACGAATCCAGGAGACGACACAAAACAAGTCAGGCACATCCGTAGGCAAAAAGGACGGGCGCAGTCAATGATCCCAAGCCCTCTACCCGTACTACATCACTCATGCAGAAATTCCCGACGGCGGAATACCCAAACAGACCTAAGAAACCTCGCATGGCGCAAAGGAACATTACTGTTACCAAATTGAGATTGTCACGGAATGTGAATAGTTATAACTTGCCGCATGTTTTGCCTTGAGATGGTGACCTTTCTTCGATCTATACTCTGATGTCCACACACGTGGTCCATCTTTGGCACCACGCACAGCTTTTCCTCCATGTCGTCTTGAAGAATGCACAGAGCGTCTACCCAGATGTACTTGATACCCAACGCCTTGACGAGCATCATGGCATCGCGGACGATCTTTGGCAGACCTGGCGTGTTGGGGCCGAGGGATCCCCTTTGAGAGTACTCGAGCACATTCTCCTTCTTCAAGACGAGGGGTTGGGTCCCGCCCCATACGTAGCTCAGAGTCGCGTACTCGGTAACCTAACCGTCACCACAGGCGCTGACGACGAGTTTCTCCTCGTTCAAGTCGATGAACTTGAGGACCCCGAGCAGCGAGGAGAACTCATCCTGGAGGCGAGGGCTGGCAGCCGCTGCCGTGGTGCGTCCCACAGATGTCGAGCCAGCGCCGTAGAAGGCTCACGTCGGCCAGGTGAGGAGACATTCGCCGAGCCAGGAAGGTCTTTGTCCCACGTTGTATGGGTTTCTGAGGGCAGCAGCATGATGTAAGCCTCCGTGGAGACTTCGTCCGGGCTAAAGATCTTTAAGCCGCGAGTCGGCGGCGCATGTGTACTATTCCTCAGCCCTGCCGGAGTCTCCAAGAGACGGCCGTTCAGCTGCCACTCGCCCGAGCAGCGGACCCGGCCGCCGAGTGCGTTGCGTTGAAGAGAAGCCAGCAAAGGGGCCATTCGTCTCTTCTCCGGTATATCTCGTCGAGGTGGCCCGGCTCACACGGCTGCAGGCCGACGGGGTCGATGGGATGGGAGGGAACTGTCCTTGGGCTGGCCAGGTAGGAATTTCTCGGCTGAGAGGTCGCGTTGGCTGCACGTCGGGCATAAGTTGTCCGGGGGAGGGTGTCATTCTACGTGCCTCTCAGGTGTACCTATGGCTGACATATCGCTGGCTGCGTGGGTTCAAATATCACGGTCTCCTGCAACTTGTAGCCCAACTCCGAGTTCTGATCCGGAACACGAGGTAGCTCTCAGATTACGCTTGGTCATTGACAGGGTAGGAGAAGCTGTATCTTGTTGTTCAGCTCTTCAAATTGTCGCATACTCATGTAAGGTGCGAGTCAAATGTTGGTACGAGTGGAGGCGCCATCTTGCCTAAGGTAGGTAGGTAGACAGCTAGCTTGCAGAGCTGAAATCATTATTGCTTGTGATGGGCTGGAATCGGTATCAAATCCCGCTTGCGCCGGCCGCTCTACATTCATGTAGGTGGTCAGCGCTTGCCACGAGAAAACGTCAATCAGCTGCAGCTGTTACTCTGTGAGGTTCATCCAGTTGAGACGGGAGGTTGACGTGAGTGGAGTATGTGTGGAGCTCGGACCACCTCATCAACGTTGAATGGCCCACATCATGAGATGATTGGGGGGAACTGGACGACTTCGATGTAACTTTCTCTCAATTTCATCTCCAACCACGATATTTACGACCACATGTGTACTTTGCTCATAGAGTTGAATGTCTTTCAAATGAGATATTTTCGAATAACGAGGAAATCGAAATAAGACGGCGTACGTCTCCCGAGAGTAATAATCACATCAAAGACCACCACTCACAAACCTCATCATCCAGCAACCTCATATCACCAGTCTCACATTAAACCCCATTAAGAGGTACGCCGCACCTCATACTCTCGAAAGAAAACCCCCACCCAAACAACAATGTCAGACGATCTCAAAGACGAGATAGAAGCCCTAAACTCAATCTACGGAGACGACACCCTACGCCATACACCACCAGATAACTATGTTCTCACGCTTCCCGGCGGCCCGGGTGCCTCCTCCCTCACCCTCCGCTTCGCCGATACGTACCCGGACGTACCGCCAGAGATCCTCGGCACCCACAGCGCCGGCGAGAACGCGCCCCGCGGCACGGGCGCCCGCGACCTGTCTCTCTTCCGCGAGGCCGTCGCCGCCGTCTACCAGCCGGGCGCTGTCTGTCTCTTTGACGCCGTGGAAGAGTTCTCGCGACGACTGGAGGAAGTTTCAGAAGCTGAGCCGTCAGGATTACCCACCTCACATTCTCCTCCTCCTCCTCCTCCTCCTCCACCGTCGTCCTCCTCGCGGCAGCTAGAAGAGCACAACCACAACCACAACCAACAGGACGCTGAAGCTGACTCTCCGCCTTGCCACACGCTAGAGCCGCCCCCCTGGACCCTCTCCTCCCCCTTCACGGAACTCAAATCCGTCTTCCTCGCGCGCGCCGCGCCCGTCACCTCCCCCGAGCAAGCCGCGTCCTACGTCCAGCACCTCCTCGCGACGGACAAGAAAGTGCGCGGCGCAAGCCACAACATGACGGCGTGGCGGATCCGCGGCGCCAACGGCACGAGCTTCCAGGACTGCGACGACGACGGCGAGACGGCGGCCGGCGGCCGGTTGTTGCACCTGATGCAGCTCATGGATCTGTGGGACGTCATGGTTGTCGTGACGAGGTGGTATGGCGGGCAGAAGCTGGGGCCGCGGCGGTTCGCGCTGATTAATAGCACGGCGAGGGATGCGTTTGTCAAGGCTGGGTGGGCGGAGGAGGCGGGGTCGGGGAAGAGGAAGGGGCATGGGAAGTGAGAGAGAGCGGACTGCTTTGAGGTAGTAGGCCTTTACGATGGATTGTTGGGCTTCAAGTCTGGTGTCTGAGAGGGTACTTGGAACCCAGCGTGGACTGTAGGGGGGGGGGGTTATTACGATGTCAGTCAAGTTGTACACAGATTAATTCTGGAAAAATATCACTGGAGAGTTTACCAAGAGCTGTCGCATCAAGGAGGGCAGGCGATCATAGAATGTCATCGAAGAGGGGGCATTGAAGAGGAGATCAAATCGCTTCGAGTGTGAGTTCTGGGGCCGATATTGGGCCCCCTATCCTCTTGCAAGACATACAAAATTGGTATCGAACGACAGAGAGCCACCCTCCGTAAACGCCAATATGCCAGAAACCCGGGCGCGAAAATGTTCAAAAATGACAGATTGCCAACCCCCTAAACCAGTTCCATGCTAGTACAATCGTCCCTTCATGCAACTTCGTTAAAATTCGAAATGTGTGAGGAAAAGAAACTCATAATGTTCCTTCCTCTTGATCCATCTTTTCAGATCAGGCTTTCCCTTCTGACAGATATCCCAGCAATGCAGTCCCTCCTGTAACATACGGTCGATGCGATCAGGCCTTGAAGAGCTTGGGCTTGAGGATCTCGAGCGCGAGTATGGACTGCTCGCAATCGAGAATGACGGCACCGGCTCGGGCGGTGGAGAGGTACGAGAGCCCCGCGCTGTCTCCCGTGCGCATATCCTGCACCAGGGTGCCGGCCACGCCACAGACGATACCGGTAGCCTCGAGCGGTAGGCTTTCCAGGTCCAAGAAGATCGGGGTCAGGTTCGTCTTGGTGTCCCCGACGAGGGAATCGCCAAAGAGGCCGAGCAGCGACTTATCCAGCAGCAGGGATGGCGGGTCCTCCTGGGCCAGAGTGATGGAGAGGAAGCGCGGGCGCGCTGCCAGGGCCGAGATCATGGCGGTGTAGAGCTTCGCGTCAATGTTGTCCAGCCAGGTCTGGCGGTGGCTGTTGCCCGTCACCTGACGGCTCAGCGAGGGACGCTGGGTGTGGGAGAGCTCGCCGCCGAGCTGCGAGGTCTCGCGGCCGGAGCACTGCACCAGGAGCAGGTTGTCCTCAACGTAGGGTGCGACGCTGCGCTTCTTGAGCAAGTCAAAGGTGCGGACCTGCAGCTCGGCGATGGTGGAGGGCGGCGGGGTCAGCGGGGGCGCGGCGGCGCCGTTGTTCTGGCTCGGGCCGCGGGAGTGTATCGAAGCGGCGGGGCTGACAAAGTTGGAGTCGTTGTCGGCAAGTTCGAAACCGCGGGCGAGGAGGGCCTTGACGACGGTTTGCCTGTCCTTGCTCGGGACGAGGATGAAGTCGGAGTAGTAGGTGGTGATGAAGAAGATGGGGATGCCGGCGAGGGCCAGGGGCGAGGTCAGTTCCATGACACGGCCTGCGGCGTCCATGCCGGCGCTGATGACGGAGAGCACGAGGTAGGTGTCTTTGGATATTGAGACGGATTTGGCAAGGTCTTTTGGGAGATCCTGGATGGCCGGCTCAAAGACGTTCTTGGCCCAGGAGCTGTGACAGACGATGGAGCACTCCATGGGGGTGACGCTAATGTTGAGGAAGCCATGTTGGCTCTCGGCGTTGAGTCCTTCTAATTCATGTTCTGGTTCGCCTTTTGACGCCTTGAGGGTCTGGGTCTGCGGGAGAAGGACGCGGAGGATGGGCTGCAAGAGTACCGAGTACAGGTCGAGGGGGATGTGGATGAGGGTGTAGTGGCCATCCTGCGGAGAGCGCAAATGCGGTGTTAGTTGAAGAGCATGACAGAGGTCTGCAAGGACCAAGATATTTGTGTGTGTATCATTCTTTTAGCTCCGAGTGGAATGTGCAACTCGGGGCGGGCGGCGACGGCGACGGACACACAGCGTTGCAGTGGGACGGGCAAATGGAGCCCCGCATTTTGGTGACTCTATCGAGAATCGTTCCCACGCTGCGGTGATGTGTGTCGTGTGCGCAGTAGGAAGATGAAGGGGATGGAGATGACACAAGATGTGGGAGAAACTTACGAGAAACGAGACCTGGGCGTTCATTGTGACGCGCAAACTTCGGATGGCAGTTGAAGAGCCAGAAGAATTGCTTTCCCGGCGTCGGAGTTCTCTAAAAGAGAAAAGGAAAAGAGAGAAAGAAGAAGAAGAAGTAGTCTCGATGCGCCGGTGCACGGATGGTTTGTTGAAAGTTTGCGCGCGCACCGGGATTGATATCGGAGGGGGGACGGGGGGCAACTAAAGGTATTTCTGCAGCCGGCTTCGGTTTAATCTTTTCATACGGAGTATAGGCTACTCGGGGGTTCGGGTGTCGTTGGAAGTTTCCTTGGTCACAACCGGGCGGGTCCGATGTATATATTCTGCTCTTTTTTTTTCTTTTTTTCTTCTTGCCCTCTTGAAAAGTCCAAGAGTCGTTGGAAAAAATTTAAGCTTTAGGTAGTCATGGGCTGACAGGGGAGTCGTCGTCTCTTGTTATGTCTCTTTCGTTGCTGCTGTCTGATGTTGTATTTTCCCTTGCGTCTGATTTACGGATGCTTTTTGCGGGGAAGTAGATGCCTTGGTGGGTTTAGACTGGAAGAGGATGGGAAGCTTTACCAAGGTAGAGGAGAAGATGTAGTAAGCCCGGGAAAATGGACAAAGGGAGAGAGAATCTCCAAAAGGGAAAAAAAAAAAAAAAATGGAAGGAAAAAGGGAAGGGGGATGGAGAAAGGTTAAAAAGAAGTGCACGAGAGGAAGGCGTTGGAAGGGGAAAAGAGGAATTAGGTTCGTATGGGAGGACCCTGAAGACGAGCTAAGGTGGGCAAGGTAAGGTGCCTTAAGGCACGGAAGGCAAGTAGCTGGGCTTACCTATTTCTCACCTCCAGGCTGGCTACATGATACATGATACATTTAACAAGTGAGAGCAGCCCAGATGAGGGGAGGGGAGGGGGGTGGAGGAGTGGGTGTTCAAGAGACGGAGGAGGAGGAGGAGGAGGAGGAGAAAGTACACGGCGTTGTACGTAGGAGTGCGGCGTGGTGCAGCAGCAGAAGCAGAAGCAGCAGGCGTACTTTCTGCGGCGGCGGCGGCCGGTCCCAAAGGCGCACTAGAGCACGATCCGTGCGTCTACATGCCGGGGACCAGCCAGAGAGGATGAGTACATACGATACTTACTTTACACAGTGAGATAACTAGGAGGGAAAGGTACCTTGTGCAGTAGGAAGAAGGGCTGAGACGAGACGAGGCGAGACGAGACGGAGCCAGATGGGCGCGCTACTGAGCGTGGGAAAACGTGGGTTTGCGACTTTGCCTGTTGTTCATTTTTTTTGCCGCGATATTCCGGGCCATTGGAGCCTTGGAGGGAGGGGGGTTGCAGATAAGGTGAGGTCCGTAATGTCACAGTAGCGTTGAAAGCCTGCCCTGTGCTTTCTTGAGCCCATGAGCCTTGACTCTTGGAGTCTTGGGGGGGGGTAACCGGCCGGTGGGCAAGGGGGTGACGACGATTCGGTGGTTTTGCGCCGAGATGGCGGATGGAGTCGATGGGATTTCGTGATTGAATTTTCTCATCACTTGTTGGTTTGACGAAACATGACGGATACCTGTTCTGGCTATCACCGGTTCACTCTGGGTTTGGGGATCGACCGCGTTCCCGCGAATGCGTCGAGGGATTGATGAACCCCCCCCCCCCCCCCCTCTCTGTGGAGATTGTCGAGTGGGAAATTCCGTCCAAAGTCGTGTCGTTTTCGTCTAGGTGCAGGCTCAACGATATATCCCACTTACACTGTCAGTTCTCATCCAGGTTCACGCTTCGGTCAATACACCGGCAAGGCCGAGTCTTGATCTGACGACATTGACTTTCCATTGGGGGCTGTATCCGTATATCCGTACTTCACAAAGGAATCAATCGCGCGTTATACCACATTACGTGCTCTACGTGGGGTAACTCGTGAGAAGCTTAGCTCGTGAGGGCTATATGCGGACAATGGCACGTCTTGGAATGTAGGTGTTGTCTCGAACTATGACGAGGACGGGGGTGACTTCACACGCAATTGTCTTGAACCCAAAACCCACGCGGCTACTCATCACCGACCTCATAAGTACTTTAGAGAGAGAGAGAGAGAGCCATTGTTCGGTTGGTGGTTCTGCACAGGGGGAAAGGGTGTGGGCGGAGATGGGCAGCATGACATGGCGGGGTTGAGCAGGGGTTAGAGAGGAAGTACAAGGTGTTGGACCCATGATTGCATCTTTGGGAAGTGGGCGTCTACTACGTATGTACTTGGTATGGCTGCTTCTCTACGCCGCCAACGCGGCATCCACGGCGAACAAGACCGAAACTGGTGAAGCGAGTTATAACTTGCGAAGAAGAAAATGGATCAAAAGGGTGGGGGGTTTTCTTTTTCTCTTCGATATTATGCCTTTTAGCTGGTGGTTTCACGGCCATCTCGTTCTAGTCAGATGTCGTCTCACACTGCCCTTTTCTTATCTGATTGCGGGGTGTTGCGTCTACCTTTAGAGCGAGATGCTTTTTTCATCGCCGGCGCTTTCTCGCGATTTCCAACCTCGGTCGTGAGGAAGTGAAGAAAAAGCGCGGTTCGGCGGGCGTTGGACGGGCGTTCTCGAGTCAGGTACTCCGTAGACCGAAAAGACGGCTGATGGGACTCGGGAAGAAGAGAGGGAGGGGGGTTACCCTTTCTCCATTCTAAACATGGGAGTCCCCGTATACGTCGTCAGTTGAGCCGCTGCCAATCTTCTCTCCACTATCAGAAACCTAACCCTCGCGTTCCCGGTTTTTTTTTTTTTTTTGTCTTGCTCTTGTTCAACTTTAGTTTTGACATCCAGACGAGATATTGCGCCTTGGTCGGCACTGAAATAGTCCCCAACCAAAGTGTAAAATTGTGTCAACCGTGCTTTGCCGCGCCATGCTGGCTTTGCATCTCGCCATCCCATCGCGACACCTGGACCGTGAGCTCCATGTCCATGTCGTGAGTCGTTCAGGGTTGGCATGGGGCAGACGGGCAAATGAGCGGCTAAGACGACGACGACTATTGGGCTTTTCTTTCCCCCTCTCACTTTTACTTGTTTTGGCTGCTACCTACCATCTTGTACCGAAGGCTGCCCATGGCCCCCAAAGCACGAACGACAGCAATGCAGTACATGAAGAGGAGCCGGCTGGGCTGGGAAGCAAGAATGCAGAGAAAAAGGTTCAGAATGCCGTTTCGGGCGACGTGCATGAGACTAGTTGAATCGGGAGCGTGGGGGGTCTGGAAACTCTGGGCAGCTCTCTGGTATTACTTGAACCTTGGTCAATGGCAGTTCGTGTACAAAGTAGTAGCCGAGATGCCTGCTTTCTTCGGAACGACTGGGGAAGTCGCTTACATCTCATGTAACTCGTGAGGCAGTCACGTTTGTTTCCCATTTCCCTTTTTGGCTCTCACCACCTTCTTTGCCTCCTCTTTCCCCCCCAAAACGAGCCATCATGTAAATGATGTAAGACGACGACATGCCTCATCTTCCATGCCTTGTCGTCCAGGTTGCCAGGCAAGGGGTGGATGATCATGGATGGATGATGCATCGGCCACTTCTCCGTGCCTTTTTACCTCACCTCCCCTCACCTCCCCTCACCTCACTTCACCTCACCTCACCTCAACTTGGGTCTGCTGCTACCTCGCCCGTCACCTCTCACATATCAACTCTCACCACCACACGGGAAGCAACGCTGACGGGCGTCTCTCCCACGGATACTGTACATAGTATCAACACACGCACACGAGTGCGTGCCCAATAGTCTGGTCCAGCATAACAGCGGCTGGCCTCGGCATGCCCATCGACTTGCTGATTCAAAGACACGAAAAGAAGGGCCGTCACGATTGTTAACCCCCGCGGGGGTTCCACGACAACCGCGCTTTTGAGTATCCGTATGCTCAATCGGGAATACACACAATGTCACGGAACAGGTTCTTGACCATGGTCTTTGACCATGACACGTCTGCAAACACCGGCACCCACGGCACTTACGAAACTGATTCTCCCAGCTGAACCCCTCAATCCGACGCATGCTCATTCGTACCTTGTGCCTACCTATTCGTGCAAATACCGACGCTCTTTCAGCTTCACAACAGCAAATCTCAGCTTCATCACCCCACCTCATCTCCAACGCCATTGCGTCAGACCCAGACATTCAGCCCACGGTGCGTGCCTGTGGCGGCCCGCAAGGAGAAGAAAAAAAGCAATTCTTCGTTCCCTTTCTCCCCCAGGTCCAACAAGGACCAGACCCCCGCCGATCGCAACGGTTCCTGAACCTTGTCCGAACCCTTTCCCTTCTGGTCGTGCAACTGGTTCAATTGGCCTCTCTGATTTGCTTCGACATCGGCGCTCCATGCATAAGTCATCGGGGTTAAACAAAGAACATGGGTTCCCTCCAGTGGGATTTCACTACTACCTAGTCCAATACCTGTTGGTACTGCGTCGCCGACCCCTTGCTAAACTATAAGCTGCCTTCTGCTACTGCAAGATGCCGTGGCAGTTACGACGTCCGGGTTTCCCATTATCGACAAGCCGGATCAGAGAGGAAGACAAGTGTCTGGGATGAAATGGTGCTTGGGAAGAATACAACCTGCCGGCCAGCGCCCACGGCTCCAATTAGACGGCGCAACTCTCGGTCAACTTGTGACGGCGCAAGGAAAACCCCGCTCTCGGCCAGTAATTCCACAATTTACCCCCATTTCACTCTTCCTATTCTCCTCCCGCAACCCGGCCGCTGCATCCAGACCAAACTCGCAACCCCCCACCCCAGAGCTGCAACCTGGGATCCGATCCCTTCAGCAACCGCCTCCAAATGTTACCCTACCAGTACCAAGTCTGCAAAGTCCCTCGCCTGGCCGCTTCTAAGCGTCCTCTTGCTGTCAGAGCCGGCCATGGACCCCCAAATCGACGTCCTGGGAGGCCGGAAACCTGACTCGCCAAAGAAGCATGGGTTGGCGACGTCGCGACGACGACTCCCGACGACGGTTGACTTGTGACACCTCCTCGCCCTGCTAGCGATGCGTCTGGATCGGCCCAAGCCTGGCGCCCCGAATACTCGGTCGCGGCTTACATGCAGATGGGAAGTATTGGCAGGTACACACGCCGGTCATCGTCACCGTGCACACCGATGACAGCATCGCTCACCTTTTCGGGAAGACGTTTGATCATCAATCACAAAGGGGACATCATATGTTCAAGTGATGAGGTGTGGCAAATTGAACATGATCCCACGGAGTGAAAAGCAACATGTGTTTTTGAAGTGGCTTGTCTCCCACGGAGCGGATCACCTTTGCTTTTGCTCGATTGCCCCATTCGGCATTGTCTGCATCGCCGGCGTGGGATGCTCAGTTCTCACGAGAGCACTTGAGAGTCTCAAGCTGACAATAACACGGAAAAGAAGGCAAAACCCCTCCATGAGTCCACTTGACTGGAGACAGGTCACACTCACCGATTGCCGCGATCCATCATATGGCCGGAGCTTCGCCGAGGTCTCGACTCTTCACTCGTAGCAATGAGTCTTTTCTTTCTTCCTCTGCTCACCCTCGCCTTCCGATTTTCTTCTGACCCAAGTCTCTGGAGAAATACTACACCAATCATCTTCTTCCCTTTTTTAGCCTTTGATCGTGCTTCCTCAAGTCTCCGATGGGTCCCCGTTCGTCCGTGCTTCATCTCCATTCATTTTTTACTTATCTCTCTTGTTGCGGATCAGATCGTACCCGTTCCCAGATCCACAGATAGGGGACCACCATGGGCCAAAACGTTTTGGCGTTATCTCAGACTATGACTGTCACCCCCGGTCCTTAAATAGCGTCTGCCGACTTATACGCTTCAACGTCAGCGGGGCACACAACGGCTACTAAAGAATGAAATTTCATGTGGTGTTCGTTATCGCGTACTCAGTACGGAGTATCAGACAGGCCTTTGCCGCGGTTCTACTACCTAAGCTGGCCCTCCTCATTTCCTCTTCGTCCACTCATACCAGTGCTGCACTGCTGTCGTTTCAACCTGCGGGTGAAATTTCTCACGCTATCAAAAAAAAAAAAATTTACCTCGGCTCGTTCTATGAACTCCCATCCCATTTCATCTCCTCAGACGCCATACACATGCCCCGGTAGTAGTCAAATCTGTCTACTCCCGTCGCGATCAAGAATGGCTTACGAGAAGTCTCACAAGCTAAGGTTCTAAATACAAACTCCTAGGAAGATGACATTCCATCCGCAAGCTCAGATCTATGAGTATTGGTCGGCCACGTATGAGCCCGGACAAGTAGCTTTACAGCACGTCTAACAACATACTTTGGTGCTCTTGTACAACATTATTTAATCCTTTCACATAACCGCGTTACAACTTTTGCGGTAGGAGTCAAAAGACTTTGGAGCTAAATAAAAGCTTTGAGCTGGGTCACTATCTGGAAACCCAAGTTGAATAAGATCTACCTATGTATCCCATTTAAGCTATCCTGAGACACTCCAAGCCGCCCCTCATTGCGATTCCTTCAAAGACTGCAACTCAACAATTGACCATAGGCCAATTGTGACTCTGCTTGATAGATGTGGGAAGATCCCTCTCTTCAAGAGGCCTACACATCCGTTCCATTATGGCTTTAATTGTCGAAGCTGTACTTCACCGGAAGGAAATCGGACTCGGTGTTGTAGATCACCGTGGCGACGGTTTCCTTCTTACCCGCAAAGTCGATAGTTACGGCTCTTCCTAGCTGGACAAGGTCGATAACCGTCCCCGGAATGAAGTGTCCGGTCGAGATATAATAGATCCTCTTGGGAGTGATTTGATACCTTTGGTTGGAATCGGGTCGCCATACGGAGACTGGTATGACTTCCTGGTCCTCGCCCGGAGTTGGGCTTTTCATACCGAGGCCACAGAAAACGTTCTCTAAGCTTGTAGTTAGTGAAATGCACACAATGTGATTGTGAATCCAACATAGGTCAGAGGTGGCCCGAGATAGAGAGAGAAAGAGAGAGGTGGGGGGGGGCTCACCATACTCTCTGGAATCGTACGCGGTAATATCGATTCCGAAAGAGCCATCCTTATCAAGGTCTCTCTTGTCCCCCTTTTCGAAGGCGACACCCCCGTCTTGGATTTCCAGCGTCTCCAGGCTGCCCTTTTCTTGCCCGGTTCCTAGATTCACCTTGTCGAAGTCCGATGTGTTTACAATCAGATTGGTTTGCAACGCCTCCGGGGTCATGCCGCACACAGCATAGTAGTGCTCCTCAACGGAGAAGCGAGCAGTGCCATGTCTTCCTGGCGTTCCTGGCGAGCAGCCCCAGACGGTGGTCCAAGCCCTGCCGACTGACTCAGAGTATGTTGGCTTCTCGTTGAGGATGAGAAACTGTTGGGCCCTTTCGCTCTGGTTCTTCACGGTGATCTTGACGTTGGCCATGATGAAAATGGGCTGAAAGTGTAGGGCGTTGATAAGAGAAGATTAATTATAAAACCCCAGAAGATGAACCTGATGGAAGACGGTGCGTGCAAGTAGGAAAACCGAACGAGGTCTTAAGAGCCTGTATCTCTTCTAGGTGAGTGCAGTTTGTGTGCTTACAAGTAGAGATTATAGATCTTGTCCGGGTGCATAGTTTTGATTATCAGCCCTGATCATCTAATAAACAATTAGACTGTATGCATCCTACACTGGTCTAGTTCATCCCTACAACTTGTGTAGTCAAGCGATCTCAGCCTTTGGCACGACGTCTAGACATACCGAATAATCCGGTTTCGTAGTGAGACAAGGGAAAGTTGTGGGTGCGTATAGCCACGCTCTCGGCTGGTCATAACGAAGCTGGAAACTCCAGTCAGGCAAACCTTAAGTATCAAGTGTAAGGTCAGCCGGTGAATGGAAGCGGGCTAGACTGCCTGAAAACAGCGAAAAACAAGACCTATCGGCATGGCATGCAAATTGTGATTTTCACAAAGTCCATTGCAGCATGTCTAACGAGTTTTTTCGGAAAAGAACAGATAGTTGAATTTCGGGACATAGCTTGCAGCCTGCAGGTGCCAGACCTTCAAAGGCGTTTCTATCCCAGTCACTGCCGTATGCTTGAAGTTGATGTAAGAATAAAACCACAACGTGTTGGGGTTTCTTCTTAGACGAACTCGGACTACTGGAATGCGCGAGGCATACGAGCATTTTCAGCCAGCCACACTCCGGACTCCGGACGCGTCTCTCTTTTTGACACATCTTGATTACCGAGTGAGCCTATATTTCTATCATTACCAATTGCCAGTGTTATCGAGAAATTGTGTATAAAGCTGCAGGCCTCAGCCTGGTTGTTCCCTCTCTAGTGGCACTGGTCACCATATTCAACGAGAGATCCGGATATTCAGCGGTCTTATGCTGTATATATCAACGGCTCAATGTCGTCTCGTACAAGACGGCTTGGGGCCTTCAAAAGTTAACAAGGCACTCTATCCCAACACAGTGACAATCACTAAGAATTTGGGGCTGGCGGGTCGGCAGCTATGGTGTGCCTGTCTCTTATTTCCCCGCACTGCGAGCCGTGCCGAAGTACTTGTTGTGTCGCACTGATCTCTCTGGTAATCAGGCCTGATCTTCTAGATCATCGCAATATTCCCAATTGTCATCGTATACAACAGCCCAGGTGGTTTTGCGTCCCTCGCAGGATTGATCCGGCAACTTGATGCCAATGTCTGAACGAGTGCTGCCGTGTTACAGTTGCCATTCATCACTCGTCAATGATGAAAGTAGATACCACGGACGATGACGATGCAATGGCTTAACAGCCAGAATAAGAAGCCGATCAAAATTGTGTCACATTTGATGTTGAAGATTTGGATGCAGGAGCTGAGAGTAGTGGCTGGCTGACTGGCATACACTTTCCCGAGAACGGGGACCGAATGCATCATCTTTTTTCAACCTGCAGACTGGCGTATGAGCTCAAGATATTGGTCTTAGGCTCGATTGACAATATTTCCACACAGTAACGGGGCTCGGGGGCTCTGAAGACCACACTCTACAATGCCATTTCATCTTACGGTGCATATACAAACCCTCGAGGCTCTTTACAAGATTGCTTTCTAGATTCCTCAAGACTTTCAAATCACACTTTGCAGTTTTCCAGCACCTACTCTGAAGCTACAGCAATACCTACGATTATGGCAAGCACATTTACCATTTTCATCATCAATTCGTCTGGATCTGACCGTGAATATGATATAAGCTTTCTAGTCCAAACCAACCATGCCCACCACAATCATTCTGCGAGAAGATTACCTTTACTTCTGGGCGTATACCGCATTCTTCCAGCTCTCCAGAACAAGCCGCAGCAGCCCGTCGTTTGCCTCAAAGCTCGAGGCAGGCCTCCACCGCTTCGGCCTCCTCGATGCCCACGACGACTGGTGCGGTACCGTGATCCTGGAAAACACGTAGTTCGCGCGCGTAGGCGATGTCGTCGAGCTCGCCGCCATCTCGGATGCCCGCGACTTTTCGATAGAGGAGCTGGACACCTGGAACTATTATGTGCCAGAGGATCGCGAAGTGTCAGAGTGGCATCTGTACTACGCGTTTGTCATCACGTGGAACAAGGAACACAGTATTGCTAAGAGGACTGGGTTGGCGAAGGTGTATCAGCGGGCGTTTGACGTGGCTTCTTTTCACCCTGGCAAAAAGTGGAAGGAGACCACTCTCGGGTAGGTATGAAGGGGGATTTTGGCTTCATCAGAGTCTGTCGAATATTCACAAGAATGTCTGAAGCATTCCCATGACTTCGTCCCTTGGGGAAGGCAGACAGGACGGAAAGGAAGGATAAGGTAGGTAGGCAGCAATGGAAGATGTATGAGGTGTGCCTTTTTCAGGTGAAGCCTAGTCAGATTTTGCTCTTTCCTTAGCAAGAGTCGAGTCTTCATGACAAGAGGTTGTGATGTGCCAACACATCAACATGCCGAGCAGCTAGAAGGAGGCAGATGTCGAGTATGAATGCAAGGTTCCCCATTCCTATGCCGACGCAACACATGGGGACCGAGCAGCTGCAGTCATTTGTATATATTAAGCTATTATGACAAAGCTAGCTATCCTTACATGACGCAGAAAGACAAACTTGCGTTTGAAATAAATGAGGAAGTCTATCCAACTGTCACGCCCACTCGGGATGACGTTCTTCGCGAAACAATGAGCGAGATATCGAAAAGAGAAAAAAAGACCCTCCAGAAACTGGCTACTCAGTACCGAAATCATAGTGAGAAAACGTACATGCATGCAAGAAGAGATGAGACAAAAAGAAATGAATGCTGCGCAAGGAAAGCCCGAGACCACAGCTATCAGCGTGGCCGTGATCTCCCCTCCCTAACCACAAACCAGAATACAACGGGATTGATGAGAAGAGAAAGGATGAAAGAAGCCAACCAGAACCCAAAGCTTCAGCAACGCAACCTTCCATCACGGGGAAAGACTCCATGCCTTCAGTAGTAATACTTCTTCACAGTCTTTTTCTCAACCAACACCCTTCTCGGTCTGCACAACGCAGGCCGACCATAACGGTCCCTACAAATGCTCACGCCGCCGTGGTACCCGGGCCCTTCGAACCGCAGTCGCTCGCAGTAGGAGCACCGCTCCGACCCGTAGCCGTAGCTCGAGCTGTACCCCGATCGGTAGCTGTACCGGTCGTCGAAGCGGTCTCGGTAGCCGTAGGACGAGCGGCAGCGGTAGCAGACCGTTTCGGAGAAGGAGTTGTGCCAGTCTATCGGGGTTGGAGGTATGATGTCAGTTTCAGTGGTCATGATATAGGGGGTTAAGTCAGACGAAAAGAAATGTCCTCGTTCCATCGGAGTTCAGGGGCGAGAAACGACGACGACGACAATGATCGTCGGAGACGGGAATGACAGAAACGCAACGACAGGAGAGTGGCACTTACAACGCCTACACTGCAAACAGAGCTGGTAGCCCGCCGGTCCGGGCCCATATCCATACCCATACCCCGGACGACCAGGGAAGACCTCGGTGGTGGTGACCTCATTAATGACCTGCGCGCCCGGCGGCACGACGGCGATATCTCGTTCTCGATTCGCGAGGATGATCTCGTTGTTGACGGGCCCGCGGGAGATCTCGTTGACGACGACGGAGGCGCGGTCCTTGACTACCTCAGCGACGCCGCCGCCGCCGCCGCCGTGACCTTCACCACCGTGACCGCCGTGGTGCGAGGGCATTGTTGCGGAAGGGGGGAGAAGTTGCGCCTTTTCGTCTGTCTCTCTCTCTCTCTCTCTCGTCTCTTTTCCCTTCTATTGTGTATAGGTGTTTGTTGTAGGGGTTGTTTTATGCTTGTTTAAAGCTGTTTTTGTGTCGTTTTGGGAACGTTATCAAGGGGATATCGTGCGGAGGGGGGTGTGAGAAGGTGTAGTTGTAGTTGTAGTTGTAGTCGTGGGCTGACGGGCTGCAAGTCCGAGAGAGCTGAATGCCGACGGCTGAGTTCCGAACGTGACGCCGCCAACAAACAAGTGCTGATATGTTGAGTGAGTTGTCCTCGTGATGTCTCGAAACCAAAGCATAAAAAAAAGGGGGTGGCAGCCTGGGACTTCTATACTACCTAAGAATGCAAGGCAACGCAGCCCAAGATACACACACCAAAAGGTAATGGACAGGGAGGTCTCCTACGACCTACAATACTCACGTTCCCCCCGGCTCCAAGCGATTCCAGAACCATCCTTCTCCTTGAACACGCATTAGACTGAGGCAGTACCGTTTAATTCTGTTGTTGCTGCCTCGTCCCTCCCCCAAAGCTTACCTGGCCGTCTGTCTCATGCCCGGGTGACCTCGACTAGCGGGACTCACCCTCGCCCAACGCATGACGTGAAGGCCAAGACGGAGCTGGTGAGGTCACAGGTTCGGGAGACCTTCCAACAAAGCATGGATGGGAGAGGGGAGAGGGAAGTCCATAGTAAAAACGGATTGGAAAAAAGGTGTGGAGGGGGGGAAGGGGGACAACGATGCTAGCTCCAAAACCAAAACACCAAAAGCTGACCCGCGTCTCTTGCGGGATTGAGGCTAACGATGCACCCAACACGGTCTAAGTGCACTTAGACCAGACTGCGGGAACGTGGCAGAGCCCAACCCAACAATGGCACAACCTTTTTTTTGGTCTCGCTTCTCCTTTCTGTCTGCCTCTTTGTCTGCCTAAAACGTTGGCGGACACTTGCTCCGGGGAAGGCGACGCTGCAGCTGCGCTGCCCCTGAACCCCTTCGGAGGCGGCTGAGCCGGAGAACCTTGAGAAAGGCATCCTCCACCATCATTGAAGCCGGGCTTCCGGGACCCTCATCGGCGTCACACGTGGGGCCTTGAACCACACTTCTTTTTTCGGGCAAATCTAGAACAAAGTAAAGGTCACCGTAATCTTGTTCTCATAGGTGCCGCCAACAAAACTCTGTATTAGGGGGCGGAAGGACGTATCGTACATGTTGCAGCGTAAGTGTTCTCACCCTCCGATCGCTATTTAGTCCAGACACCACGCCCAGACGCCCAAAATGCCATTTACCGCCCATTTCCAACCCATGCTTTCTTTCCGTCATATCCTTGTGTAACTTGTGTTCTTCATGACCGTCCGGGTCCGTCGCCCTTCTTCGCTACTTCTGTCCGCGGCAAGATCACGACCTTCCGACTGAGCAGCTCCCTCAACTCCGGAGTGATATCCTTTTTGACCTCGGGCTCTTCGGTTGCCTTATTCTTGTCCTTGCGTGGCGATGCTGGGCCTGCACTGCTTTGGCCCTCTTGCGGAGCTTTGTCGGTGGATACCGACTTGGAAGGAGAGCCCGGGTCTTTGATCCTTGGTCCTGGGAAATTGCCCTTCTTATCGACGGCCTCAACCAGGCGGTGGAAGCGGCGGAACAGCGCTTCCGCGCGAATGAGAGTTGAGTCAAGATCCATGGTATTGGAAAGCTCGTTGACTGTACAAGATTAGTAAGTCTAGGTTGGATAGTGTTTCAGAGTATCACATACCGTATTTGAGCACCTCATCGAAATGTTGCAGGTGAGTCATGATGACGTCTCGGTGCTTCTCCAAAATGGCTAAGGCCACAAAGAGGTGGAAGCTGCTGCTCAAATAGTCCGTCCACAGAGTCTCCCAAAGACGCAGTACGTCCATCCACTCGAACTCCCGTTTATACCAGACGAGCAACATGCGGAAAAAGAAGAAAAAGTTGGTGCTATCCGCAGACTGCAGGTGAGCGTAAAGTTTGGGATCCATAAACTGAACGAGATGGTCAAGGGTCAGCAGCTGAGACCGCATACCCGACTGATCGCGTAGGAAGTTGCGCTCCATCCGGTCCATGAAGTGCTGGAAGCCCCAGAAGGCGATGGCGTCGTCCTGCATAACGGCGTAGATGGGAGCAAGGAGGTCAGACATTCCCTGCACGTATCCGAGATCCTTGTTGTACTCGTTGTACGTCAGGAGCATGTCCTTCATCTGCTCAAGGTGGACGTTGGTCCCGACCTCAGAAAAGGGAGAGTCGGGATCGGGGTGCGGGATATCTTCTCCAGCGAAGATGGGCACGTTGCGATCTGTCCGGTGGACATCCTTTTCTGCCATGATGTTAGTCAAGGCTAAACACAAGTGATCATTGTAGAGACTTACCAATTCGCCCACGCTGCTCACGCCACCACTCACCCTGTTCGCCCTCGCCTCCCAAGTCCACCAGTCTCTCCCACCATGCGCCCTTCAACTTGACGTACTCATCTCGTAAGGATGCGAGATGGGCTTTTCGCTCCTCCGCGGTACTATACCAGTCATGAACCCCGAGGATAAAGAGCCACGCTTCTTTTCTTACACCGTCGTCGGGGTCCAGTCCTCCGTGAAACACCCGCTCTTTGACTTCGTCGACAGTGACGGACAACCTCCCAGTCCGTGGATCGAAGAACGTGTTCCATTCTTTCAACGTCACGGTTTTTCTTCTGTCCTCCAATGACATGGTGCTACTGCCGTCAAGGAGCTCAAACTCCCCGACATCGGTGTCTTCGAGCTCCAAGACCTCCTTAGCAGTCCATATCCTTTGACTCCGATCCCGCTCACTTTGTTCGGCAATTCCCATAGCCCAGCGCGCCAAATAAATCCTCGCGCTGTCAAACTCATCTTGGAGAGTCTGTACCTCTGGATTCCGAAGAAGCCTCTTGACTTGCGGGGGAACGTTGGGATTCTGTATCACATCTTGGGCAGCCCTCCTGGTGAAAGTGGTAACCTTGCTGAACTTTTCCATGATGTTCCACCCGGTTTCTTTGATGAGCTTCACAAAGGGATCCATCTGCGCGTCGCCACTGGGGCCAGCGCCGCCGGCTCGAGTCCCAGTACCGTCCTTTTGACCGACCTGAGCCGTACTGGAAGTGAGCTTGCCACTGAATGCATCGCTATCCTCCTTTGACGGCTCCACCAAGTAGATGTTGGGCTCTGCACCGGATCTCTCGATAGGGACGTAGCGCCGCAACCAACGCAGGACCTCATCGCCGCCCCAAAACATCTCACCTCGGTCACCGAACGGGTCGAAGCTGTCCCTCGTCCGCCTCTTCCTCTTGAGGATCGTGCTTTGACATTCGCTGTCGTGGAAGAACAGCGCGGGGAAGCTGTCGCCGGCTCTCGAGTTGATGATCAGAGACCCGAACCACCAACCCAGGCTCGGTGGTCTCACGAGAAGCGAGTATATTGCGCTGACGGGGATAGCGAAAGCATATGTGCCTACAGAACCTCGGTGGGATGTGACTGTCGGCGGAGGAGGCACTAGGTACGATTGCTTAGGCGGCGATTCACCTTCGCTAAGGTCGACTTTGACGTAAATACTCTCGGATTCGCCGAGGGAGGTTTCGGGGAGCCATGCTAGGAGCAAGTTGGAGGGAGGTGGGTTGCGAGAGTCTCGAGATGAGGAGGAGCTCGGTCGTTCGCTTGAGCCTCCTTTTTGCTGGAGTAGGGCTATGTAGCCTGGGATATTATCTTTCGCTGATGGCGTGGGGTGAACATAAACCTGCGCCGTTGCAACGTTCCGTTAGTCCCGATCTTTGGAGTGTGGGTGGCGAGAGTGGCTTCTGCAACATACCTTGCTCTTAGAGAAAAGAAGCTTGACGCCCCGTCCTGTCTCTGTGTGCGTGATTGTATTATAATCCCCTTCCTCGTCGTCGCTGAGGGCGTAGAAGCTCCCCGAGGGCGAGCGAGGTCGCGTTGGTGGTGGAGCGTTGGCGGACGGCGGGGGATCTGAGTCTGAGGTCATCGTGCAGTGCGCCGCTGGCGATGTAAGCTGGGGGTGTGCGGGAGACTTCAGCTCCGGACGCCTGCTATTGTTTCGGGTGAAGCTATTCAGGAAGCTGAAATATTGCGACAGTGGCTCTACTGTAAGAGTTTCCGGTGAGAAAGTAAAGTGATAAGAGCGAGAACAAAAAAGGATGATCCGGGGAAAAGTGGCATGCGAGCGAACTGTGGCTAATGATATGGGACGTTGGGGGCGAGTAGCCCAAGGTGCTGCGCAGTCGTCGGCCTCTGAGGGGCGTGGCCACCCACTTCCGTCACTGAATCACCCCGCTGCGAAAGCTTGCATCCATGTCTCGGAGGGGTTGTTCCCACTGTATCTGTACCGCAGTTTAGGCAGCCTTTTAGCGTACAATGACGGTATAGCTACCCGCGCATCGGGGTGAACCATGTCATCTGCAGCATGCATGCGTCGTCATTCACGCCTCCGATTGGCCCTTCCGAGGCTGCGTATTGCACGCGCAAGCAACTCGCTCCATCGTCGCCAAATCCGGCCTCGCGAGAGATGAAGCTTCGTCGCGGACTCGCCGTTTCGCCCTTCTGTTATATGATACTAGGCGTAGAACAAGTCGTGACTCACTTACCATCGCTATTTCGCGCATCGAGGCATACTCCGTTACGACGGAAGCATGCGACATACCGGTAGCTTTCGATGAAGCTTAGCAGGCCGAATACTACATCAAGGCCAGCGAAACCAGTCCAAATTCATGATTAGTAGTGTCTGTATTGTGTGTATGTATGTGCCTCAGCTCTGCTCTCGCACCTTTCCGAATACATCTCTCCAAGCAACATCCGCACTCTCGCCCTGCCCCGAGGATCTACCCACCGTCTACATACGGTCCACAGATCCTCACAATAAGCCGACTGTTGGCTCCGGCCGGCCAAGCATCTTGACCGCGAATGCCCGCATCGTCATGAAGAATCCCCGAGTAAGGACCTGGCACCCCCGATATATGTTTTCGCCCGTGTTCAGCGCGCTGCTCCCCGTACACTCTACCTCATACGAGGACCACTTGGGAGACCTTGACGTCTTGGACCAGCAGGCAGTCCTGTTCGCCCACCACTGCCACCACCGCCGCCACCACCGCCTCCCCCTTCGTACATGCCGCCCGGGGCAAATCGGTCCTCGTAGTCACCGCTCCCGCCTCTGCCCGTCGGTGGTTGGAATGGTCCTTGGCCTCCGGACGCCGGACTGGTTGTTCTCGCACCTCCCCATAGTCGCTGCTTAAGCCGATCCTGTGCTGAGCCGCCCGCTGAGCTTCCAGGCGGTGTGCTCGTCGTATCCCTTCCGTAGGCCGCACTCTGCTGGTAGCTGCCCGCTCGCTGACTGGGCAGAGGTCGGGCCTGCACCTCTTCGCGTCCATTGTCTCCGGCTCGGGCAAAGGGGCTCAGTCGCGCAGGCTGCTGCTCGGCGCCTCGCATCGGTGGGGGAGCCCCGCGACCTTGTCGCAGGCTCATCGTGTCCTGCCTCTGTTGTGCGCCGCCGTTGTTGTCCCACAGAGAGCTCAAGCCCGTCGCAGGACCAGCTTGCTGTGGCTGTTGCAAACCTCCGTATCGTGAGCCGACTTGTTGGGCTGGCTGGGCGTAGACGGGTGCTGCTGGGGGTGGTGCCTTTGGGTCGGGCGGCAGCCAGCCAGGGAACGGACGGCCCTTCTCGGTGTAGTAGCCTCTCAGCACTCTGCACACGTGGGTGTCGTCTTCCGTGTCGCCGTCATTTTCGCTCTGCAACAAGCGACTCTGCAGGTTCGAGATCTGAGAGGTGGTGTTGGTGAGGATCCTCGAGTACCAAGATGACATCGTGCCTTGTTACTTGCCGCGAGGATCCTGCGGGGCAAAGGCAAAGGCCAAAGGCGCTGTTTTCGATTGTTTTCGGACGGGTTGGGGTAAAGAGCTCTGCTCCGGGGACGAAGGTTACTCGTCGGGTTTCGTAGTTACAGTCGCTCGCTCGCTATCGAAAATGGGTAGTGATAAAAGGAGAACTTGGGACTCAAAAAGCCGGCGGATGGTTTCGTTGTGCTGTTTTAATTTTGGAGGGTTGCTTGAAGTGGTCCGTTTCAAATAAGCCCGTCTTGAATGATAGGGAATGGGAAGCGACCTGGGTTGACGGGTCCGACACTTGTCGCCCGACGGAATGATGCAGGGTGGTGGGGCCTGGACCTACGACCTACCCGCATTGTTCTAAAGGAACTTGCACTAATGGAGGCGCTTTGTCTTCACCGAAAGCCCCCCGGCTCGAGTAAGTTTCGGTGAAGCATGGATCGATCACCGCTCCAGGCCGCGTGCATATCACACGCAAGTCTTGACTCTCCGGCTATGGAAGATTTTTGTACCAGAGATTTGCACAAGCATGCACATTACTAGGCAATCGCCTATTTCAACGACCTCACATTTCAAGCGATCCACGGTCGAGATGCCTGAAGTAGGAGTATCGAGCATATGGATAAGATAAAAGTGAAATGTGAGACAGAGGACAGTTGCGAGAGAAGCACGATATGTAGACACCCCAAAGGACGATAATGCAGCAATATTAAACAACCATTCTGATAATAGGTATATCACAACACACGGTAGTATGCACAATGCCCCCAGTTTTTGATTTTCCGTCCCGTAATCAGCCGTAAAGGTATCCGCGCCAGACGCCATTGGAATTCCATGCGAGCCTCTTACCAGGTCAATTCCTCCGCAATCTTGGGGCGCTCCTCCTGCTTCTGCTTCAGCCTCTTCTGGTTCATCTTGACCGCCCGGCCGCGCTTCCGCTTGTCGCCAGCCTTGCGAGCCGCTTCCTCGTCGCTGTCCTCAGAGTCGTCGTCCTCCTCCTCGTCATCGTCCTCGGCATCATCGTCGCTCTCGAGCCAGTCCTCAATGTCCTCGAGCTCCTCATCACTCTCCTCAATGTCGGAGACGTACTCAATCTCCTTCTCCAAGTCGTCCTCGGACTCGTCCTCTCCTTCACCCTCTTGCTCCGATTCCATACCAGGGTCCATGTCCTTATCACGCTTGCCAGCGCCCTCCTTCTCCATGGAATTGAGGACTCTCCTCCAGATCGACTCGCTGACGTTGAGGGGCTGGTCGCCGTAGGCGCCGGAACGTAATCTCTCGACTAGCTCGCGCTCAATGGTACGCTCCAGCTTCGCGGCGGCCTCTGCCTTGCGCTCTCTGGCCTCCTCGCGACGCCGGATCTTGGGCGCCATCTTCGGTACCAGCTTCTCGCCCATGCGCTCCTCCTCGGCGGCGATCTTCCGCATGCGAATGTTGACTTGTGTGAGACGGGTGAGACGCTGCTTGCACTTGTGGACGAGGAACTTGGGCCAGTAGATGAGCTTCTCGTCAAGCATCTCCAGGGCCTTGGCGTAGTTGTTGGGTAGCTTGATGCGCTCCCATAGCTTCGAGGGCATATGCGCACGTTCGATCGTCTTCATGTAAAGGTACAGCGTGTCCTTGTTCGGAGCGCGTCGAACGGTGGCATAGCGAGAGTTTGCCAGCGGGCATGATTGTCGGTTGCAGAGACCTGTGACATTGTTCTCGTTTCTGCAAAACGTCTGCTTCTTCTCTGTGGAGAGTTTGAAACTGCAGAACTGCTGGTTGATGATTTGCCTAGCGCGGGGCGGATTAGAATTGAAGTCGGCAATTCTCTTTTCAAGTCTAGACTTACCAGATAATCTCGTCGGACGCCATTGTGGCGGTTTTGGGCAAAAATGGACGAGGTTGAGAGTTGTTAAAAAGGTCTTGCCGTACGTCGAGTGCTGGAAGAAAACCGAGGCGGCGGGGCGCTTCCAGGTTGGTTTTCCTCGTTCTCGACGCTACAAAAAAAAATTCCATCCAACGGGCAAGTTGCAGGGGCATGTGTCTTATCGCGATAAGCTCGGGTGCAAAGCGGCCCGGCTGGCCAATAGAACGTCACGAATTGCAATAGCTTCCAAATTGGAACTACAGTGTCCGTCAACCTGCTCAATCGTTCGTTCAGTGAGCATTTCGTTGCTCTCATCTCATGCAATATCACATTCGTGTATTTTTGATCGCAATGCGGATGTAGTCGTCCTGCACTTAATCTATTCATTTTTTCTTTCTTTTCACTGTGTTATTAGTCCATGTATGCTCTTGTTCGGTCAACGAGGAGCCTCGGCCGAAACCTCCCCTTTACAACTCCAAAATGTCTTAGTGGTCGAGGTTACAGTTCATTGAGATTTCGGCCCCTGGCGTTAGGATCGCCTGCTTTAGGCCCCTTCTACCAACGAAACACACTGCAAGACACGAGGCCTCAGTCACGATTCATCACATCGACTTCAGAGATTATTTTCAAAGAAGACACCATCTATGCCTTGTCAACAGCACAAGGCCGGGCCGGAATCGCCGTAATACGCGTGTCTGGTCCAGGATGTACAGATGTAAGAGTGCTTCCAGCAAATCTGGTGAGATCTCAGCACTAAAACCAAATCCAGGTCTACAAAGGTCTATGCCCGAATAAGGCATTACCGAAACCTCGATATGCATCAGTCAGGACCCTCATAGACGGGCAAGCCGGCGAGGAAGCACCAATCTTGGATTCAAATGCCTTGGTGCTGTACTTCCCCGGACCCAAAACAGTAACCGGTGAAGACGTCCTAGAACTCCACGTCCACGGCGGCCCCGCAACAGTCAAGGCAGTCCTCGCCGCGATCCCGCGATGCACCTCCGCCTCCGATAGCAGTAGCGTCATCCGCTACGCCGAACCAGGCGAATTCACCAAACGAGCCTTCCTCAACGACAGACTCGACCTCGCACAGGTAGAGTCCCTAGGCGACACCCTCTCCGCCGACACGGAGCAACAGCGCCGCGCCGCGGTGCGCGGCAGCTCGGGCAGTCTAGGCCGGACCTACGAGGCGTGGCGCGAGCAGCTCCTCCTAGCCAGGGGCGAGATCGAGGCTCTCATTGACTTTGCGGAGGACCAGCACTTTGATGAGTCCCCGGCAGAGCTGATGAGCAACGTCAGCGCGCTCGTCGCCGAGATGCGGCACGGGATCCGGGTCCACGAGGAGGGCGGGCAGCGCAGCGAGCTGTTGCGCAACGGTATCCGCATCGCGCTGCTCGGCCCGCCCAATGTTGGCAAGAGCTCGCTGATGAATCTCGTCGTTGGGAGGGAAGCGTCCATTGTTTCGATGGAGGCAGGTACGACGCGGGATGTTGTCGAGGTAAGTCTCGATATACGGGGGTACCTCTGCTCTTTCGCGGATACAGCTGGTATCAGGACGAGACTTGCTGCCGGCGAGGGCGGTGGTGGTGACCCCTCTGAACCTGCGTTGGGACTCGTAGAAGAGGAGGGTATCCGGCGCGCGAAGCAAAAGGCCTCGGAATCCGACATCATCATCGTCTTGGCGGCCGTCGAGCCTAAACCAGGTCCCGACGGCGGCTTCCGGATCAACTACGACGCCGAAACATTACAACTGGCATCCGAGGCGCAGGCCTGCTTGATCGTAGTCAACAAGCGCGACGCCGTCGACGCCGCCACCTTCTCCAGCCTCCTCGAGCGCTTTAGAAGCGAAGCAGCCTCTCAAGCACCAAACCTACACACAACGGAGATCATCACCATCTCCTGCCGCGAAGCCGAAGTGCAAGCCAAGTCCCCTTCCTCCCCCGCCAACGCCAGCGCCAGTCAGAAAGACCCAGGGGCGATCCACGGGCTCATCGATCAGATCGTCGAGTCGTTCGCCCGCATGACGGCCCTCCCCGTGGACCAGCAAGACCTGCTGGGCGTCACGGCCAGGCAGGCGCAGCTACTTGAGCAGTGCCGCGGGTTCTTGGACGACTTCATGGCCGTTGCGCACCCTGAAGAAGGGGGAGACGGCGAGGAGCCTGATATTGTTCTGGCGGCGGAGCACCTACGGTACGCGGCAGATAGTCTTGCCAAGATTACGGGGCGAGTTGAGGCGGGGGATGTGGAAGAGGTGCTCGGGGTGATTTTTGAAAAGTGAGTACCAAGTATCTTTTATCTCTTATGTGTTTTTACACAGTTCACTGACACGTTTTGGCTTTCTTCAGGTTTTGTGTAGGAAAATAGTGATTAGACTACTATCGAATCCCGGACGGTGAAGTCCTCATATAGCTAATTCTAATCTGCCAAAGACATAAGAGAGAGATAGAGGAGAGAAAGGGGGAAGAAGAAGAAGCAGAGATGCGAATCAAATCCGTCAACGCCGGCCCAATGCAACAAAAGAAAACAATCCTCCTCCAAGAGAAGCTTGCTATGCTTGCTATGCAGTCCCTAATCCCAACGAATAAAGAAGAGAAAGTAAAGAAGGAGTGTAATCCGTCGCGATGCTACCGTCTAACCCCAAACTCCGACCCAATGCATGAGATAAGAAAAAAGAAGAAGAAACGCCGCCGCCAGCACCGTTTTAAAGCCCGATCTTCCATGCTCGCGCAAGGAAGTGAAGGGCGCAGTGGGCGGACGGATGCAAGTGATGAAACGCCGGTCTAATGCTGATAGGATAGGAAAGGTTGAGCTCGCATGTCTGATGTGGCGGCCTCGTCGTGTCATTCAAGGCGTTGAGGCTTGAAGAGGCAAAGCCGTGGCAGGAAGATTGAAGGATGCGAAGCCTGGTAACCAAAGTCCTCATGGGATTGATGAACCCAGAAGACAGGTTGGCGCGAAGAAGGGGGCGAGACGCTTATTTGTCCTCCTCGTCGTCGCCATCCTTGTTGTAGCCGGAGCGGCCCTTGTTCTGGCTCTCGTCGTCGTCATCGCCGTCCTTGTTATATCCGGAGCGGCCGCGGTCGTTCTTCTCCTCGTCGTCGCCGTCCTTGTTGTAGCCTGAGCGTCCGTAGACGGTGGCGGTGGGAGTGAACAGAAGAGTGAAGGCGGCCATTGTGATGGAATGAGTTTCTGAGGTTTGAGATGATTGGTGTGTGTTGGGGTAGATTGGGTTTGGTGTAATATAGATGAGGTTGTTGATGGTGTAAGTGATTTGTGTGTATGAGTCAAGAGACTTTGAGATTGTGTATGAGAGCGGTGTTTAGGCTTGTGAGTCTGGATTGTGAGTGTGATGATGGATTATATTCCTGCCTCAGATGGGGATATATCATGTAGTTTATATAGGCCTCAAGGCATCCATATTCTCTCTCATATCAAGCGACTGGGGGTGGGTGTTGATGAGGCTCATCGTGTAGAGGTGAGGTAGACAGGTACGGAGTGAGATCCCAGCCCTACCTACCTTTACGATTTACCTCAGGTCAAGGGGGGGCAGAAAGAAAAGAAACCCCAGCCGTTGGTACCTCGACTTGGCATCTCAGCCTCCGCGCGAGGGGGCGCGGACGCCCGGTAAACGGGTATCGCAACGGCTTGGTGTTTTGGGGCGTTGGGCTTGTGTGGGAGATTGAGATACCTGCGATGCTAGTTTCGGCACGGCCCCCACGGCTTCTCTGTCTCGCTCTCTCTAGGCAGCCCTTTTGCTTTCCAAATTTGGGATATGTGGAGGGCGATGACATGTACCCAAGGCAACCAAAGAAATACGACCGGGGGCGGGTAATAGAGAGAAAAAAAAAAAGGGACCCATGAAGGACAAGCTTTAGCCTTCTTTCCACGAAGTACTACGAGGACGTATCGTAACACCTTTCCTTATTCCCTATGTGACGGAAACGAAGTAAAGTCGCCATCCATCACTGCCCGCCGCGCGCGCATGTGGTATGCGTGTGGTGTCTGTGTGTGTGTCACTGTCATCGGTCTGCAGACCACTCGGCATGCGGCAGACCAGAAGCCCGGGCGACGTGATGGTGGGCTTCGCAAGGTTCCTCGTCATGATGTGAGATGCAATGTGCGAGGCGAGGGGAGATGCCATGCGCCGGGTGCTGCAGGCCTGGATTGTGGTGATCTGGGCAGATGTGGCTTCCAAGTCAGTTCCCTGTAAGTAACCCAGCAGCTCCGCAATAGGCTGTCATATCAATGGCTCATTTCCGTTTCTGGTCTTCAGAGGGCCAAGGGTGTGGCTCGTCCTCCGAACTTTTGGAAACAAGGGGGACAGGGACAGAATCCAAGGCGACGGGTTTGGTTACATGGACTGGTGCATCATCATTAGTCGATGCGCTAAAAGAGACAGGAAAAGATTGTGACCAAGTGTTGTTTGGCGAATGGGAGAGCCGCCGGCAGGGAAGAGGTCGGACGTGTAGGGCTGAGTAGTCCAAGGAGACCACCTGTGCAGAGAAAAAAGTAAGCACCAGCCTAGCCTGCCTAGAGAGACGTCTCAGGTCGGCCCGGTTGAGATCGCGTAGCAGCCACAGCGTATGTCTCTGTCAGCATCTTCGAGGCTGTGCAGATGTTCTTCTGCTCAAACACCTCTGAGCAATGAAGACTGAAGACGCTCCAAGGTGGGGGACGGTGTATGGTACGGTCGATTGGAGGGATGGAGGCTGACATAAGGACAACCAGCGCATCTCAATTGAGCAACTGACCGATGCGACAGGGGAATGATCTAACCGCCTCAGCCAGCTTGACGGTCACCGGTGCAATCTTGATTCGTTGATTGCAGTGAAGGCTGCGACTGCCTCCGGCGTTACCCGTACGTCTCGACGTTAGATACGCGTAGCCATTACAAAGCTCCGGAGCTGCTCGGTATTTGAGTCCTATCGTCGGTGAAGAACGGACGGTCCGCTCATCGCCGTTGGTCCCGTCGTTGGTAAGACACCGGCGGTTATTCCCCCGACCATGATCGACACTGCAGGTGAGCAGGCGAAAGAGTCACCGGTGTCGTAGGTACCTGGGTATAGAATTGCCTTGTGAGGCATCTCAGGTGACGACGACGAACACAAGGCATCGCGAAGTGACGGGCAGGGAAAGACGGACATCGAAGCAGATAGATGGGTGATGCCGGAACCTCCGCTCAGTGCTCTGACCAGAATGACTGCCTTGGCTCCGTGGGGGGCCCGGTGGAGCACCCGGAGCGACGGCAGAAGGCGGTGCTGGTCCGCATCTGGAGATGACCTAAGATCCTTTGGCCTCAATCGACAAGGCGTCGAGTGACTGCTGTAGTCATCATGTCTGTTTTGTGATGCCGAAGCATACGCAGTAGGTATGTGCTTGACCGAGTATGCCCAAGACGGCCTAGGGTGCATCAGGGATCGGACAAGACCGAAGTTGTGAAGTCAATGTCAATTATGATTGCAGAGGTACATCGACAGCGTTGGGCGACGGATGTGACAGAATACGACTGCTATTGCCGCAAGGTTCGTGTTTCGGGCACAGAGATGTACTCGGTTGCAGGCCCACGATCCTTCGATAGACTCGAAATAATATAAGTCACTGTGAGTCAGCGGATGCAGAGCAATAGTTCCATGAGCCCTGTTGCCAAGTCTAAATCAGGCTTTTCGATGGGCAGACTAGTCTCTGCAGTTCTCGTGTTTCTTTTGAGCGCCAATACGTTCGCGTTACCTCCAACAAGGTCTTCACAGAGGCTGCTTTCGAAGAGATGTCGTTGTAGAAGGCGTAAGATGGGACGAGATGAACGGAGGTGCGACTGGGATGTTGGGGTCCAAAAGGGGCCCTTCATAAATTGATGAAGCTCAAGCAGCTGCCTAGTGTATGGAGCCTGGAGTTGTAGTGCGCGGTGCGCTTGAAGCCACGTGCGACATTCCACCCTAGCACCCATTGCCCGCCCTTTTGATTTGGGGGCCATGGGGCCTTCTCTGAGTTCCTCTAACCTGCGTGCCTGCCTGCCTCATCCACAGGGCCTTGGATGACTAAGGAGGACGTGGGCAGCAAAAGGTCTGAGCTTTGTGCCCCCCCCCCCCCCCCCCCCGGGCGGGCAGGCACAGACGGCAGGGAGGCTCGCACTTCGCACTTCACATTGGAAGGAGGCAGGTCCTTGCTAGGGGCCGCCGCCCGGACCTTCCTTCTATGCGGCCCATCCAATCCTCCTCCTCCTCCAACGTCTTGGCCTCTCCCGTTCGAACCCAAATCCTTCCCGTGTAGATTCAACTACCGTCGAGTTTCCGACTAATTCAACTACGATCGCGTCGAAAACTTCGCCTGAATATGTTGTTGAAAATTTACGAAAAGGCATCGGAGAAGACGGCACTCTGGATAGGTGCGATAGCGGCGTCTTGTCCTTATTCCTTCCAATCTAGGCGCTTAATTTTGTTTGCCAAGTGACAAACAACAACAGACAACCAACGCCACCAACACAATGCTCCAACACAATGTGACCAACACAATACTGAGCCGTCGTTATGGAGTCGGGTACCTGTGCCGTGCGGTTACTGCATCAGGAGTTTTACCAATATCTCATCTTCCCTCCCTCTAGGATTCCTCTTCAACTCCTACGACGTATCTCACTTGTCGTGACATTTACTGCTTTTTTTCGCGTCACGATAAGTTAAAAGTTAGCGCGATGGAGCCTCTTCCTATTGAAGTCCTTCAAATCACACTCAGCTACCTCTGCATGCATTGTCGAGACCCCATCGCCTTCCCTCACGCAGATACACCAGAGATCCGGGACGATAAGAGAGCACTGGCTTTCCTTTGCAGAACGTCACGGCGCATATCTGCCGTAGCCTATCCGATCTTGTACCACTATTATGCGACGGGGAATATCCATCTTAGACAGACAGTTCTTACCAAACAAAAGGCTCTCGACATTGTCCCCCAACCAAGCCTGATTCAGGAATTTACTCGTACCATCCAGCAGCGACCTGACTTGGCCTCATACGTGGATTCTATGCAGGTTGCATCCCGAGACCTGGCCATTAATTATCGCCTCTCGTCAGCCGACTCCTCAGACTCAGACAGCAGTCTGTCGGACTCAGAAGTGCCCCCCGAAGTGTGGACAGCTGCCAGCACATTATACGATCAACATTCAAGGAAGCCACAGGCACTAATGCCGGCAAAGGACTATAGCATGCTGGAGGGCGAGATGTCAGATTTGGTAAAGGCTATCCAGTCCTGTCCACGTTTGCAAAGCCTCCTCGTCAGCTACAGTGACAACGACCCTATCTGGCCCGACACATGCTGGCTGACGCTGAAAATGCCCTCAATCCGTCGTCTGGGCGTTATAGTCGGCCCACTCAGACAGACCGCAAACTATCTCGGCTTTGCCGCGATGCAGACCATGTTTCCAAAAGTCGAATCCATTCATGCTAGCACGGGAGGCTTGTGGTTGATACAGCGCCGCACGCTCCCTTCCAAAGACCCCACCAACTTTTTGACAAAGTTGAAGAGCCTCTCACTCTCGGGAATACGGGACAATCACTTGGAGGAGCTGTTGACTTGCCTTCCTGGCCTCGAACACCTCGAGATCACAAACCAGAACTACGATTGCTCCTGGCGAACGGCCCTCAAGCCAGTGCAAAACCGACTCAAGAGCCTTCACGTATCCTATCACCTCAAGCCGCACCATGGCATGAACTTTTGGGATGTCAGGTACCGCCACAGTGAACGGTGGCGATTATACGGCGCTCTGGAAGAACTGTCACTCGACTGCCGGTTGATCCGGGACATCGTCACGCCTTATGCCCCCGAAGCGAGACTGGCATCTCTGCTACCGCCGTCTATTCGTGTTTTTAGGATCCGATATCTTCACTCTGCGATGGTAGGGACGATGAAGTACCTGGCAGACGTGGCCCCCACACGGTTTCCGCATCTCAAGCTCATCCACATTGGGGTGTCCGAGTACGAAGCGCCCGGACATGAGGGCAGGGTTGCAGCAATGGAGAAACCGACGCGTCGGCTCCTTGCGGCGGTGGGCATCGAGCTCTTGTGGACACAGGAACTTGTCTGGGAACAGAATAGACCTGGAAGCTTCCTCTGGTCAGGAATGAAGCTGACAGCGGACATACCTCTTCCCGTTGTACCCGAGCATCTGGTTATTCATTAACGCAGAGGAGAACAACGCAGAGGAATAATGTCCGGTTGACTATCACGGGAAGCTCATGTGTCGTTGGTAGCCATGTACTTACAATGTTTATTGGCACATGCTGACGGAGACAGAGTCGAGAAGAGTGTAAGTAACCGAGACGAGGGATTTCTCAAGTCACATTTACCATGAGATCACATTCATAGACAAGAGGCAGGGGAAGTCTAGCAACATGCTGATGTAAAAATGCTCACTGTATTCCTGGGAGCCTCAAACTAGATGGTCCTATCTAATTTAGACAATGTACAACTTACACACTCATCAGCTCCCGAGAATCAGACACCGAAAGTCCTACACATGTAGTTAGGACGTGTGAAACTATCTACTACATCAAGGCACCCAACCCGCCAAGATCTTCATGGTTCCTAGCGGACCCCCCATCCCCCCTAAAGCCATCAAACACAAGCTGAAATCGTCCAAGAAAGGCTTGGGAATGTGAAACATCCATACCTTTCTGTCCCCGATTCACGGCTGCCTGGCCTGGAAGGCGCGGAGCCTAACCTGATTGGGGACGTCTCACTTGAGCCGCCCCAGCCCTACGACCTGCATAACGACCACCCACCACCACTCGTTCCTATGCTGGTGGTGCTGGTGCTGACCACCGAGCCAAGACTCAAGTTCCACAGCGGTCCTGCCAGCACGGTCAACGAAAGAAAGGAGAAACGCATGTACACAGCCTACCGATGCAACGTAACCAGAGCAAATGCAGAGAGAGAGAGAGAGAGAGAGACCTCGTGTCTGTAAAATGGAACCCTTCCTTCGCCTCCCCCCCTGCCAGCCTTACAGGCTTCCGAAAGGGGGATCAGAGTCAACTTGGAGGGTGACACGAAGGTTTGTATGTGTGTCTGTGTGTGTGTCTGCGTGGCATATCTGGGAAAGAAGATATGTAACACGGTACCGCAGGTTAAGTATGTTGACGTCGGGCGGGCCGCCGAGGCTGTTCAACACCCTGGGTGAGCGGGCAATCTTTCCTGGTCCGCACGAACCGTGTATTGTCCTGCTCACCGTCGAAACGAGGAGGTGAGGAACAACGTCAGTGGACTAAGAATGCTATGCGAGCAAGGAAGGTGATACCATGGCTTAGAACTCTGCGAAGCCCAAGTGTGCACCCACGGACCATGAGTTCTGCTAGGATATCCCGTGGGAGAGCCCTCTCTCAGGTTTGGCAGGGGGAAGAGTCGAGGTGTTACTAGAAGCCTCTTGTCTTGAATCCTTTACTCGGCTCGCTCCTCCGCGGGCGATCTCGCGTCTTAGACGACCATTTGACCCCCCTAAGGCGGACCCGACTCCGGAGTCACTTTCGTCTGAGGATATTGACGCGGTGGGAAATACTTTCTTCAGTGGCTGTGCGTTACAAGTCGCCATTAATGTCTTGGTGAGGCGAAGGGGGGCCTTTTGCACTGTACGGACTTGGTATGTATGGGCGGCGAAAAGGACCATACATTACCAGTCTTACTTGAGAAGTTTGGATGGTAGGGCTCCTCGCCTCAATCTGTCAGTAAAAGCCGACGATCTTGAAGCGATGACAGACGCGACTGCTTGTGCAACTGCTCGTCGCTTTCACGCTCGATTTGGTCGGCGGAGATGCAGTGTGTTTACGTGTGTGTGTGTGTGCTGACTTGAGGACGGCTTACATAGACAGCTTACATATCCGTCCCTTTTTGGGTACTCGGGGCTTACACTCCTCAGCCGAACGTGGAATTGTCAGCACACCCATCCACACTCACATCCGTCTATCAAAGTTCGGTAAAGCCGAGGAAGGCATCTCATTCTCCTTCAAACACATTCACGGAAACGGAGGGGAAAAAAACCCTGCATGTACAATTCAAAGCCAGCCAAACCGGCCTTTTTGCGTAATCTCATTCCCAGAACGGGCTTTCCCATACCTTCTCAAACCAGCAATGCCGCCCGAAAATCACACTATGCTTTTTCCTGTTGCCCTCTTCTTGCTTCGTACATGCATGCCTCTCCTAGATGCGCGTGTTCCGTGTGATGAACAGAAAAGGGTACGTGATTTACAACTCGTCTCTGACGTGGCCGCTGCCGCCACTGGCGGCCTTACTGGGCTCCTCCATGGCCATGAGCTTGACGACCAAGCTCGTCCAGCCGGTGAAGTGCTGGGTGCGCTGGCCCTCGCCCGTCTCCGGGTTGTACTGCTCCCAGGCGAAGCCCGTATTCTCCCAGCTGTTGTAGACGGTGTCGACGAGGTTCTTGCGGAGGCGGGTAAAAAGGTCCGCGGCCTTTTCCTTGTAAGGGCCATCTTGAGAGGCGACATTCTGTAACATGCTAGTCAGTGATCGGGGGGGCTCCCAAAGGAGGCGAATGTGGAGGTGACTTACTCTCAGCTGGGAGACGGCCATGTAGTTGATTGGCATCCACACGGGGCTTCTCCAGTAGTTCTCAGCTGTGCCGTAGAACTCATCTTGCTTGCTCAGACTTCTCAGACCGTGAGGACTGAAGAGATGTTCCTCGTCGCCGAGAAGGTCGAGGAGCTTGCCCAACTTGGGGTCATCGACTTCGAGAAGGCCGACCAAGAAGGGGAACAGCGAGATGTAGCCCTTGTGGCAGACGAGGGTGTTTTCTTCGTAGGCATCAATCGTGGCATCGCAGTAGCAGCCCTCCTTCTCGGACCAGTGGAGGTCGTTCAGATTACGACGGATGGCGTTGAGGGTCGTCTTGAACTCGTCAACCTGCTCCGCCATGCCAAGAGCGTCGGCAATGTTCATCAGCGACTTGGTCATCAATCCAACCCAGGACATAAGGTCGACGTGGAGTTCGCCGGGGTGAGGGGGCTGGGGACGAGGGTAGTCATCGAGACCGCTGGTGAGAACGTGAGTCTCAGTGCGGCCGCGCCATCTGTAGCCCTCCTTGTTCGAGAACGCGTCGCGATCGTAGGTCTTCAAGTCTCCTCGCTGAGTCTTGCGGAACCAGTCGTACTGCTGGCGAACGAACGGGTACAGCCTTCGGAGGAACTCCTCTCCGAGCTCGACATTGTCTAGGTGGGCAGTCTGCAGGGAAGCCTGGGGGCCAAGATGCTCCTTTTCGGCGGGCTGGCTGCCATTGGTCTTGCGCAGCTTCTCCATGAAGCCTTCGATGATGAGGAAAAGTGTGGGAGGGTTGGCGTAGTGCGGGTACTGAACCTGGAACTCCTCAGGTACCTTGCTCCGAGCTTCGAGACCGAGAATCTGTTCACGAGGAATCCATCCGTCTTCGTCCATGGTGTTGAACCAGCTCTTGACGATCTCCAAGGTCAGATCAATGTCCCAGTCGGCGATGGGGATAAGGTGGTAACCCTCGTCCCAGAGGAATCCTCGAGGGAAGAAGGGACGAGAGGGAACAGCCGTGAAGAGCTCGTAGGGGCCTTCCAACTCCTGCTGCTTGCGTGCGCGGGCAGCAGCGGTCTCCTCCCAGAAGCCTTCGTTCTCCTCGTCGTACTCGGGGGCGTACGAGCGATCGATCAGCTGTGAACCATGGAAGTAGCCGATGCCGCCAAGCAGGTTGGAGAACATGCTCTTGGCGAACTTCTTGTACTTGTCGGCAGTGAACGGAGCCTTCAGGCTGAAGACGGAAGAGAAACGCTCTCCAAAGAATTCGGTGACCGACTTGATCTCACGCGTGACATCGGCACTTGTGAGCTCCGGGCCAGCAGAGGCAGACGAGAAGATGACGTCGAATTCGAAGGTTCCCTCAAACATCTTTTGGACAACGTGCGTGTTACCTTCACCGGGCTTGTTCTCGATCTGGTAAGTGAGATATGCCGGAGGCGGCTCGGTCATCTCGTAGTTCTCCTGAACAAACTTGACACTCTCCTGGATGAGGTTGAAAACAACGCCCTTGCCCTGCCACTGATGCTCCTCGGGAACAGTCAGAGACCGTACCGTCGTGCGGTCCGGGTGTCTCTTGTCGGACAAATCGTGGCTGCTGGAAGGGTGCTTGCCCTTTCCCTTGGTGATGACCAGCTTGTACTTGCCGAGCTCCTGAGAAGAACCTTGAAAAGTGACATCGCCGTCAAAGCCGGCAGGGTCGTTCTCGCCAGAATATGCAACCTCTGCTTCGCTGTTGTCCTCGGCAATGTAGTAGTGGATCATGGTCTTCAGATCATCGGGTGCGCCCGCTCTCGGAACGCCCTTGATTCTTGCAGCCCAGCTACCGCCGTTGGCTCCACCGGGAACCTTGACAAACGAGGTGGTGATGTCAATCTGATTGCCTTCGTCGTGGATGGACTGGATGCCTCCCTTTCGAGCATCATACTCGTCCCATCCATAGCCATGGAGGCCTTCATGCTGTTCGCATGTGTAGCGGAAACCTAAACTTGTCAGTCTTTACATATACATATCTAAAGATGGCGCTATGCAACATACCTTGCTGAACGTCTTGATAGTTATCAACTCTGGACCACATCAATCCAGTCCACAGACTCTTGGGAGACCTGTTGCGGACGCCAAAGTACAGGTTCGACTTATAGGGACCCCAGAACAAGCTTTCGTTGTTAAGGCGACCGACCTCGGAGGTCAAGATGGAAGCCGAGCCTGGACCATCTTCTGCCGCAAGGGCTAGCTGTGCCCCAAAGATATTGAAGAGGGAAAACGTAAGGAAGACAGCCAACTGCGTTATGCGAGCCATCTTTGCGGTGTGTGAGTGATCATTCAGCGCTCATCGGAGCTCTGAGAGGAATAAATTGACACTCACACAACAGCTCTGTGAAATCGTCAAGCCGTGTGTTTGTGCGAATTTGTGAGCAAGTTCAAGTGTGAAATAGGATCGTGAGTGAAGTCGGGGTGTTAGATGGAAAAGAGGTATCTAGGTACCTTTGACCGACCTACTGGAGTGAACACGTTGGACGACTCGCAAGCTGCCCAGGATGGAGCTCGGATTGAGGCTGAAGTGAAGTGTGGCTTTGACAGCTTGGTTGACGTCGACTGCTAAACGAGCCAATCAATCCCCCGGAGCATGTCAAGCTTGGGCCAGCTTACGTGTGGCGGCGGGTGTTTTAGCGTCAACCCCGTTGTCGATAGCTGCTACGATCCCTGAAACTTCACCAGCGCTTTCCCACCCGACCTCACCAATGCACTAGGTCCACTGGGGCCTTTGGGGAATGTTGCGCCGACTTGAATTCCTCCACTGAAAGCCCCCCCCCCCCCCCCCCCGGTCAAATCGCACACCGTCAATTGCTGCCGGTGGCTGCATGCCAATTCCCTCCCCATCCACTCTGACCTCTCTCTGTATGCTCCTTTCCACTGTTCACCTGCATCAAGTAGCTCCCATCGTCCTGCAGCCAGCTTTGCGCTTAATCACGAAAACGCGCACGACATAGAAATCACTAAACCAGCTCGACGACCACCTCTAGAAGCCACCTGTCGAGCTTCGCGCACTTCCGTGTACCCCTGGTGTGCCGCCAAACGCACGAGACCATCGCGATATGGCCACATAGCTCGCACGCAACATTATTTGAGTTGAAGATGCTGGACGGGAGAAACATATGCTAGGATGAGCTTGGACTCGCTGTTACCCATCGCTCCCGCGAGGGTGAAGGCATTGATTCTACCCCTGGGTCAAATCAGAAGTGATCGTTTCTCGTCCTTCATTGAGCGCCTGCGACCTGAACATGCCGTCTCCTTGCGGGATGTCAGCCCTGATGGGCGGCCGAACAGAAGCATGTCACCCCGTTCCCTGCCTTGCTTCGAGAACGCTCGCACTAACCGGCAATTTGTAGATATGTTTTCGCCTTTGGCCTTCCCTGATGGCGCCGTATTCTACGAACTTATAACCCACGTACCCCCACCTTCGCATCTCGCATTATCGCCGTTCGACTTCTACCGCGAACCCCTTGCGGTCATTGCAATCGCAGACGGAGACGAGCTCAACCGAGTCGCCTTTAACAAGAGACAATCTGGCAATGCGCCCACCGTTGCCGAACAAAATATCCGAACGCTGTATCAGGAGTTGGAGGACTTGAGAGACCGATTCGGAAAGGCGCTGGTTCACCAAGTGCTGATTTTTGACCATGCGCTTTCGAAAGAGAACCCGGTGCCTTTGCCTGAGGGACTCATCGCTATACCACCGCCGGACGAGTGCAAGCGGACAACCATGAAAACTATCATGTGCGACATCACCTCGCAGCTCCTGGCGGAAATGACAAGCCTAGCCAAGTCATTTGAGGCCTGGTCCTTTATCGAGTCTCCCGGACAGTCACAGTCAACCAGGCAAACAAACGGCGCTTCATGGGGCGCAGACGACTTCGGCTCGGCAAACAAAAGGGCATCTCAGTTTACTCCAGGCCCTCAGAGATCAAGCTCGACCAGTGGTATTCCGGATCGGCACATGAATCGCATGTCTATGCCAGTTGCGCCTATGAAACACAACTCGGCTACATCCTCGAGCAACTCAACACCAGCTAGACCATCGACTCCTGTGAAAAGTGGGTTATCGAACCCTCCTACCACTTTCGATGACTTGGCTTCCGGCATGAGCAGTGGCTCTTCGACTCCTGACCGAAATTCAAGGCCAGGTGCCGGAGACCACTTCAGGTCAGAAAGTTCAGATCGAGTATCGGTGCAAGGATTCGGCCCCGGTGGTCTAAACGATCGCTTCAGAGCGAAAGGGAAGGGCAGAGTGACGATCCTCATGGGCTCTTTATATTTGCAAGCAGGTCGGTGGACCGATGCTCTGAAAGAACTTATAGACGGCGCAACAGTAGCGAGGTCCATCAACGACCACATATGGCATGGCAAGGCACTGGAGTTGATTACTCTTTGTCTGCTGCTTCTAGGATGGGTCAAGGTCGACTTTCAGGTCCCTTCTATTTGCTTGCCCCCACAAGACAAATCTACGGCCGCGACGTATGCTGCCCTAGAAGCTGCAACCCCGACTGATGCAGGCCAGCCTAAGCATATTCGAAACCTTCAGATTATACTGCCAGACCTTTTGGACCGTATCGCCGGGCTGTACTCCCGGATATCCGCTGAGCATCTGCCTCCTTTACCTTTGGCGGAGACGACTATTCGATTCTCCAAGATCTTGTCTGCTTTGCACCTCGCTGACGGAAAGCTTGGAGAGCGTGCCTACGAGACCATCATCTTTGGCAAGCTGCCCTCGACCCCTCTGACAACCTCACCCCGGTTGACCGTCGTCCCGAGCCGACAATCCATCGTTACATTTCTCTTCCGCGCGTTTCCTGCCTCTTCGTCGGAGCTCCTCACCATCGCAGATAGGGTTTCCATTCTAGCAGGAATCGCGTCTGTTCTTGGGCCTCTCGGCCATCATCGCAAGAAAGCCATGGTCACTAGAGAACTCGTTTCCGTTCTAATCAGCGGACTGGTTGAGGCACGCACTCGTGGGGCTGCAGACATGGGTATACACCCTGCGGCTGGCCTGGTAGCTCTGAATGCTGCCAACGGACACAGCAATAGCGCGGTAGCACTTGAGCTAGGCGAAGGCGACGTTGAACAGGGCATCGAGGCATTCCTGGCCCTTTTGTGCAAGTCGTACGGTGTTGTCGGTTTCGACATGAAGAAACAACCAGCAGATGATGCTATCTCAACGGAGGACTCGGACGCTGCTGTCATCGATAGAATTCGGGGACAGGCAGCTGCGAGATTCTTTGGGTTCACCAGTGTCAAGTTGAACATACTGAGAGCATGCATCAACTTTTCCGAGGCATTGCCTGACTTCAATGGTGTATTGAAGTTTTCTGGTGATCTACTCCGCACAGCTGGCTCAGGAGTTGCTCCTGGTCCCCGCAAAGAAGATGCGTCACCGGTTATTGCTCGCGACGAACAGACACGGTTGGCCACAAATATTTCAAAGACGTCAAATCTCGCGAAAAGACTAGGCCTCAACCAGCTCGCGGCGGAGTATTGGGATGAATTCTTCGTCCGTGGTGTCGCTTTGGAACCACTGCCGATTACTAGAATCCCGGTTCCGCATGCAAAAAGTACACTTCCTGGAGCAGTAACCGCAAGAACTTCTCAAGACGTCAATCCCTTTATATACAACCCATTCCTTAAGCAGCCCGATAAAGCTGCAGATCATCTTCTCGTTGCGAACGAACCCGCAACCTTTAGAGTAACTCTTCAGAACCCGTACGACATCGAAGTCGATGTCGAAAGCCTTCGCTTGGATACTAGCGGTGCAGAATTCGAATCAAACTTCGAGAGCACCATTATTGGCCCGTACCGAACGCAGATTCTCAAAGTCTCGGGAACACCAAAAGGACCTGGTGCCTTGAAGGTAACAGGCGCAATCATCCGTGTCCGTGGCTGCCGCGAGAGACGATTCCCTATCTTCAAACAGCCATGGACGCCGCAAGCAGATGTCAAGGTCAAGGCTACCGGACTTCAAGCATTGGAGACCACCCTCGCCTCGGAGGCACTTGTTGGTCAGCTGCTGAAGGTGGAGAGCGTTGCGTTGAACGTCATCCCCAAACAGCCCATTGTCATTGTCAAGTCGACGACACTGCCCCAGTCTTCCGTCATGGTGCTCGAAGGCGAGAGACAGGTCTTCTCCGTCACCCTGCAGAACCTCTCTCGAACAACCCCGGTAGACTTTATGCTTTTCTCTTTCCAGGATTCCACACAAGGACCGTTGCAAGCAGGCATCAACAACAGAGATGCCACGCCAGCCGAGTTGTACGAATACGAGTACATTCTTATGAGGCGCCAAGGTCTTCGAAGGCTGAATAAGAAGGAACCAGAGAAGCGATACATTGCTCCAGGAGGCACTGCCACATTTGATTTCGAAATCCTTGGCAAGCCTGGGTTGACGAACGCTGCCATCCAGATCGACTATGCCCATCTCGGGGTGCCTCCTGAGGAGGTGATGGACAAATTCCATACGCGACAGGTCTCGCTGCAGTTGACGGTGACTGTGAATGCAAGCGTCGAGCTCACGCGACTGGACATCTTGCCTCTCAGCGGACCCGTACCTAAGCCGCTTCTCAGCCTGACGAACCTGGAGTCGAAGGTTGATCCGTCAACATTGGCAGAAGAATACTGCCTTTTGTCTATGGATCTGCGCAACGCCTGGCCGAACAATATGGAGGTCGAAATGGACGGAGAGGACGGCATTGTGATTGAGGAGCACGTTCTCCCAGGGAATACCAGTCGCGTCATCGTGCCTCTACGGCGCATATATCTTGAGGACCCTCACGCGTCGATCCCGGCACTAAACCCATCAAGACAGCGGCAATTTGTCGTCAGCACAAGCAAGATTACGCCCGACATGGAACGCTCGAATCGTGAAGCATTCTGGATGAGGGAGAGAATCCTCGAGACGCTTACAGCTAGATGGAAGACCGTATCTGGCCCAAAGCGAAGCGGTTACATAGACCTGCGAACTATCAGGCTTTCACCTAGGATGATGGACGCTCTCAGGATTGATGATGTCGGTATCGAGATATCGGTTCAGGACCCGGGCCAGGCTCTAGGCGAAAAGGCCAAAGAGACGATACTCGTCGACAACTTTGTCCAAGTCAAGGTTGGTATCACAAATCGGTCGGCCAAGCCAGTCTATCCGATGTTGAGACTGATGCCAGCCTTGTGCCATCGTCCGCTGAACGTGGCGCTGGATTTCACGCGGAAATTTGCCTGGAACGGTACTCTGCAGCAGGCACTTCCGCTGTTGGCGGCTAAGGCGAGTACGGAAGTGGAGATACAAGCCATGGCACTCTGTCGAGGGGAGTTTGAAATAGGGGCTTCCGTTGAGGAGTATCAAATCTGGGAAGAGCCAAAGGAAAAGAAGGAGAAGGAAGAGACACAGGAGAGCCGACAGCGATCGGACACTCAGACGATGCTCAACGCGATCATCGGTGCGAAGGAAAGGCGCATATGGCACTCAAGGCAACCCTGCATCATCAAGGTGGTGGACCAGGATTAGCGATTTGAGCCATTTGCATGACGAATTGTACGATGGCGGACGTGTAGAAGAAGTGATTCACACCCCAAGGGTGGAGTTGGCGATCGCAGCGGCCTTTGTTAAGTAGATAATTGACTTCTTCATAGACGACTCAAGCCACTACTTACTTACCTAAAGTAGCTGTGACGGATTCAAGTGCAATCCAACCCAGGGATGACTCGATCAGCCCGGCGATCGAATTAAGCTCATCCCTGTGTCCCGGACAAAGGGCTCTCGGGCGATTAATGCGTGGGTCTGACCGCCTTCTCGTTTCTGCTGTCGCCACCAAAATTTCTCAGGGAGCGGCTTCCGGTGCTAGCCGACAGCGGGCCTTTTTTACCAACCCAAAGAGTCAGGTCGTTTCCGCCGTACAAGCTTTGGTCAAGCCATTCCCGTTTTGCGAGCGTTGCATCGAGGTTGTCGCTGTCGTCGTCGTCCAAAGGAAATCCGGGATCTCACTAATAACCAAGGATGACGCGACCTCAGATCCTGTTTCTCGATGCTTACGACTCCTTTACGAACAATATCGTATCCCTTCTCACAACGCTGCTTGACGCCGATGTTCATGTCTTACCAATTGACACGCCCTTGCTAGACCAACAGTCGCCGACGTTCTCGGTTGATTTTCATCAGGAATTATTACGGTACCATGCAGTAGTCTGCGGACCTGGGCCTGGCTCCCCCGAGAATGAGACGGACGTTGGGCTCATGAGATGTATTTGGAGATTGCAAGATGAGCATATTCTGCCGGTTCTTGGCATTTGTCTCGGGTTCCAGAGCCTCATTCTTAGCTCGGGCGGCAAGGTGAGGAGGCTTCAACGCGGGTTGCATGGTATGGTTCGCACCATTCAGCATGAGAAACCTGATGCGACGTGCGCCGAGGGCATCTTCAATGGTGTCTCCGAGTTCAAGGCGACCCTTTATCACAGCCTATGTGCCGACATCGGACAAGATTCTATCTCAGATTCCGCTTGGGCAGAGTGCCGTTGGCGTGCTCAAAAGACGGCTCCTGAGCTGTTGCCTCTGGCGTGGGTGGATGAGGAGAGGGACAGCGGCCGCGAAAGAATCCTGATGGCGGTCAAGCACCAAAGCAAACCGTTTTGGGGCCTCCAGTACCACCCAGAGTCCGTCTGCACCCAGCCGGCAGGCCATGCGGTCATCAGCAACTGGCTCCGCGAAGCCATGGCGTGGAATCAAAGGGCGAACAGGACCGTGTTGAGCGGACAGCGGTTCCTGGCAAGGAATGCCGTGAAGCCGAGTCTCCTCTGCGAGAACCGTGCTGCGGCTCAGCGAAGGAACGCGCCGGTCCTCGAGTGGACGGAGATGCCCACGCCCCTGGCGACTGTCGGACTCGACTGCGAGTACAGATACAAGACCATCAGCCTTCCGGCGAACGTCAAGGTGCCGGATATTGTGGAAATACTAAAGAGCGGCAGGACGGAGCACATTATTTTGGATTCGTCCAACTCGAGCAACATGGCGACGGGCGCTGCGGACGTTCGGGGCCGGTTTAGCATCATTGCACTGGATGTGGAGGAATGTCTGCGGATCGAGCACCACGTTGGAGACGACTTTGCCACGGCTCGTATCCCTTCAATCCAGGGACTGCCCGTCGACCTCGTGGAGACTGTTCCATTCGGATTGCGAAAGAATATTTGGCATATCCTCTCCGGCTTCCTTGAGAAGCGACGCATCCCGGCGTCAGGGGAGCTTCAGACGCCGTTCCGAGGTGGCTTCATGGGCTATCTTACCTATGAGATGGGACTCAAGGGGATCGACGTCACGGTGACTGCCAACAGAGGGCATCAGAGACCTGACTTGTGCTTCGCTTGGGTCACGAAGAGTATTGTGGTCGATCACGTCAAGGGCCTGTTACACATCCAGCACCTCCAGAAGCGCAAGCTCAACGGCGACTTCTGGATCGACTCCGTAGTGGCATCTTTACAGACGTCCCCCTTCTGGCAATCGCCAGGCAAGGCCGCCATCAACGGTTCGGATGCTTCGACTGTAGTCACGAGGCCCATCATCCGAGTCCCTGCCGCTGAAGAGTACGAAGCCAAGGTCTCTCGCTGCCAAGACTTCATCGCGGCCGGGGAGTCCTATGAGCTATGCTTGACGGACCAGACAACCATCACTCTACCAGGACGCCCAACAAGAGACCACAACGGCCTCGCCGACGGACACTCACCCGCACAAAACAAATCCGCACACGTCGCGCCATGGCGGCTCTACAAGACGCTCAGAGCTCGCCAGCCCGCCCCCTTTGGCTCCTTTCTCCGCCTCGGCGGCGCGACTCTCATCAGCAGCTCCCCGGAGCGCTTTCTCGAGTACGATGCCGACGGCTTCTGCTCCATGCGGCCGATGAAGGGCACCGTCCGCAAGTCGAACCAGGTCGCCACGCTCGCGCAGGCCGAGGCGATCCTGCACGTGCCCAAGGAGGAGGCTGAGAACCTCATGATTGTGGATCTCGTCCGGCACGACCTGCACGGCGTCTGTGGCTCGGGGAATGTTATGGTGCCGCATCTGATGAAGGTGGAGGAGTACGCGACCGTGTTCCAGATGATTACCATTGTCAACGGACAGCTGCCGAAGCCAAAGTCCTCGAGTGCCGATCGCCAACATACGGGGCTCGATGTCCTTGCGGCTAGTCTCCCGCCGGGCAGTATGACAGGGGCCCCGAAGAAGCGGAGCTGTGAGCTGCTGCAGGAGATTGAGGAGCATAGGGAGAGGAGTCTGTACTCTGGCGTGGTGGGGTACATGGACGTCACCGGCAAGGGAGACTGGAGCGTCACGATCCGGACCATGTTCAAATGGGACGATGAAGCTGCGCCGCCGGAGGAAGGTGAGATGGAACCGAGAGAGGTATGGCACATCGGAGCCGGTGGTGCCGTAACCATCCTGAGCACTGCTGAGGGTGAGAGGGAGGAAATGTTTACCAAGTTGGCGGGGCCTTTGGGCGTCTTTGCGGAAGCATGAGCGGGTTTCAGGATCGGGAGACTGACTGGGAGGAAGGAGGGACTGTTTTTCCATTGGAATTGGCTTATTGGCGTTTATTTTGTCATGAAGGGGGCTATTCATGGTAGAGGGTGTTTGGTTGATACCTCAACGTATCTGGGATATTAGACTCTGGACCTTCACGGGTATTAGACTCAACTTTTAGACGACCCGGATCATCCACACGAAAGAAAGTAGAAAAACAAGATCATCATTAAAATAATCCATGTTTCGCGATATCAGCTTCCGCAGTTGGTCATTGGGGAATTAGATGGGGTTGTCGTTGCATAACAAAAGCGAGAAAAAAAAGAGGAAACGCCCGCCTGACGGAATGATGCTGGATATACATATGAAGCCTCCAAGTAAAAGCGCACCCCGATCCAAGTCCCACTTTGCCGGATTCCCGAACCCGAGCGCCACGATGGTTTCCGACCTCGGCTCGTCGTACTATACATGTCTGCCGCCAATTTCGTTGAAATGCGTATGCCCCCCTTCTCGTCACTGCTGCTGCTGCTGGTGACACTACTTCTCCTTCGCCTATTCATAGCTGTATCAGGTGTCCTGAGTCGCTGCTCCCGATCCTAGTCAGAAATCCTGCTCCTCCTGAAAGAACATGCCGAAGCTGATGATGGTTCCGTAAATGAGGAGACCGCCGATTATCGACATGACCATGGCTTCAACCTGGATGAGATCGGAGTGGGCGAGAACGACGGGCAGGGCTACGGTAAAAGAGCACGGTCAGCAACGCAATCCTCCCAATGAACAAAGACAAACAAGCCACAGGTAGATAGCAGCTTACCAATTCCCATAACCACCATGAAGCCGGTGCAGAAACGGCCGAGATCCAGTACGGCAGAGCCGGAACCCTCGCCAAAGTCATCAGGGTTGGTGCATCGCGAACAGACCCAGTTGGGGATCGGGGCCAGCACGTAGGTGGCGACGACGAGGAGCGGGTAGTAGACCTTCCAGAGGGCGCAGGAGAGAATGACGAGGAGGAATCCGACGGCGAGGACGAAGGAGAGGGCGATGATGGTCTTGAGGCCGGCGGTCGGCATCTTGGCTGTTGTTGGAAGGTGGGCTGTGGTGTACTTGTTTCGGACGGGTATCGAAATCGGAGCTGGGTATGAACGGCCCCGCCGGGGCTGCAAATCGATCCCTTGGGTGTTTGCTGGAAGATCGGTTGAAGAATTCGAGCGGCGATTGTCTCTTGTAATTAGGCCGTCTTTTGAATGGTCGTGGGGAAGCTTCGTTGGTGGTGGAGGATGAGTCGGTCGTGTCAGTCGTGTAGTAGTTCGCGGCTAGGCTGGCAGGCTGAGCTGCGATGCGATGGCGGGTCCTGGGCCAGACGCACGAAGGCCGTCGTCAGCGCACGGCGCAACCTTGTTCCAGCAGCCGGGCAGCCTCCAATGACAACCCGCGAGTGGTAGGGGCAGGTCTCCACCCGGAAAGACCCCGGCTGTGGGTGAGGTCAGGAACGGAGTACATAGGTAATAGGCCTGGAAAATGTACGTACACTACTCCGTACCTCAGCGAGGGATGCACGGAGCACCTTGCACCCTGGCACCTGGCTCCAGGCTGAGAGAGTGCTACGAAAGCTCGATCTGCCTTGAGCTGGGCCTGGCGTGCGGGACGCTTTATTATCCACCAAGCTCTCTCGCTCTCCCATCACCGACCTGCTCGCCCAACAACCACCCCGCGATCACTTCTCTCCCTCCCGTCCCTCTCAACCCACCCCCGAACCGCTCCACGAATACTCGAAGTTCCTCCTGCTCCCGGAAACAATCGAACCGCCTGACGAAGCTACGAATTACCCCTCACGCCCGCCATGTTCAGAAACAACTACGACAACGACTCGGTGACATTGTAAGCTGTTTGGCCCGCTTCCTCAGCCTTCCCTTCCAACCTCCCCGGTTTCGTCGTAAATAAGACCAGCATAGAGATGGAAAGCTAATTTACACTGCCTTACAGCTCGCCGCAAGGCCGGATATTCCAGATCGAGTATGCAGCCGAAGCAGTGAAGCAGGGTTCCGTGGTAGTGGGCATTGCCAGCAAAACACACGCCGTTCTAGTAGCAATCAAGGTACGACGTTTACCAAGACCTGGAATACTCCATCTTGCCTTTCTCTGAACCGTTCTCTATCAATTGATACTCGCGGACCTTTACCACGAAGCGCACGAAGCTAACATGCCATTCTTTCCCCGATAGCGCAACGCCGAGGAGCTGTCCTCGTACCAAAAGAAGATCTTCACCGTCGATGAGCACTCCGGCATCGCCATCGCAGGCCTCACCTCGGACGCCCGCGTCCTCTCCAACTTCATGAAGCAGCAGTGTCTCGGCCACCGCATGACGTACGGCCGCTCAATGCCCCTCCGCACCCTCGTCGACATGATTGGCGAAAAGGCCCAGATCAACACCCAGGTTTACGGCAAGCGGCCCTACGGCGTCGGCCTCCTCGTTGCCGGCGTCGACGAGCGCGGTCCTCACCTCTTTGAGTTCCAGCCCAGCGGTATGACGGAGGAGATGGTCGCCTTCGCCATCGGCGCCCGCAGCCAGATGGCCCGTACCTACCTCGAGCGCAACATCGACGCCTTTGAGACGTGCTCCCGCGAGGAGCTCGTGCAACACGGCCTCAAGGCCCTCAAGGAGAGTTTGGTCCAGGACCGCGAGTTGACGGTCGAGAACACCAGTGTTGGTGTCGTCGGCTACACCGAGAAGGATGGCGTCAAGACGGTCCAGCCTTTTAAGCTGTACGACGGCCAGGACGTCAAGGAGTGGCTCGACAGCGTCGCCGCCAGCGAGGGCCAGGGCGGCGGCGAAGAGGGCGGTGAGGGTATGGAGGTTGACGGCTAAGCGCAGCGGGAATGGCAAACTGAGGAAAGTAGGCGCGGATGGAATTCTACGCTGCGTTGCGTTGGGCTATGCCGGATCGTCACCAAATAACCTACCTACCCAGGGTTTGGCTGACTGGGCTCGGCTATGGGAAGGAGACTCACCTTACCTGAACGCACGGGACCGGCCCGTTTAGACTTGTACCAATACACTGCAAAAAGGAGATTCGACAGCCCAAAAATGAGCTGCATCCGATGATTCAAGAGACGAGAAGAAGACATGCAATCTATGTGCTCACTCGTCACCCAGAATCTGAGACAGGTGCCTGAAGATGCAGGTTTGCTTTGTTGGGTTGTGTAACTCATGAAGGTCTATCAAACTACAGTATGTGCAACCAACACCGATGTGACATGATAGATAGCCGACCGATCCCCTATTCCTACCCCTTTCCTTGATTGATTGTCTTATCCCGTGTGTCACCAGCGATCGAAATCGAGGGAAAGAACTCACTTTCCTCGCTTCGCGTCTTTTTATCCAACCCGACTACCTACCGAGCCTGAACATAGAGAAATTGGGAAACACGAAAGGGCGCCAAGACTCCGATACGCATCCGCTTTTATATTGCACACACGCCGATCGTCGCATTTGTCTCCCCGTCCTTGATTCTCCTGCACATGAGGTATCCCTTTCCCCCGAGAAAGACATTCGCTTGGGTAATCTCTGGATCTAGGAGTTGGTCCAGTCGAGCTTGAAGGTGGCCGCAGAGACCTGGTAATCCCTAAGCGCTGTGATGGCGCCCTCGGGGGTGGTGGCGGTGACGAGGATATCGGCGTTGGCAGCCTTGATGAAGCCCTCCTCGACGCTCTTGTTCACCCACTCGAGGATGCCATCGTAGAAGCCGTTGATGTTGAGGAGGCAGATGCCCTTGTCGTGAATACCCAGCTGGTTCCAGGTGGCCGTCTCGAGGACCTCCTCGATGGTGCCGTAGCCGCCGGGCAGGGCGACGAAGCCGCTACCGGGGCCACCGGCGAAGACCTCCTTGGCCATCATCTGCTTGCGGGTGTGCATGTCCTTGACGACGGTGGTGCGGCCGTAGACGGTCTCGTCGGGGACGTACATGTTGTCCTTGTTGACGGTTCCATAGGTGCCGTCACGCTCGTACTTAACGAGGGCCTCAGGGATGATGCCGTGGACCGAGTCCGGACCGGCGAGGGAAACGAGGGTCTTTGCCACTTCACCCATCAGGCCGACGGTTCCACCACCGTAGACTGAGATGTTTGTTAGTTTCACCATGAACTAGAGACACTTATGCTTGAGATTTTTGTCTCCCATGTTCCATCTTGTCTGAGAAGGGTTGCGCCACATGTTGTCATTGATTTAGTGACTGAGACTCTATCGTTGCCCAGTTCCGTGGATGAAGACGGGGTGTCGAAAAAGAGACTTGTATGAGATGAGAAGTGAGAGAACAGTGACTCACCGAGGTCAATGTTGTTCTCCGCCATGATCCTTGCCAACGCACGAGCGGCTTCCATGTGCTGAGGCTTGAAACCGGGAGAGGCGCCGCAGTAGACACAGATCTTGGTCCTCTTTTGCACGCCATTCGTGGTACCGTTGGTGCCGTTGGTGTTACCATTCGTGGTAGTTCCGTTGGTGTTGGTGCCGTTGCCGTTGGGCGTGCCATCCCGGGATGCCGGGAATGATGGCAAGGGAGAAGGGCCGCCGGACTGCATGATGTTTGTCGCTTGCTTGGTTTGTGATGAAAAGAAATTCTTCCAATGAGAGGGATTTCCAAATAAACTAGATATTGGACTTCAAGGTTGGTTTTTCGTTGAAGAAGGGAGAAACTGCTGGAGGAGGTAGCTTACGCGTGAGATGGTACTCAGTCTTAACACTAAGAGGCGCAGTTGTTGGAGGTGAAGATGACGGAGGATTTGTGGAGAAAGATAGTGTGAGGTTCCGTTCCGGCCAAGAGAAAAGAGTCACAACGGTGAGAAAGTACCCGGAGGACGCCGCCTTTTTCTGCGGTATTTTCTCGAGGTTTGGGCTTTTGAAGAAGAGTCCAAGTCCACAAAAAGATCAGAGAAGAAGAGCTCAAGAGAGAAACTGGAAGTCGGGGGAACAGACAGATGGCGGTGAAAAAGAGGCCTGTTATATACGTTACTTTCGAGGTCCAAAAAGGGATGCAAGTTTGTCTTGTTGGTTGGGATGGGCTCAGGGCAAGTGGACAAATGTGTTGTTGGCGAGTTGGTGTATCAATTATCCTAGCAACCACCTGAAGGGCAATAAGAAAGAAAAAGAAAAGAAAGATTGGACGAGGTGAGAGGAAGCACAGATGGGAATGAGACAACGAGATGTCAGTTACCGCCACGGCGCATGGCGACGGGCCGAAGCTCTGGGTTTAGCGCAATAGCTGGGACAATCAATGGCTTCAAAGGGTTCGCTCGGGGATCCGTGGCTCCAGTGCCGGTACAGTAGTGTACGCTTTAGTCGATGCGTAGTATTCCAGCTGGGGGGGAGAAAAGCAAAGCAGACTCCAGACTCAGAGAGCCCCCTTCCCCCTTCGCTCGTTGCTAAACCAGAGACAAGGAACGGGGTCGGGTGACGGTGGTTGACATGGACGTGGACTTGGGACGGTGACGGGGGAACCTGATGACGGATCCGGGACCTGGGACTAGCAGTAGCACATGTACCCTATGATGGAGGTACCTTTGTAGAAGTCTGATACACTTTTTGTCGACTCTGTTGAACTCGACTGGTTCAACCGTTCCCGGGACCTGATGGGTTTTGGGGGTACCCTAGTTCGCCTGCGAGTTTGCTTTGTCAACTTGTTACGCTGCGACTGGCCCGCACAAGTGAAGTGTCCAGGTGACATGTCGGAGGCGAGGTCCGAGTCCAATGTAGTGCGTAATTCAACCTCGATGACTCTAAAGCTGGGCTTGGCTAGGGCCGTCCCGCCAGGATATCCATTCTGAGCTGAAGATGGGAGACCAGAAATGCCCGAGGCATCGATCGACACTCAAGAGCCGCAACTTTTGAATAGGTACTGTTTCATAAGCATGATGAGAATGTCAACCTCTAGATGGGAATCGTGCCAGGTAGTCTGGTCAGGAAACTGCAGTGTCCTCAGAGGCGACGAAGAACCGAAAATGTACGAGACACAGAGACCAAGGTAGAGAGACAATGGGAATGATGTCTCTCGGTTCAAGCCTCAAGAGCGTGTCGCGTATGCCAGGTGTGACAAACGACGGAGACCCGCGTGTACGATGTGCCGCTGACGAATGGACGGAATGTGCCACGGGAGGCCGTGTTCGACGTCGATTGGGCTGGCTCTTGACTTGTACGTGTACGTCGGGTATACGTTACTTGTCAAGATGATGGACGACACGATGTACGAAAGATCTCTCAGGTTGGCAATGGAACCCAGCCGTCTCTTGTTTCCCAATCAAGCAAGGACACAAATAGGACATGATGGGGCAAGGACCTGGCGGATGGGAGTAGGTACGCTACCTACAGAGGTTCCATGCCTCTTTGGCAGGTGCATCCAGCATCGAAACTGCATTTCCAGCAGCCATTTGCTCCCCCTCAGCGTCTAGGGCCCCTGTTTTCCCCCCAAGCCTTCCGCGCCATTCTGCTGGGATCGTGGCGGCGCCTCGGCCGTTGATTCGCCCGAACAGCACGCAATTTGTCCCGCCCGCCACCCAGCCTCCAGGGTCCAGTGCTCGACTTTTGCGATCCATTGCTTTCCGGGGCCAAGCCAATCTCCAATCTCCGTGAAGACTTTCCGACTTCACTTGCTCCAGCACCCGATATTGCTGGCATCCTCGGTATCTGCGCCGGAGAAAGACACGGTTTCGCCTGCCATCGTACTTGAAGGGTTGCTACCTTTTGCGACTATCAGTAACCGAGCTGCCATACGCCATCGGTAGCCGAGTCCGCCGTGTGACGTCCCCGCATCACTTCCCACGAGCACGCGATCTGTCCTCCGCAACTTCGCGATCTTCAATACACTTCTCTAGAGACATTGTCGCGCATTGTACAAGATGTCACAACCCGCAGCAGCAGCTGGTGCTCGCCCTGCTGCCCAGCAGCAGGAGCAAGGCGTGAGTACTTTGCCCATCGCCCACGCGAATTGCGCCAAGAGGCCTCCCGCTAATGTAACATAATTGTAGGGCATAAGCTTGACGCAAAAGCTAGCACTTGGAGCTTCCATGTACTTCGGCATGAACTTGCTCATGAATAACGTGTTCTCCAAGACTCAATCCGGTACCCAGGTCAAAGATGCCGACGGCAATGTTGTCAACGTGCCCGCGAATACCGAGGACATTCCGCCATACCTGCTCCGCCCCAAGGAATTGGACGAGGGTGCAACCTGGAGCCAGATCCCGACCAAGCTGGCACCGATATGGCCCATGGATAGCTACATTGATGTGATCGTCACTCTTTCCGATACCTTTGTTCCGATCCCTCTGGCCCAGACGCCCCCGGAAAAAGTTGTTCTGAAGGAAGAGAAATTCAAGATTGGCAACTATAGCGAAAAGCGCTCTATTGATACGACCATCGAGGTGCCGCCCTCTGTACAGAACAATGGCACTCTTTGGGGCCACTTCTATGTTTCACTGCCCGGTAGCCAGCCCGATCCTCATGTGGAGACCTACGACCCAGCCTCCGCCTACTACTTTGCATTCCCTCTCACCCAGTACATTCCCAAGAAGAAAGAGTTCAAGACCAGGTCCCTTCTGGAGGGCAAGGCCGAGGAGGACGTAGAAGAAGTGGCCGAGGAACAGGAGACCGGTCCCATCATTGCCAGTTACTACCACCCGAATGCCAGCTTCTCCATCATTCCTAACACCGGAGTGCTCGACTACCGCCAGACCCATCCCGCGATTCGCCAATTCCTCCAAGTCGAACCGACTGGTGCCAGAGATGGCTCCGGGAAGCATTCTTGGTATTGTAAGTTGCATCTTGATTCATTTTCATGGGCATAACTGATCAATAACAGACCCTATTCTATTTGTCAACACCTTTTGGCAACTCAAGAGTCAAATGATCCTGCTCAATGACACAGTCACATCTGTTCCTCTGCATATTGACTTGAACAACATGCGTTCATGGCAATTCAACACCCTGGCTGCGATTGAGGCCAGTGCCAAGGAGTCAGCACGTCAGGCTGCTTACGGTGGATCGCTCCCCGGTGGCGGTGACGGCTCCGAGATTGAGATGGTCAAGGAAATCTTTGGTGACACGAACCCGATTCTCCTCGGCATTACCATCATTGTCAGTATTGCGCACATGATTCTGGAAACGCTCGCTTTTGGTTCCGACATTGCGCACTACCGCAAGAAGAAGGACAACGTTGGAATCTCTGTCCGCTCCATTCTGGCGAATGTGTTCATGCAGTCCGTTATCCTGCTTTACCTTATCGACAATTCGCAAAACACCAGCTGGATGATTCTGGGTGGTCAGGGTATCGGCATCGTTATTGAGCTGTGGAAGATCACCACCATTGTCAACGTTGCAATCAAGGCTGCTCCACCAGGCTCATTGCTACCATTCAAAATCGTCGTGGAGGACAAGCATAAGCTTAGCGAGACGGAGGAAAAGACCAAGGAGTACGACGAGATTGCCTTCAAGTACATGTACATGGCTGGTGTGCCTCTGCTCATCGGCTACGCCATCTACTCATTGGTCTACGAGACGCACAAGTCTTGGTACTCGTACATCATCGCCACACTTGTCGGGTCGGTATATGCTTACGGCTTCCTCATGATGGTCCCTTCACTTTACATCAACTACCGACTCAAGAGCGTTGCCCACATGCCCGGCAAGGCCATGATCTACAAGTTCCTCAACACCTTCATCGACGACCTTTTCGCATTCACCATCAAGATGCCCTTCCTTCACCGTCTGTCTACTTTCCGCGACGATATCATCTTCTTCATCTACATCTACCAACGCTGGGCATACAGAATCGACTACACTCGTGTTAACGAGTTTGGCCAGGGTGGCGAGGATGAAGAGGAGGACGATGCGGCCAAGGCCAAGGCTAAGGAGCTGCTTGAGAGCGACCCCACTATTGAGAAGGTGAAGCAAGTGGCGGGTAAGGCCACAGGTGCCGACACCGGCAAGGCAAAGAAGAGAAAGTAAGGAAAATGCTACACGGCAGAGGAAGAGAGTGTGGCCAAGATCGTGTACACCAGAGGCCTGGGTACAATTATCACATTGGAGACTTGGCAACTATGTGCCCTGGACTCTGAGACTGCGTGATGGCTAGCATAGATGGGGCATATTGTAGCCGCCTCACATAGTTAATCGAGGACATTAGTCCAGAAATGTGATCAAGTCCAGTCTCATCGTAATTCACATATCTCGCGCATGGTGCATCTCATATGCAGAAGCATATCAAACTACCAGCTGCACGCTTGGACGAAGGACGAGACGACTAAGAAAGTGTTGAGGAAAAGCAATACCCAAAATGTTCAGCTGAAAAAGGGGGCTCCGCATGTCTGTGTGCAGGGAGACCGGACAATCCAAGGCGAGTGAAAATCTGGGCAGAAAAGCTCCAACAAATAATACCTACTCTGTATCCGTACATTGGTGTAATATCCCACCGGACAGATCGGTGATTTGGCTTTGTAAGGTCCACGGCCCACGGGTAGGTAGTAGAATTGCTCCCCCCTTCGCGGCACGGAAACTCTTCTGAAGGTCGCTTCGCGGCTAAAGATGCCGTAGAGAGACGCGACAGACTACTTTGTAAGGTAAACTCCCCCCGAACCAAACAGGGGCCCCAGCAAAAGAGTCGCTTGGCGGGGGTTCGCAGCTGTCGGAGCCCCGTGCCTGGTAGGGCAGAGACAAGCTCGTATGTCACCGCGCCTATCAGAGAGTCCCATTGGGGAAACCTGGAAGGCCTGGAAGGGGGGGGGATGACGCCAGGCCCATCTCCAACGGTGGTGTTTTGGGGCTAGGATGGTGCCAGCTCCACGTTCTGCTTGCTAATGTTCCTCTTCACTTGATGTGCCTCACCTTATATACTAGGCTCTTCGTAAGGTAGCCAGGCCGTAATTGCGCACGTTAAGGTAAGGTCAGCACATAAGATACCTAGGCACCTACGTAGTACCCGTAGCTCATCCCCTACCATTTACCCAGGTTATGGACCATGTGGCATGGAGACCTTTTAGTGTCGGTCTTTCGTCAAAAGGTGGAGAATTGCGGGATCTGTATACCGAAAATAGTTCACAGTGATTGCCGTCGTTCCTGAGCTGCAGAGCAAATAGCTCTTGGCCTCTCCTTTAACTCGGTTGATCGGATCGTGTCCACGCAATGCAGTGTTTGAATGGGATGGAGACAAGTTGAAGCCAGAGTGTGTGTATTTCGAAAGATGAACGCGGTTTTCGGTGGTTTTAGTTTCATGGAAAGGTGACGGGACTCGGGAAGGAAAGAAGAAGTGCCCCCTAGGAGTCTAGGACCCTCCCCAGTTGGGGCCTTCCAAATGTCATCGACAATACGAAGAGTTAAAAGTTGCCCAAAGCAGTCATGGCTGACCTAGACATCCACTCTCAGAGGCACCCTCAAAACCTAAAGTTTCCTCTACTTCCCCTCCGTCTTTGACAGCCGCATAATTACCTTAGAAGTTAGGAGGATTGGGTCCAGTCCGTTCCTTCCTTCGCCCAGCCAGCGTACGGAGTAGTTAACCAAACACACACCAGGACCAACCAGGGAAAAATAACAACCGAACGCAATCTTTCTCAAACTCCCCAGTCTCTTTTTCTCTCTCTGACTTTTGCGTCTCTCTGTCTCATACCTTTTCTTTTCCCTAAACTTTCTTTCCGCATTCCTGCCAACACTTCCCGTCTTTCACCACGTTGCCCTTCGACGTTTTCCCCGTTACCATCGCATGTTTTACTTCTCCTCTCTTTAACCTCCGTTTGAGCCTCTCGGTCCCTCCGTTTGTCACATGCCCGGGTTCCCCCGTCCATCACTCCAAGTTCGTCCCATGCGTCCGCTCCGGTCATGACATACGGACGGCCGCATAGGGTCCCCCAGCAACCACTTTGAGAAATTTACTTTGAAGTCCGCCTAGCACGCTTCAGAGAGCACAAGCACAGGCACACAGGCACACAAGCCACACCCAAAGGTCGTCGGACTACAGCGAACGCACCCGCCAAGCAGAGCTCCGGACCTTCGGTTCAATCGACGGGGATTCGAGGTCCACGCTGCCTCGTACGCAGTGGACAGTGGAGTTCCACAACGCGTACCTGACGTCTCTCGTCATCCCAAATAGGGTCGTCCCCGGCACCCCGTTCGCTCCAAGGGGAGGGAGCCAAGAGCCTACTCTACGGGAAACGTAAGCTACAAAACCTGTTCGGACGGTGTGGCCGTGCCGCCCGCGTGCCCGCGCCCGCCGTCCGTCATCCACGACCCTCCAGCTCCAGTCCCCTGATCCCCCAGTCGGGATATTTTACCCCCCAAAGGGCCTAAAGGGGGCGCTCCAACGCCCATTTATCATTGGGGCGCGCGCCGCACGGCACCGCCAAATTCCGACTACCCCTCGATCCCATTGTCAAGCGTCGCCGCCAAACACTCTTTTGATTCCCCAACGACTCCCTCGAAAAGGAAGCTTTCGAGGGAATCGGAGGGCTCGCCGAATCATGAGCAGCCCTACCGTCGGGTCCCTTCTGGCTGCCATTGCGACACTTGTCAGTGATGGCCTGCGTATCTTACAGTTCGCCGATAAGCGCCAATGGGGACCTGACGAGCACGAGCAATTGCGCCTGCTGGAGGATACCCTCAACGACGCCAAGAAGGACTTCCAGGAGCTTTCTGTCCTTGTCAACGGACAGCGCTATTACATGAACGACCGCAAACGTGAGTCTACGAGCGCACTTACACTGATTTTGCTTGCCCTGCGCTGGCTTGGGAGCTTGATGGACTATAGAGCCCTGCGTTACAGCGGAGAGAGGGAGGCCTCTGTGATTGCCAGCCTGCTCCCCGTCAAATTTCGCTTCGTGCTAGCTCACGTTACGCACAACTGGCCCTGAACCCTTGCTAACTGTTGGTCTTCAAGCTCCGTCGATCGCCGAACTGCGAGCTTTACAGTCCAAGGTCGAGCATCATATCGAGAACTTCAAAGATTGGACAAAGACAGGCGGACCGATCAACCCAGTATGGGCACGAGAGACGACGCAACTGCGCCGCGAACTACACCGCGCACAATGCCGAGCAGCTAGGAGGATATTTGCGGCAGAGCAAGAGGCGTCAGCAAGATGCCTGGGTGCCTTTCTCGTTCACAGAAAACAGCGTGAATGGCAGAATCGGCCTGCTACTTCAGAGGAGGAGCACCATAGACGACACGTGGAAGAGGTGGTAGCATGCAACACAAGTGGCAAGTTTGAGCGATTTGGCGACGGAGGCATTGCCTTCGTTTGCGACTTTTGCGACGGTCATCTCGTATGGGAAGACCTGGAGAGCATGCCATCATTACGCACAGCCGAGGAATCCAGCACGCGCCCGGTACCGCCCATTTCGCCAACGACCGGGATGCCGCACTGGCAGGCGACTGGGTTTACCGCCGACAAACGAAGAGAGGAGAAGACGGTAATATTTGCGCCTCTGGCGATAGCGAATCATATGGCGCCGTATCAGGGGGACTGGGTAGCCCGGCTACTATGTCCTTTTTGCGACGAGGCGCCGTATACCGAGGCAGGCGGTGACAGCGACGATGAGATGCGGAATGCCCAGGATGAATCCGGCTTCGAAGATCTCCAGGCCTTCCAAGAGCACCTAGAGTGGCAACACACAGCGGCGTCAATACCCGCTGTCCCCTTGCCCAAGGCAGCCAAGGACTGCTTGGTGATGTGACATTATTAATTCGACAACGATGTCTATTGGTGGCGTAGAAACGGCGATTCGTTCGTGTACATATATTCAAAGTGTGTGGTCCTGACATAGGCGAGGCGTTGGGGGCTTCCAAAGAGGGCGGAGATCCGCACCTACGACTCATGGAATTATCATTTACTATTATTCGATGGCAGAAGGCTACTTCAGGAAGTGTTGGGGATGGCCCTCATCACCAGTCTGGATAGACTCATGCAGCAACAGAGATACCACAGTTCGGTAGTGCTGGATCATATTCCACATTCAAAGACTTCAAAAACCAATGCTTGTTTTGTTGCCCCTCTCCATCTTCCCCTGCACCCGCCTGAGAAGTCCGTGCCGTGAATTTGATTGATGTACATGAATTGAGAGAGATACATACACAGTCGCCAATAAAACGCCCAACATTGTCGTAGAAACCTTTGCCTTTCTCAGGCCAAAGGGTCAAACAACCACTTAAGGGAACAAACCGTCACTTGTCCTCTCGTTCGCACCGCCAAAAGAAAAACCAAAACAATGCCATAAAACCCCCTTTTTTCTTCAAAAGAAACGCCACCAAAAGAAGACAATGACAATGAACCCCAGCGCACCAAGGGGACCGTACTGCTTCAGCAGCAGCTCCCAGTTAATCCTGACAGCGGCGCGCCTGTACTTTTTGCTATCGTCGCGCAGGCGGGAGCTGAGCTCGCCCATGCGGTCGAGGGAGTCGCCGCGGTAGAGGAGGTCCTCAATGTTCTTGGTCATGACTTTGGTGACGTCGCGCAGCTCGTCGTTGAGCTTGTCGAGGTTCTGGGAGGCGCGGGAGTCCGAGTAGGTCGACTTTGTGCGGTTGATAAAGGTGTCGAATTCCATGAAGGCGTAGGGGCGGAGGGAAGGGGAGTGGAGCTGGGAGACGGGGTAGGTTGTTGTGAATTCGCGGGCGAGGTCGGAGAGGTAGGTGAAGGCTAGTTTGCGGGGGTAGGATTTGTCTGTTATGCAGATGAAGGTTATGTCTGAGTCCATTAGGTAGCTGTTGCGAGAAGGCAGAAGGTTAGCAAGATGCTGGGTTCTCATTTCCTCTGTCTCGACGTCTTCTGAGCTCGATGGGGATTTTAGGGGGGGAGTGGAAGAGTAGACGGACTTGAGGTTGTAGGCGCCGCTTTCGATGCTGGCTTGGGGTTCCGAGTTGCGGGTGAGCTTGCGCAGGACTTGTTTGATTTGCGACTTGACTTCGGAGAGGGCTGCTTCTTGTTGCTCGTCGTCGACGGATGCGCAGAGCATGAGGCCTAAGGTGGGAGAGCTGGGTGTTAGTCGAGTTGTCCTCCTTGAACGGGTTACATGGCTCAAGTAAGAGGAGTGCGCGTACCGTCGAGCCTCGCTATTTGGGTTGAGCGGATCATCGTGTCTGTGTTGGGTTTGTGATTGTGAAGGAAACCGGTTGTCGTCGCTCGTAGGTCAAGAGGTGCGGTATAGGAAGGGAGCTATCGACGGTTGGGTTGTATCGACGTGTCCTCTGAGATAGCTTCGATGCCTGGCCCAAAGGTATGGGGATGCGCGGACTGGCGAGAGGTTTTGGCCGAATGGTGTGGTATCTCCGACTGGTTTGTTCAAGTCACGGGTACTTTTTTCGAGGTATCGTCGAGGTGTTCGTTGTGATGTCCTTTTTCCGAGCCAGGGGTGGTCGCTTTTTCGCTAGCAAGTAAATCAAAAACCATGGATCGCCGTCGACAATATGTCCCGTAGGGACGGGAGCTCTCCACCTACTGTCATTGAAGATGACACCATGGGCGGTCATCACTGGCCAATTGGAGGGCTTGCGCGGGGGTGTAGCCCCTGCGTCTTTGGGACGATGTGGCGCCCGTGGCCCGGCCCAACCCAGCCTTGCCCTGTTCTACTGAGAGTACGGCGCCCAGTACTTTTAGGGGAACTGCCTCAACTCACTCAGAACTCAACGTTTAGGAGTTCTTCTCCTGACCATTTACACATTTTGAGGGAGGTGTGGTGGGAGCGTAGCTTAGTCGCGACACTGCGCCCGATAATTATCCCACGATCTTTTGGCACAAATAGCCTTGCCCATCTAATGATTTACTGCTCTAATAAACAGGACTTGACTGTTTCATTCTCAAACTGCGTGGAGTGCCGGAGTCTCATCTTTAATTGTTGTTCGTAAGTTCTCAAAATATGTCTACTATATCATCCCATGTCCGGACACTGCTGTGTAGGAAAGAACAATCAGCAAAGAAGGTCCTTCTTACCTTATGCTGCCAAATCTATCGCCCGTATCTTCTAGACACTACGGATCTTTTTTTTTTTAGCCAAGTCCTTTGAACTCCGTTTAGCTAATACCCGGTTCAGAATTCTTTCCATAGACACTGTAAACGTAAACTGGCAAACGTCATCCATCCACCCGGCCACTCATTCAAGATGGCAGGAGTCGCATCGGATATAGAAATGGCAGACGCCTGCGCTCCATCCTCATCCTCATCCTCTGACCTCACCCCTCCACCCACTTACAGCTCAGACTACGAGGAACTCCCCAAGAAAGTCAAGAAGACTTCCCCTAAAAAGACAGTCGACTCACTCAACACGCGGGACGACCCGGGATCAGAAGCTGTCGGCACAGAACATACCAGCCCAGACTTGCCCACCATGGCGCGACGTTCGGCACGCAATTCGATAAAGCCCAAGCCCGGCACTGCTTCTCCTCCGAGAGTCACCAAGAAAAAACAGCCTACCAGAGTTGTGCCCAAGAAGGTGCCAAAATGGACAACGCAGAAGCTCCTGACGGATCCCAACTCGCCGCTTGCTAGCGCTAATCTCAGAGTGAGTGAACCCTTGTAGCTTGGAAGAGACGATGTTATATTATCTCAGATTTCTTGTTCCAACTCGACTGTGCTAACATACTGCGACCATTTCCAGGCGATGCTCTGCCAGCCAGCGGCATGGGATATACTCACCAAAGAAGAGCGCGCCGAGATCGTCGGTCTCTTCCCAGCCGGCACACGCATCCTCGACGCCGGCACTTACGACGCCCGTCCAGACTTTGACGCCCTTCGCAATGACAACAACTTCCGCCACGACTGTGCCACGTACGCCGACAACATCTCCCTGGGAAAGCACGACCCCGAGTGGCTCGAGCAGGCGTGGGGCGCGCGCGAGCGGCGGCGGGCGGGCGACTTTGACGACCACGTTACGCAAAAGTTTGAAAATGAATGGTCCTGCAATGTGCCAGAGGGCTTTAAGCCGGACAGAAGTAGCAGTGCACCAGGTCCCGCTGCGTCTGCAGATGTTGAGAGGACCAGGGTTGAGCAGAAGGAGGAGATCATCAATCAGGGGGAGGAGCAGATTATCGACAAGGTCCAGACGGAAGGAGATGTCGTCAACCAGGCGGAAGAGATGAAGGCTACGGTCAAGAACGTTCCGGCTACTACGGATACGACGAATGACGTTAACATGGCAGAGGAGAACGAAGCTAGAGAAGCACCTGGTGTCACACTTGGGTCTCCTCTTCCAGACGACATCTTATCAGCAAAGAACGGCGCTCCTACCCCCGAGATATTAGAGCTGGCGTCTGCTATGCCCGAAGCCTCGGCGGTGCCGCTTGCGAGCGTTGCTCTAGACGATTCATCCCCGAAGACCACTCTTCGAGATCCAGGCGAGGAGACAGAAAAGCAAAAGGAGAAGGAGTAGGCAACTGCGGAAGGATATGGACAAGAGCCTGTCCCTGAGGAGCATCCTCGTGCTGGCGACGTTCATGAGAATGCGAAGGCGTCGGAGCATCAAGGCTGAGAGTCGCCGAAGAAGACGAATGCAGAAGGTCTTTTCCAGGTGCAACATCACGAATCATGATTCACGAAAGGAAACGGAATTTGAGCAGGTCGGAGATACCTATTTGGTGGGCGACACAGGATCTGGATTGCCGTCTAGATGAAGAGCTTTTCTTAGTGGGGCCTGTTAGCCACGGGATCTAATGATATGATCCGCACAATTTTGAAATCCTTCATTAATAAGTCCATGATCGTAAAGGAAGCCTTGTTGTCGGCCTCGGTGAAAAGTCCTAATGTTGACGCCCGATGGTGGTAGTCTCGGTGAGTGCCCCACATCACCGAGAAACCCCAAATTGAGTGGGCGAAAAGCGTCAACCACAGAAATCGCACCTTGGCAATCTTCACTCTCAATCATCTTACTGTCTAATCCGAGAAGCTTTTTTTGTGCAGAATTCCCACACTATAGTGTCACAGAGTCGTTTCTCGAAAATATAACCAGCGACAAGATTCGCGAGTTCAGACTATAGACATTGCTCGGCAAATTCCTTTCTTCACAATACATCGGGAATATCTCTCCCAAGACCTGCCACGATGGCTCCCTCGGCGGAAAATCACAGTCGGTCGCATAGCCTCTTACTGTTCCAGAAGCTGCTCAATCTGAGGGATGGCGCGAGTCCTTTGACCTTGGTGCTGGACAGCCTCGAGCAGAGCGCCGCGCCGGTCCTTCGGGAGTTCGTCTCCAGAGCCAAGGTACGCGCTACTGCTTTTCATGACTCTGTAGATAGATGCTGTTGTGCCCCCCATCTAAAAGAGATGCTATTATTTCTGATAATACGCTTTGAATTTCTGGTGTTAACGAACTATATAGGTTGCAAAGGCCAAAATAATTCTGCTCTCTTTCGCGACGCTCAAGCGCCCACGAGGCGTGGACGTCGTCGTCAGAGCCCGCGGGAAGAACCTCAAGGCACTGAGAGCAGAAATCCTTTCACATTATCCCAAGATGGACCCTACAGCAGCCAAGGGCGCATCTCCATCCCAAAGTGAGTGCCGCCACCCTCACCCACCCTGTGGCCTCTTTCGTTTTTAGCCTCACCATGACACACACTCTCTGACTCACATATTCGCGGCCCAGAAACTGTAGTCCTTCTCGACTCCCTCAATGAGCTCGCTACAGCGGCGCCGCAGATCCTGCCCAGCTTCCTCTCCAGCATCATCATGCCCGCTGTGTCGCTCGTGGCCGTCTACCACACCGACGTGCCCCTCGTCCTCCCGCGCACCGTGAGCGAGTATGAACCGCACCCACTGACGGTGCTCTCCCACCTCGCGACCTCTATTCTGCGGCTCTCGGGTCTACGGCAGGAAATTGAGCGCCAAAAGGCGCGGAACAGGAGTCTGCAGGAGCCCGAGTGGGGTCTGGGTGAGGGCCGGGAGGGCGTCCTCGTCGGGCTCAAGGGCGATGTCAAGTCGGAGGATTATCACGGCGTCGTGGTCGAGATGGAGGTTAGGAGGCGGAGCGGAAGGGCCATGGCGGAGAAGTTTGTTGTTTTGCCGCAGAAAGAACAGGTTTCGTCCGCTGCTGGTGTTGCAGCAAGGGGGTCGAGGATTTTCCTCCTTTCGGAGCACCCCGTTTTCGCTGCCCCTGGGGATTCTGGCGAGGCAGATGCAGGTCACGGGGAGGACGAGGAGCCGGAGAGCACGTTCAACCTGGGTCTCACGGAGAAACAGCGAAAGGACAGAGAGGGTATTGTTCTGCCTTACTTTGACGCGCAAACGGATATAGGGGCTGGTGAGGGTGGCAGGATTCTCTATGAGATGGGTAGGGAGGATGATTTTGATGACGAGGAGGATGAGATTTAGGCGGCCTTACCCGGGCTTACTACTAGGTACGGCAAGACACGCGCTTAGGATGACGGAACTTCCATTACTTCTGCCAATGGCAGCGTGAAAGATGAATTACCTCAGGCATTTGACAAGGTGAATGTGAAAGAGTGGTCGGTTACGAAGGCACTTTGGTCAAGTGAGGTACCTCCCTCAGCCAGGCATCAACACAGGGTAGAGTGAGGCCATTGCCAGGCAACCGAAGCCAAGTGGCTCACCCTCCTTCCTCCATTGAGGCCAAAATAGCAAACGGAAGGAGGCAACGTCCCGCAGCTGCCTCCTATGACAAGGCATCAACCACCCTACCTCATCAACCCACGAATCACAAAATTCTATCCTGCCCATCGAATAATACGGCACTCGTCAGAGGTATTTCCAGTACGTACCTTTACTGATCGGGGGCCGTCGCACAGGCCATGCCCAAAATCTATATCAATGCCTCTTCCCACCCGCGACTTTTACACCTTTTCTCTTCTTTTTCTCCTTAGCTCTTCTTTGCCTTTTGGCTTAGATCAAGTGTAGTATCTGTTCTTTTCAGTTTAATATCTGGAAGTCCCCCAATGGGGGACAATCAATATTATTCCTATTTTTGATCTTTTTGGGGAGCGGTCCCCCTGGCTTGCCAGATTACCGCCTCCCACCGTGTCCCTGGTATCACACTGCCTCCAGGCGACGCAAAATTTTGTTTTTCATTGCTTGCTCTGGCTTGTCCAAGGCAGTGAAGAAGACGCGTGATGAATTGATGTCTTAGGTGCTATGTGACTTTCTGCGCAAAGACCAGCTTGATGGCTGACAGCAGTCGATCTACAAGGTGAAGTTACATCGTGATGTTGAAGGTTTGGCATGTCGTGGTGTTGCACCAAGTGAATCCGCTAGAGCTTTCCAGTAAAAGTCAGTGGAGCTTGCCCAGCGTGTCCGACCACCGAGCTCCTGCAAGGCTCCCGCGCTAAAAGTTTGGGGGCGGAAAGCTTAAACTCTACCCAATTAAGCGCTTCTTCAGGTCATCAGTCCCTGCCAAACATCATCTGAAGACTTGCCATCCCCAAATTTTCCTCAGCCTCACAGTGACGTTGTTTCCCAAGTTTAATCCCACACCGCCAAGCTCCTTTTCCTACGACTTTTTTCAGCGCAAAGTATCTAGGGCCAACATCGCATGCAGAATGGGTCGCGGACGCGATAACAGACAGGTCTGGGACGAGCCTGACCGACGCAGTCGCCACAGCGGAGGAGGAGGAGGCCCTCGAGGAGACCGAGACCACGAAAGCTACAGAGACCGCGACGGCGGCGGCGGCGGCGGCAGACGAGACGACCGCGACAGGAGAGACGACGGCGCCAGGCGATACCGCTCCCGATCCCGCGACCGCCGCGACAGAGACCATCGCCCCAGATCCAGAGATCGCGAGAGCGGCAACCACCGCCCGGGACGCGACGATCGCCATGGAGGCGCAAGGCCGCCGCGCAGAGACCGCGGTGGCTGGCAGGGCCGAGATGATAGTGACAGTAGGCGGCGTAGAGACGATGATGAGCCAGCGCCGGCGGGGGACGAGCGGCCTCCGAGGCGGCAGTTTGGTGATGATGATGAGGGACGCAGTAAGTTTAATCATATCCGTCTAGCCTTGTTTGGCGCAATAGAGACTGACGTTGTTTGTGCAAAAGGTACACCGCGCGACAGCAACAGAGACCGCAGACGATCCGCCTCCCCACGCCGAAGCGGCAGCCCGCCGCAGCCTACGACCCGTCGCGAGCAGGGCGGCGGCGGGTACACTGAGTCTTTACCCACGCGCACGGTTCAGAGAGGGAAGAAGGAGCAGCAGCATACCATGTCCTTTAAGGTTGGACGACACGACTCGCCGTATGTCGATAGCGGGAGGGATAGCGAGCGCGGCGGGGACACGCCGATGACGACGGGTGGTGGTGGTGGTCGTGGCCGGGACGGTCGAAGCGAGGAGGAGGATGACGAACCTGAGCCCGAGGTCGAGGATGATGATATGGCGGCCATGCAGGCGATGCTTGGGTTCGGCGGGTTCGGGTCGACAAAGGGCCAGAAGATTGCGGGGAATAATGTCGGGACTGTGAGGAAGGAGAAGAAGACGGAGTATCGCCAATATATGAACCGGCAGGGTGGGTTCAACCGGCCGCTCAGTCCTGGTAGATGAGTCGCTTCGTGAGGGGCTCGCGGGAACTGGTATTCTGGGGTCGAGGGTTGCTAGAAGGCGGATATATTAATGGGGCAACACAAAGCACGACTTTGTCATGAATCGGACAGTATCAGGTACGCTTCGCGCTTGTACTATTGTTGAGATACCTATAGATGAACAGGAAAGAAAGATGTTCACAACAGCTGAGTCCATGTAGACGTGCTTGCCTCATATCGAGCTATGACCTGGCTCAGCCTGATGCAGTTGACGCGGGTGCGGGTGGTGTAGATTCCCTCGTCTTTCCCTCCTTTGCCTCAGCCTTGAGCTCGCTATCGAATATGTCAACAGCGAGACTCGCGTCCACGAAATCCTCAAGCTCCTCCGTCACCGTCTTAAGCTTCTCCTTGACCGCGGTCGCGCCCTCGAACCCGACGATATGTCTCGCCGGCGGGTTCTCGTGCCCGCCAATCGCCGTCAGAGCGTGGACCGTCTCCAGCACGAGACGATCCGTGGCGCTGGGCGGCAGCTTCGGGTACCGTACCTGGACATCCTCGGTCTCGTTGAGGTCGGGCACGGCGGTGTCCGGGTTCATGTTGAGGACGTTGCCGAGCATGTCACGGATGCTGGGCGCCGGGTTGATCTCGGCGTCGTACCACGGCAGCTGGGGCGCGAAGATAATCTTGTTGGTGAGGGACTGGATCTCCTTATTGGGCTGGACGATGGTGACTTTGATGTTGAAGGGGGCGATCTCGTAGGCTAGCGAGTCGCAGAAGCCTTCGAGGGCCCAGATGGCCGATGTGTAGATGGGCATCCCGGGCGTGCCGATGTGGCCGCCCGTGCTGGAGAGGATGATGATGTGTCCCGTGTGCTGGGAGCGAAGGAGCGGCAGGGCGGCCTTGATGAAGTTGACCTGTGAGAAGAAGATTGTCTCAAACTGGTCGCGGACTAGGTTTTGTGTTAGAGGATTCGTGGATAGCTCCTCTACGCTCCCTACGACGGCTATCGAGGGGTTGTCAGCATTGTACTGTTCACATCAAAAAGAGGGCTCGCCGTGAGATACCTTCAGATTTGCAGCATAAGAGGATATCGATCCTGCCAAACACCTGAACGGCCTCCGCCACGGCGGCACCGCACTGGCCCATGACCCGCCCATCGCAGCGGATACCACGTATCCTGTCCTTCCATCCTTCGCGGTCCTTACGGTTGCTCTTACACTCGTTAATCAGCTCTCTAAACTCGGCGCTGCGGCCGTCGTCCTCAATCTCGCTCGGCGGCAGACAGGCGACAACATAGTCACCGTGGCCCAGAAGCAGTCTGATGAGCCTGATGATGAGCGGCGAGAGGGCTGTAGTCAAGAACCACGTCCTCGGCGAATTGTGCGTAGCTGAGGAGTGAGGGGCATATTAGCCAAGAGTGTGCGCTGCCAAGGAAACGCCGTGCTGCTAGTGAGGGGAGGTGAGATACTCACGGAAAGACGCCGCGGGAATGGAATGGGAATGCTTCGCGGCGTCCGCCCCCTTGCGGTCCGCCATGCCCGGCGGCACTTCTGACAAATCCTCGTCCCTTGAACACGCGAATCAGCACAGGAAGCGAAGACGAAGTGGTACTACACATGTAGAGAGGGACAAAAGAAGAAGCTGCAGGTCGATGTACGTGATGTACGGGATATCGAAAGCGGTGGATACGTGGGGGGAAGTTTATGTAGGTCAATCTTTGAGAGAGTGGGAGACACCGGTATCAAATCAAGCGGGTGGCAGGAAGAGTGACGAGAAGGGGGAGGGATATTAATACATTATCTTATTAACAGCTTCCCAAGAAGAGGCTGATACGGCGATCTCAATCACAAGGGGGCACGTTCGGGAACGGCTAGACGTGCCATTAAGGTCGCATTCCCTGGGTGTAGTCTGCAGAGGGCGTCGATCGAGGGGAAGGGGGGCGTGGGCAATCGTGGTAGTTGATCAATTTGTTGATGGGGTTGAGAGAAACACGGCAGTGGATGACAGCCGTTCCAGCCCAATCTCTATCTCACACCCCTGTCGAGGGGCACGGGTGACCTCCGTGACGAGGGTAGGGGGGAAGAAAGGCCCCCAAGGCCCCCCAAGCTGATAGGTACCTTACTTTACCTTACCTGGTACCCCCGCCCACCTTGCCCGTGCATGAGATGCAGCAGCGTCCACTGTCCACTGGTCCAGTGCTTTCTCGCAATGCGAATGCAGTGGCCGAAGCGAGCCATAGAGGCCCGGGCCCCACCACGGGCCACGGCGATTCCAGCGGCATCCCCACGCTAGAATCCGGGGAACGACCCCTCCATCCACTCACGTCATTTTTTTGCTGTCATTGTTTCCGACACCGGTGTCTCTGCCGCATTTTGGCGGGGTTACTCGTCTGGAATAGCAACTTTTTTTTTTCTCGCACCACCGCAACTCCGTCTTCCGTGACTCATTAGAACCAGTCTCAGCCCTGCATAAATCTAATTGATCTGCCGTTCGATTCTCCGCCTCGATCATTTCTTGTGTCTGCCAATTGTTCGAGTTTCGCCTAGACTCAATTCTCCCAATTCCAATTGAAACCACCAGAGAAACCGCTCCGCCCAACATGCCCTCCCGCGCCGACATCACCTACTTCGGCGCCGGCCCCGCCCTGCTGCCCACCGACGTCCTCGAGACGGCTTCGCAAGCCCTCCTCGACTTCAACGGCACCGGTCTGGGCATCGCAGAGCATTCCCACCGCAGCGAGATCGCCACCAAGATCATCGAGGAGGCCAAGGCCGACCTGGCCACCTACCTCGACATCCCCTCAGACTACGAAGTCCTTTTCATGCAGGCCGGCGGCAGCGGCGAGTTCTCCGCTACCGTCTACAACTTTGTCGGCGCCTGGATCGCCCGCCAGCGCGACGCCGTGCTAGCCAAGCTCGGCGCCACCGATGAGAACGACGAAAAGGTCGTCGCCGAGCTTCGCAAGATTGTCGACGAGAAGCTCAAGCTCGACTACCTCGTCACCGGAGGCTGGAGTCAAAAGGCCAGCGCCGAGGCCGCGAGGCTGCTCGGCCCGGAATTCGTCAACGTCGCCGCCGACGCCCGTAAGATCAACGACGGCAAGTTTGGCAAGATCCCCGACCAGAAGGACTGGAAGCTCAGCAAGGACGCTGCCATGGTCTACTACTGCGACAACGAGACGGTCGACGGCGTCGAGTTCAACGGCTTCCCTGGTGCGCTGGCGCCCAAGGAGAACGGCGAGGGCCCCATTGTCGTGGCGGACATGTCGTCCAACATCCTCTCAAGGCGCATCCCCGTCAAGAACTTCAGCGCCATCTTCTTCGGCGCCCAGAAGAACCTCGGCTCGACCGGTATCACTGTCGTTGTCATCAAGAAGAGCCTTCTTGCCGCACAGCCCTCACCTGCGCTGATGCGCAAGCTCGGTCTCCCTATTGCCCCCATCGTTCTCTCATATGAGACCATTGCCAAGAACAACAGCTTGTATAACACATTGAGCATCTTTGAGTGAGTCATCCCCCCACGGCCGCTCACATTTCTATTATTTCGCTCTACTGACCATAGAATCGCAGCGTCTACATCGCCGGCCAAGTTCTCAAGAAACTTCTCCGCACCTTCGAAAACAAGGTTGACGGCCAGGAGGCCATCGCTGATGAGAAGGCCTCTCTTATCTACTCCGCCCTCGAGGCCCACTCCCACATCTACCGCATCGTCCCCGACAAGAGCGTCCGCTCGCGCATGAACATCTGCTTCCGTGTCACCAAGAACGGTGACACTGACGCCACGGAGAAGGCCTTCCTCAAGGAGTCCACCGCTCAGGGCCTCACCGGCCTTAAGGGCCACCGCAGCGTCGGCGGTATCCGTGCCAGCAACTACAACTCTATTTCTCTTGAGGGTGCTCAGAAGCTGGCCAAGTTCATCGAGTCTTTCGCCAAGGCTTAGTTGAGGGCTGTTCTGTGTGAGACTTTCTTTCAACACCGTCAATATAATGATACCATGTAAGAATATACATGAACCAAAAAAAAAGGGAGGAAACGGTACTGGGAAATGAAAATAAAGCATATAGGGAATATTTAGGGAGCCATGATTTAATTCAACATTGTTCTGCCAGGGTATGATGGCTTCACATTACACACGGTTTTCCCTCGGTGATATAATTGTGAGAGGCGGGAAGGCAAGCGTTACCTTGATGGGCAGTTGTGTGTGAATGGTTGAATGAATTCTAATTCCGCATATCGCCGCATTAGGTTGATGCTGCATCCAATAACACCATCCTAAAATGGTAGGTGGTCTGTACTACTCAATGTTATCTTATGGAAATGCTTATTTACAGTATTCAGGTCATCCAACTGAAGCTATAGCGAGTGTATAGTCTTTCACAGAAGACTCACGAAAGGCATCTCGCCAAGAGCTGAATAACATCAGAAAGCCTCGAGGTTAGGCGGCTAGCCCGGATAGCAAGACTACCGGATTGAATCCTATGCTATTAGATATCTATTACATTCCAGTACATCCAAATTCATCACTCTCTCACAAGTTAAAACTTCAAGGTGAAATAACCCTACTGCAATTAGGTAGTTGAGAAAGGGGAATGAGTCTTGTACATCGGCCCGGCGCGCCATCAGTGGCCCGTGCATACTGTCGGCAATATGTCCACCTCACGGCTCTTTGCCAACTCTTCCTTTACAAACTTATCTTTTGGCTTATACAAGAGCCGTATTCGGCCACCGGAATGACTCCGGTATCTTCATCCCGTAGGATCCGTCGCCGAAGAGTCGCCGACGAAGATCGGAAGCGGGCGTCCCGAGCCTGTACCCGTTGCAAGGCCCGCAAGAGCAAATGCATTGAGACGGCGTCGGGTATATGCCAACGATGTCTCCAGGGCTCACATACTTGTAGCTTTGTCACACAGCGATCTAGTACATCACCAGGAGTGTTACAGTCACCTACAAGAGACCTTGACGAATCATCCGCGGGCCTGGGTCCCAGCTCGAGCCCCGGCCCCCTTGCCGATGTCCCGGACAACATACAGACATCACGCCGGAATCTCTGCTCCGATAGTGACGCCCCTGAGAATTTCATGTGGCCACGCTTCCTGTCCAGACTGAGAACTGCATTCTATCTCGAGCCAAATTCATCACCCGCCGAGAGAGAGATTGCTGGACTTGAAGCTCGCTCGTCGCGAGCCACCGCCTCTCACCAGTCTGCGGAAGCCCTTCGCCTGCAAGCAGCCACCGAAAGCCTCCCGCCGAGGGCGGTGGCTATTTTCCTGAGCAAACTTTCTATCCAACATGGAACCGACTGTTTTTTCTACTTTGATCAGCCTTCTTTCTTGGCCGAGGTGGAAGAGTTCTACAACGACTTGAGCTCACCTCTCCGACGGGATCCCAGCTTCCTCTGCCTTTTGCTGTCAGTTCTTGCCCTTGGAGCTCATTGGAGTCCGCGAGCCCGCCCATCCGCTCTATCAAGGTCTCTTCCAGCTCCTCCGGATGATCCTGGACGGGTGTTTTGCGGCCATGCCCGGATCTTGATGGCGGACACCATGGACATAGTGAGTATGTACTCGGTCAAAGCGGCCTTCGTCCTCGGGATCTACCTCATGCCATCGAGTGCAGTAGGGGCCTCGTACCTGTACATGGGTCTCGCCTTGAGGAAAGCTCTTGCTCTTGGGCTGCATCATGAATCAGAAGAACCAGACATTGACAGCCATGAGAGGGAAATGAGACGAAGATTATGGTGGGCTATCTATTCTCTCGAAAGGTCAGTTGTCTCGCTAGCACACAATTCTCATCACGGGACTAAGCTAACGTTCTTTTGGTAGAACCCTAACAATCAAGCTTAACCGACCGAGATCGATATCTCAAGATGTCATCACAGCTCATCTGCCTCAGCGCCGAGCAACTGATGCATTGCAAAGCTTCGATAACTTGGACCACCAAGTAGCCAACGCGCGATTTGTAAAGATAATTGACACTCTCATTGAGCCGGCGTGAGTTTTAGTTTTGCCCATTGTCGGTTCTTCTCGCTGACTCGATATGGTTTAGTACGTGGTCAAGCAATTCGCAACCTCCTTTGCAAGACTTTGAAGTTTCACTAAAAGCCTGGAAGCGATCTCTGCCTCCTCTCCTACGTCTACCAAACGTGGAGCCTCGCTCTCCATACTACCGCGCCGTGTTTCACCTCTATCTGAACTACTATTTCGCCTGGATTGCTATAGGCAAAACGTCTGTAGTGTCGAAGATTCGGAGTCATTTACGGTCAGCTGCATCAAGTATACCGGAGCCTCAGTCAACCGAAGATGATGATGTAACCCGGCAATTTAGATCATGTGGCATCGCGGCAAAGAAGATGTTGAACATACTCGAAGACGCTAGCAACTCTGGAAACATGGCCCCAAGCTCCTTTACGGACTTTCAGGGTTGTAGCATCGCCACAATCATTGTGGTTCTGACCGGCATTCTGGAGCGAGACTCGGCGTACGAAGCACGAATCGCCTTTGGTCTGCGCTGTCTTCGTAGGATGGCTGACTTACACATGGCTGGTCGAATGGCAGTTCGCTTTATGGAAGCACTCATATCCATCGCCGAGGAGGCGCGAGCCAAGGTCAGGCCCTTTGGCCCGGCACAATTCGACGCGAGTGTCAATCAAGAGGCATCTGAATACCTTCTCTGGACAGACTGGCTGAACAGGACTGCGGAGACATCTGGAACGGAGAGAAATCGATCTAATACAGCCAGGCAATCGTCTCGTGCTCATTCAGAGACTGCACAGACTGTTGGAGACGCAAATGACCCATCGCCAATGTGGAAGGAAGCTGCTGCATTGCTCCAGCTTCGGAACCCATCTACACCCAACCGAACACTTGCGGTCGAAGATACTGCTCTGTCAACCTCTGCGGCTGGGCCACCAGAAGAGTCACCATTCGATCTGGGTCTGGATACTGATTTCCCTCCCACCACTTTCGCCGAGAACCACATGCAATTGATGGGTCTCACTGGTATGGACATGCTGGATTTTACATTTGACATTTAAGTAAGGTGTACAACGACAGCCCCATCAGCAGCCAAGGGAAAGATCTAGCCAGGATCTACGAGTGAGTAGCACAGACGCCACGATAGACGATATCAAGCCTCGTTCGAAGGATACAAGACAGTATCTGCGCCAACAAGGTCCTCCTTCATACTTCTCATGCTAGTAAAGCGCGTCAAAAGATTAATACTGGTAGCTTTGTCATTGGTACCGCTCGCACGACCGCCTCCAAACGGCTGGTGCCCGACAACAGCGCCGATGCTCTTGCTGTTGACATAGAAATTCCCAGCCGCGTGGCGCAACCCCTTTTCCGCCGTCTCGATGGCGCTTCGGTTGCGAGCAAAGACGGCGCCCGTTAATCCGTACTGCGTCGTGGAGTCGATGACGGGGAGCATCTCCTCGTACTTTGCGTCGGGGTAGACATGGACGGCGAGGATCGGGCCAAAGAGTTCGTTCTTCATGAGTTTGTGCTGGGGGTCGTTGGTCTGGAAGATGGTTGGTGAGACGAACCAGCCCTGGCTGTTGTCCGTATGACCACCGGCTAGCAACTCGATCGCAGTGTCTAGTTTGGCCTCCTCAATTACGTCGCGGAGTTTTTTCCACGAACGCTCGTGGATGACGGGTCCGATGAAGTTGTCGACCTGTTCAGGGGAACCAACTTTGAGGCCCTTTGTTTCCCGCAAGAGCATCTCCTTGAACTCTGGCCAGATGGACTCCGCGACATAAAGTCGCGACGTTGCAGAGCACTTTTGCCCCTGATATTCAAAAGCACCCCGGACAGTGTTCACCACCGCATTCCTTACATCGGCGCTGCGGTGCACCAGGTGGAAGTTCTTGCCGCCCGTCTCGCCGATCAAGCGCGGGTAGCTCTCATATCTTCCCGAGGTGACGCCGTCCCCGATCTTGCCGTACAGCTGGCGGAAGACGTCCGTAGATCCGGTGAAGTGGAGCGCTGCGAATTGGGGGTGGTCGAGGACGGCCGAGGTGATTGCTTCGGGCTCGCCGGGGAGGAACTGGATCACGTTGGCGGGCAGGCCGGCCTCTTCAAAGATCTTTTGGAGGAGGTAGCTCGAGTAGAGGGCGTAGTGGGAGGGTTTCCAGAGGACGACGTTGCCCATGATGGCGGGAGCGACGGTCAGGTTGGCGCCGATGGCGGTGAAGTTGAAGGGGCTGATTGCGTAGACGAAGCCCTCTAGCGGTCGATATTCTGTTTGGCTGGACAATGCCGTTAGTTCGTGCACGAGTTATCAAGCTTTCTCTCTTAGAAGCTCTGATTGAGAAGGAGAAACTTACTTCATGATGCCAGCGTCAGTCAATGTGTTCTGCTGGTTATACAGCTGAGCTGCATAATGAACATTGAAACTGCCATGGCCCGTCTACAGTAAGCGAAGCTTTCTTGAATGCTTAATACTCGATGCCTCTTTCTCGAGCGTACCGTAAAAAGTCGCAGCTCTCAGCCGCTGAGTCAATCTCCGCCTGCCAAATATTCTTCCCTTGCCCAAGCATCGTCGCAGCCATGATATCGTATCGGTACTTCCCTGCGATAAGCTCCGCCGCTCTGAGAAACACCGCAGCTCTGTCCTTAAAAGACGTATTCTCCCACGCGAGCTTGGCTTCTAGTGCCCTATCAATGGCCACGGATACGTGTTCGGGAGTTGTCTGGGCGTATTCGGCCAAGGCGACGGAGTGATCGCTGGGCAGGTATTGTTTGGCTAACAAGGACTTTGCATTTGTCTTTGGGGGTCATAGAACGTGTTAGCTCATGAGCAGAAAGCAGCAGAGGTACCTAGGTAGTACGAGTTAGGGGTGAAGATGCCACTTACGATTTCAGGTGCCAAGGAGGGGACTCGGATGGGAAGGCTGCTCTTTAGCCGGGAAATCGCGTCTTGGAGCTTTCGACGCTCGGCTGAGCCCTTGCTGTATGACGGCTTAGGGTTGTCGTGTTAGCTGCTGTCAACATGGCGTGGTTGCGTTTCACTGTGGAAAACTTACATTGGGCTCGTTGCGAACCGGAGGTGCCTTGAAAGTGCCAAACCCCCTGTTTCTCCTCTCGAGAGGCCGAGAGTTGGCTCTAAAGAGAATGGGTGACACTGTAAGTCGGTCTGCCTTTGGAAAAGGGGTCGAGAGACCGCGTACTAAAGAGACAGACATCGTAAGATGCCAGTAGCTTTCAGCTGGTTGAGGGAAAGAACTAAGGTTCGAATAAGATCAATGAGGAATTGCCCCCGAGAACTACATTTATATGTCTTGGGGGCTGCAATCCAGAGCTCCGGCATCGCGATGCCGTTGCCGATACTCGTGTCACATTGCCGTTGAGGTCGGCAATTTGGCCAAGCGTCAGTGCCGGCAGCCGGTCCGTTGACCGGAACGACACCCCACCGCTTCTTCTTATCTGGATGCATGCTACCAGCGGGGGAGTTCCATGCCCAAATGTATTTGCCCAATGTTGGTTCGCAATTTACTTCTAGCGTGAGTCTCTTTTTGTTTGAATTATCAAATCGATTGGGGTTTTCTAGTCTGGTCTCTTCATCAGGACCTTCAGTTACTGGCATGGGTACCACGGCCTTGGATTCCGTCAAGGACATAACCTCGGGAGCCGCAGGAGGTGTAGCACAGGTTTTGATAGGTATGCAACTCATCATTATGAGTCTTGTATGTTGTGATGAGAAAGAAATTGGCTAACACTACCCTACGCAGGCCAACCTTTTGGTAAGCCTGACGCTCTCCATTCCCCCAGTTTACGAAACAAAGCCTTTTTCAAACAACACAAGGCCGTGGAACAAATTAAATTACTTACCCAAGAATCGCAGACCTCGTAAAAGTGCGCCTTCAGACCCAAGGCGGAGGAAGTAATGCTCTAGGTCTAGTCCGTAGCATTTGGGCCAAAGAAGGGCCCTTGGCCTTTTACAAGGTCAGCTTTGACAGCTTCTAGTCCAGGAAATCGGAAGTTGACACTCACTACTATTCAGGGTACTCTTGCTCCGTTACTAGGTGTTGGCGCTTGTGTAAGTAATAAGCCCCATCTGAGAAACGAACCTTAGTCTGAACGTGTCCACCTTCGAATAGGTCAGTATTCAATTCGGCGCTTTCCAATTCTTCCGCCGCCGACTCGAAGAGTTTCGCGGGATAAGTCCTGCCGACTCGAAAGCAAGTAGCAAATCACTCTCCCTATCTGATTTCTACCTCATCGGAGGAGCCGCCGGCCTGACCAACAGCATCATCTCCGGACCGATCGAACACGTCCGCATCAGGCTCCAGACACAACCCAGCGGCGCTGCGCGCCTGTACTCTGGCCCCTGGGACTGCGTGCGCAAGATCGCCCAGCACTCCGGCATCAAGGGCCTGTACCGCGGGCAGAACGTCACACTTCTCAGGGAGTTCCACGGGTACGGCATCTGGTTTGCCGCGTATGAGGGGTTCCTGAGCATGGCGATGGCGCGGGAAGGCATCGAGTATAGACAAGATCTAGCTAGCTGGAAGATTGCGGTTTGTGGAGGCCTTGCGGGCGAGGCGCTGTGGCTTGGGAGTCACCCGCTTGACGTGATTAAGAGTAAAATGCAGAGTGATGGGTTTGGAGGAGAGCAGAAGTACTTGACTATGAGAGACGCTTTCCGTCAGACTTGGAGAGAAGGTCGGTTTCGAGGACTGTTTCGAGGACTTGTTCCGGCGCTGTTGAGGGCGATGCCCGTTTCTGCTGGGACTTTCGCAACGTAAGTGTTCTCACTCGGCTTCGTCGTTTTGAAATGGGTGTTATTATACACTATTGGGCAATGGCTAACACTCACTTGCAGGGCCGAACTTGTAAGGGGGGCTCTCGGTTGAGACTTCCCAACCTAGACATGATCCATGAGACGAAGAAACATCAAGTTCACAGATAATAGATTGCGACTTTTGTAATTTTTGGGTGATGGAAATCCTCAAAGGCTCTAAACACTGACGATTGTGCCAAAATTCCCGTACTAATCCGCTAACTTGTGAGACATTTTGTGTATACCCATATCTCATCTAACATGTGCTGTTCGACTTTGAACCATCTTCCCATGACGTCTCGATCCCCAGAAGTTAATTATCTCCTCGACTTAATCCACATGCGATTATCATCATAGAATGCACCCCACTTGCTGAGAGCTGTGTTCGACGAGAATACCGTCTGATCAAAATGGAAAGCGCTGCTGGCAACACAGTGCCCGAAATCGGCTACGGTGCACATTATGGTAAGACCTCACCCGACGAAGTCAAGAGGGGTTGGCGCATCTAGATGCAAGATAACGTAGTTGTTCAAATACACTTCATCTGCCATCTCTCCAGTGAAACTTCGAGTGGTTGACACAATACCATATCGAATCCGAAGAGCGAGCAATGTCTCCTTCGTATCCTAACAGCCAGCGACTCTTAGCCCTGCTGAGCCAACGAGTTTCAGTTCATCCCGCCCACAATGCATCTCTTACACGCCCACAGTATCGATACATGTCGACTGCCTCAAAGACGCCGCAAGCTCTGCCGCCACATTCCAAGTTACCCCTGAAGATTCTGTTACGGTCTCTGTTGGTGGCGACCATTTCTTGCCATCAGATCTTACTGGGCCCGTCTCTGGCCATTTTGAAATTCCTCAACGGCTCACACCGAAGCTGGATCTTTGGCGTGCAGAGAAACCCCCTACTGCACACTATACTAAAGAAGACCATGTACAACCACTTCTGCGCCGGCGAGAACCGACACGAGGTGGCGTCGACAATTGCCGAGATCAAGCGGATGGGTTTTCGGGGAGCCATCCTTACTTATGCTCGCGAAATTGTGGTCGACAACACGACAGAAGAGGAGAGCGGCCGGGGACTGAGGGCGGAAGATTCCGTTTCAGAAGCTGGATTCGATGCTGGGATCGACGCCTGGCGCGAGGGTGTCTTGGAAACGGCGGATATGCTCAGTGAAGGAGACGTCTTGGCCCTAAAGTTGGCGTCCCCGATACATCAACGTCAAATCCATTGTTTGCTAACTTGCTCCTCAGACTGACTGGTGCCGGTGCCGCCGTCTCAGAGGCGCTCACTTCGAGAAAGCCACTCCCGGCGCAGATGGAGTCAGCCCTCTCAGACGTTTGCTCTCGCGCAGTGGAACGCGGAGCACGCATTTTCATGGACGCTGAGCAAATATCAGTACAGCCTGGAATTGATACAGTAGCAATGGAACTCATGCGCTGCTTCAACACAACTGGAAGACGGGCCGTCGTCTTCAACACCTACCAAGCCTATCTGAAGAGCACGCCGGACACCCTGGCCCAGCACATGGCGCTAGCTCACAAAGACGAATTCGTCCTCGGCATCAAACTGGTCCGCGGAGCCTATATCAGCTCGGAGCCGCGACATCTGATCAACGATACCAAGGAAGCTACAGATGACTCTTATGACTCTATTGCACGAGGGCTATTATCACAAGTATATGGAGACTTTGGCATGCCGGTTGGGAAGTCTTTCCCGAGAGCCGAGTTATTCCTTGCAACGCACAACAAGAACAGTGTGTTGAAGGCCAACGCGCTGCAGCAAACTCGTGCCAAGGAAGGGAGGCCCTTGATCAAGATCCAGTATGGGCAACTTCTAGGCATGGCCGATGAAGTCAGCTTCAGTCTGCTCCAGCTCGCAGACCAGGGCCCCAACGCAAAGGACTCAGGAAGTGGTGCCCCTATAGAGGTCTACAAGTGCTTAAGCTGGGGCTCTCTTGGTGATTGCACGTCGTATCTCTTGCGGCGAGCGGTAGAGAACCGGGATGCTGTATCCCGCACAAAGTCGGAGTTTATTGCGTTGAAGAGAGAATTGTGGAGGAGACTTACGAGTTCTAATTGATCATAGTAGAGATGATAGAAATAAAAATCGCCATGTCATACTCCTGTTGTAAGGTAAACGAGGACCAACAAATTCCTTACTCTCTCCTATCATTTTTATGTCTTGCGTTACAACCGACCACAATGATATGTATTGATAGGCCGTGCTGTATAATTTCTGATCGACTAATAACCACAATGGCATGCCCGTGCACCACCGTCATGATATCGCATTGGCTCTCGATCGGGAGGATTCTCACTGCGCTGGCTTGGAAGAACGAAAAAGGTACTCACGATCAGATCAGTCAACGCGCGCCTCAGCCATGGTTCAAAACAACAAGTTGAACTGACGGAGCAGAAAGGAAGGCTTTGTAAATAAAGTAGTGGTCAGTGCTTCGACCAGGGATCTCATCCCCGGGTCTCTAGAGCTCTCATTACCCGTACTTTATCCGAGAGAATGACAGAATGGAACCGAAGCTCCCTCCAAACGAGGGGCTGAGGTACCTCTATTCACAGCCTGGAGGAGGTACCTCACCTGCCACCAAGCCCCACCATCCCAACTCCCAAAGCCACCGCGCAAGCTACAAAACGACATCGTCACACCTCACCAGAGCCCTCACATCCCACCATACCTCTTACCCCCGACCACCCCACCCCTTCTGAAAGTCTACACCTAGACAACACTTCCGACAGACTCCCCCAAAATGGCAGCCAAAGGAGACAAGATTGAAAAGATCATTACGCGGCTCCAAGCCCGCATCGGCGAAGGCCAGTTCTACGAGGCCCAGCAACAGACCCGCGTCGTCGCCGCCCGCTACATCAAGGCCGCGAACTGGCCCGCCGCCACCGATATCCTCTACAATGTCGCACAGTCCCTCCTAAAGGCCGAACAGGGCGGCAGCGGTGGCGATTTGGCCGTCATGCTTGTCGACGTCTTCAAGCAGGCCGAGCTCAAACCCGACGCCGCCAACAAGGGCAAACTGCTCACCCTCCTGCGCTTGTTTACTGCCCAGGAGCCGACGAGGAAGAAGTTTATCGGGGAGATTATTGCGTGAGTAAAAGGCATATGTTCTTTTTGTGTGCGCAATGTGCAGCGGAGGCAAAGCCGATCAGTCGTTTCTAACTACGGGCAATTCCCTCTGCTACAGATGGTCATCAAAGTTCGGCGAGTATCCCGCCGGCGACACCGACTTCCACCACGTCGCCGGATCCCTCTACGCCGAAGAACACGACGCCTACGAGGCGGAACGACACCTGGTGCTAGGAACAAAGGACTCGGCCGAAGTGCTCGCAAAGATGGAATACGTCTGGTACAAGGAGGACGACTCGCACACGGCGCCCCTCTACGCCGCCCGCGCCATCTTCCCCTATCTCCTCGTCGGCAATGTCCGCGCCGCAAACACCTGCTACCGCCTCTTCGCCTCCTCCCTCAGCGACGACAACAAGGGCCTCGGCGTCCAGGACGTCAGCAGCAACAGCGCCGACCTGCGCATCTTCCCCGGCCTGCCCCTCCTCAATTTCCTCGGCCTGCTTCTGCTGGCGATTCAGCGCGGCGCCCCGGACGCCTACAAGCAGCTCCTGGCAAAGTACTCGTCCAACATTTCCGAGGTCAGCGCGTGGAGCGAGGCGCTCGAGATCATTGCCGAAATGTACTTTGGCATCTCGCGCCCGAGGCAGAGCAATCCGCTCATGGACATGATGGGCAGCCTGTTTGGTGGTGCCGGTGGTGGTGGCGCCCCTCAGCAGAGACGCCCGGCGACGAGACGGGTGGAAGCCCCCGCGGCTGAGGGCTTGGATTAGATGATGTTGTTTTCCGTCGATTCGGCGCAGATGCCCGTCGTGCGTAAGAGCACGCTCGTAATGAACCAGACGTTGAAGAATATGTGTCAATAATGGTTGTGGAGGCAACAACCGGGATATCCAGTTGGAAATTGGCGAGGCATCGTGTTCAGAAGCCACGGGGCAACTCCGGTTCAGCTTCGTACATCCAATTGTCGTCAGCAAGAGCCGCGACCTTGGCTCGTAAACTGGCTTTGACGGCTTCGAGAAGCTCTACATCACACAGGAGCGGATCAGAATACCCCCTTTCCCTCCAGTGAAGAGCTGGACACAGAACTGTCTCGGGCAGGGGAGGACTTACCTTCAGGCTGTTCACGGACGGCGGTATGGTTGACCTGATGCTGCTTCACCGCCTCCGCGAGCCGCTGCCGCTCTTCTATAAAAAGCATAGTTAGCATTACACATAACAAACAATACCCCTTTCAATGAAATCAGGAAACCAAAAGAAAAATGAACATGAACGAGAAACAATGAAGAAAAAAAAAACCTACTCTTGCTCTCCTCCCGATCATCCATGGCAGCAGCCTCATCAGCCTCGTCAAACACCAGCGTCGGCAGCTCTCCAAGCTCAATCTCGCCGTGCTCGTCGCGCATCACAATCTCCACGGGCCCCATTGCCGACGGCGGCCCGCCGTCAGAGAGAACGTCGACGTCGAGGCGGAGTGTCTCGCCCGCGTGACCATTACCAGCTGTCGAAGAACCGCCGACGCCGTTGCCGGGTCCTCCTCCCCCAGTCCCCATCGTCGCACCAGCAGAGGCAGATACTGATGCCACGCCGCCCGCGCCGCCAGCTGTCGAAGGCATGGTCTGCCCCGTCGTGGTCGTGGTCGTCCCCGTCGCTCGCCTCGTGAGTCCCTGGAACAGATTGCGCCGGACCGCTCGTCGCGGCGCGCCGGGCGGTGGTACCACCGGTCTCGAAGCTCTGTCTGCCATCTTTTTCTCGTCAAGCCCCCCTCTCGGGCTTTTCTTTGCTTCTGTAACCGTTGTTCAAATGTGCTGTGTTTGGTGTTTCAAAGTCGGCTGATCTCCGTCTTTCTTCTTTTTGATACCTCCCTCTCCCGGTTTGCGGTTGTCAACGGGGGTGGGTAGCGTAGTACTACTGTACGACTCAAATCTCAATGCGTAAAATAAGACAAGGATGTTGGATGTTGATGTCTCCCAAATGGGTTGGATCGCGGATGTGTAGGTACGGGGCGTGAGGTTGCAATGCGCCGTCCACGTTGCAGGCCGCCCCTCTGTTTACATTTGGAGGTCGAGGTCGTCCAGGCACCGCACGCAATAAGGCAGTTATCGATAAGAGACAGTGCAAATAGCTCATGTGGCAGGCAAACACAGTGCCTACCTATTGCTGGAACAACCAACACACCACCGACCTCACTCACTTCATCGCTCACACGATCAAGGATCAAGGCGAATTGGCACAACTAAAATTGAATATCATGTACTTCATTGACAGCATTTTCGCGTAAACTTTTTATGTTACAGAACCATCCTAGCCTGGACATGCATGATTCCCATTATGTATCGTACATTAGAGAAAAAAACTCCCACAGCCGTGACGAAGCCTTCCAACCAATCGATACTCAGGTTTCCCAAATACACAGAGAAGAAGACACAGAAAGCCGGTAGAAAAGAAAACGCCGAGATATGCATAACCCGAACCAAACCCAGTCGTAACCGCTCAAGTCCCTTTTTTTGTTCGACATTGCCCCTTGCAAGTTTCAAATCAAACAAAAGACAAAAAGACGCAATAAATCGCAGAATGCTCATCCCACACATACCCATTCGGCAAAGACGCACCAACGAGCGGTGCGGTCCGCCAATACAAGTCCCCTCCACACCCCCTTCTCGGAACACTTGATGATAGTCTCCCACGTACCACCATCACTAAGATCCTCTTCAGCTCCTCTGCTGCCAACGCTGACTCCCCTGCGTTCCTCTTTCCGCATAAGACGGAGAATCTTGCCACCTGGAGTTTGAATCGCCAACTTTGCTGGCTTCTTTCCACCGGCGGCGGCTGAACTGAGGTTCGAGCCGCTGGCGCTGGAGGCGGTCATGCTCATTGCAGAGCTCGGCCGCATGAACGGGATTGGACTTGCGCCCCCAGGGTTCGATGATGGTGTCATCACCGAACCAGCCGCGCCCGCAGAGCTGGGGTGCTGCCGGATTGCGAAAACAAAAGTGTTGTTCAGAGCCAGGCGTTGGCATTGAGGTTGAACAACGTAGATATCGTGACGTTGCGCATGAGGCGTCGGGTGCCGCGTCACAAACTCATACGGAGGGTTCTCGCCCGTATGAATAATTGGTAGCGCAAATGCCACTGGATGAGGAATGTCCTTGATGCTATGCATCAGACCACGCTTGCCGGCATAGATCTTCAAGACTCCCTGGCCCTCATCACCGGGCAACAGAGCCTTGATGGTGTATCTTTTGGTGCCGTTGAACCACTCCGCTTGCGCCAAAGCTCTCTTCTTCACAACTTCGCCGCTCTCAAACACATCGCCATCGACATCCCTGGTGTAGCCGCGGACTTCGACCTCAGCAGCGATCTCGACATCAGGCGGAGCGTTGAACTTGACATGTACCATCTCTAGATCCTCGATACGAGTTGCCGCCGTGTTATAGTCGACCATCTCCAGTGTGTTCTTGAAAAACGGGGGGCAGGCGCAAGGTAAGTTGAGAAGAACTTCATGGGCCTGTGGCGGGCACATGTGTTGTTGAGTGTGGTGTTCAGGGATATGCGTCCAGCAGAGCTCTGTCGGCCGCGTAAGGAACCACCAAAAGTCGGCAGCGCTGTTGCTAGCGCTCGAGTATAAATGCCGCCTGGGATACGAAGGACTGGCCATGCAGCAATCAATCATCCGCCAGTCATTGTCGACCAGGACCGCATTCCACCAGTGGTTTGCGCGAGGCATGATATTGTGCTCTGGAATTTCACCGGGCGTCTTGAGATACCCGCGGATGACCTCACACTGAATGCCAACGGCAGAGCACATTTCGTACACTGTGACGGCATACTCTTCGGCACTCGCTCGCTTTGACTGCAGGACTCTTCGGGTGTCGACTTGACCTTCAAAGTCCTCTTCCCAAACCAGCTTTTCGGATACCCAGGTGAAGATTGCCCGCAGTCTCTGGACGTCGCTGCGGTATGGGCGACATACGTATGTTGTTGCTAAGCTCTGCGCTGTCGTCGTTGGTGGGAAGCTGGCCACGAACCTCGAATTCTTGTCCACCTGGGTGAGATTTAATGATTGATAGTCGATGGGGTCCTCCACAGGCAGACCGTCCGCTCCTTCATCGCCCTCCATGCCTTCGTACAACTCATCGACTGGGTTCAGTGCTGGGTAATCGAGCATTTGGCAGCGGTCTTTCCGCTCGTTCCTCTCGTTCTTACTCAAAGAGTTGGATCGATTGACGTCTCTGCGGACCTGAACCCAGTCCACTCCGTTCGCAAGACCCATTTCTCTGGCTGCTTCCCTACCGAAGCCAGTGCTACCCATGTTGGTCAAGTTAGAGACGCTAGCACCAGCTTGAGCGGCAACATTGGGCATGGAACGAGCAAAAGGCGACGATCTGGGTGAGTCGGCACCCATGGCAATACTACTGCGCCCGGATGCCACCCCAGTTTTGGCTGTGTCGAGGAGCTTCTTGAAGATGTTCCTCTTTGGGGGTTTCGGGGTGACGAGGCCTCCAAGACCTGCATCCTCATGAAAGCCAGCTTGTGATTTGGGCCGGGATACTTCCGAGGCGTGGCTGCTATGGTATGTGACACCGGTGAATGGGGTTTCCGGGCGCTCGATATCAGCGTCCCGCATGCCCAGGGCACTCTGCGCACGCTTTTGGGTCTTGCGAGCGAAACTGCCGGCGCTCGTTGCGCTAATAGCGCCGGCTGACGACCCACTCATCAAACTCCTGTCGCTGCTTTGCGTCGTCGAACTCTGATTGCCTGAGGAGGCGCTGGTAGAGTTGGTCTTCGTCGTAAACGTCCTGTTCAGGACGTTGCGGCCAATGTCGTAGGCCGACTTGCGCCCGCGAAGCTTCCTCTCCTCCGGTCCACCCATCGAAGACTTGGGTCTCTCGTATAACTGGCCTTTGGGGGGTGGCTTCGGTGCCTCATCCTCAAGGTCAGCCATACTTGCGCTATGTTGATGCATTTTTTTGAGACGACTTTCCATACGTTCGACGTAGTTACTCAGTTGAGGTAGCTGCTCTTTATCCTCCCGATGTCCGTTGTGATAGGACTGGTCTCGTGACGATCCGCCGCTCCAGGTTTCGTACCCTTCGTCCTGTTGTGCTATGCCCATAGATGTCTGTGGTCTTTGGTAAGTGTTCTTTCTCCTAGCGCGGTCATTAACCATGTCAAACGACTCGGGTGACCAGGGATCCAGTGGCGGTTCTGGTGTCGGATCTCGGGGCATCCCGAGGGCGTCCAGCTGCTCGATCACGCCGTCCATTGCTTCCCGCAAAGGCGACGGGGTCATGTGGCTTGCTGACGGCGAAGGTGGAGCTGGTGAGTGATGCCGTTGAGTCTGTATCGGTGACGGCCGATGGGCTTGGTATGAGAGATGCGAACCGTGCCTGTCCAAGGGTGGATGACGGTTATCGTATGAGGCACTCGAGTCTTGACGCACGATATCAAATCGTTTGTCAAACGAGTTACCAGACCCATGTCGACCAGCATGAAAGCGATTGTCATAGGAGCCATGCGAGTCCTGACGCGAGCTATCGTGCCTACTATCGTAGGATATGCTTTGCTTATGTCGCGAAGCCGCTACATGCCGGTGCGGAGGTGGGGCCGGGGGTGGAGGAGAATCCACCTTTTCTCGAGTGGGAGGACGGTAAGGCTTATAACTCACGGAAGGGGCCGGCGATGGACCTCTTGAGGAGCTGAAGTTGTGGGATGGCGGTATGGGAGACGGCCCCCTTTCCGTGTTGTAAGAGTTCTGTCTTGATCCGTGGCCGTGGCTTTGGCTGTGGCTGTGACCATGGCCGTAATCGGGGACGGGTGTCCTTTCTCTTGGAGGTACTGGCGTTCTCTCCCTTGGAACCGGTGTTCTTCCTCTTGGCACAGGTGTTCTTCCTCTCGGCATGTACTGCTGTTGCGCGCCATCGTTGAAGGAATTGCCCCGCGATACGTAACCGGCTGGGGCTGGCGACGTGTATGCTCGCATTCTAGTCGAGGCAGCATCATTGAAAGAGTTCTCTCTCGAAAGGAAGGCTTCCGGGGCCGGTGACCGATCTCTTCTGCTTTGCTCCGCCATTGCACTGTGAATCGACTCTCCAGAATGCCCTCTAGGCCTTGGGTTTGGGTTCGTGCGGTACACCTCGGGCTGTTTCGCAGCGGTATAGTGCGGTGCTTTGGAATAGGCCTCGAAGGGCTTTCGGAAAGTCCTTGACTTTTGAGGTGTGCTTGGGCTCGGTGTGTTCTCTGCTGGAAGAGGGCTGGCTGATCTCGTCGTTGGTCTAAAGTCGGCGGGGAGGACCTCAACGAAATTGGAGGGAAAGACTCCCACAGTCCTTCTGTCGCGCCATAGTCTACCCGTCCACCATGAGCCATCTCCAGCGTTGAGACATTCGATCAAGTCACCTTCGATGAAGCCGAGATCTCGTTTGGACTAGGGAAGTCAAGTCAGTATTTGGAAAGCCAGTCCCCTCAAGGACGCTCGAACAGCTACAACAAACCTCTCCGCCCCAAGAGTAGACTGCTCTGCACCAGCACGGAAACCGTGTCGGTAGAGACTGTGGTGCAGGCACCATATTGAAGAGTTGACAATTGCGCCCGCAATCGAAGGGACTGCTTGTTCGAGTGCGATTATCTGCGTGTTGATAACGAGTGCCTCAGTGGTTGTTTGGCGGAGCCTGGCACTCGGCTCATGCAGTCACAAGTTGATTCGACGCGATTGTGTAAGCTGCAATGAGGTATCGTGACGGCCATGCAAAGGCGTGCGCGCGCAAAGGCTGATGGCAAGGAATGATGACAAGATCGAGCTCCCGCAGCGAAGCGAGAGGCAAGCGAGAAAGGACTCTAGGCTCGTGGGAATTTTTTTGCAAGGCTCTGCGAGTTGTTGTTGAGGAATGCAGGTGAGGCTCGCGTGCACGGCGACAATGACCTTGTTTGAGTGGGTAAAGGTAGTTGGTAAATGCGTCCAGTGAGGTGGGCATGGGAGTTGACGTGTGGGAGATGGTCAATGTTGGCGGAACAAAGTACAAGTGGAAAGTCGATCTGTCGGACACGACTTCCAAGAAGGGGATGCGGTGAATGTCAGCGAAGCCGGGGGTGCGGACCCGGGGCAACCAACAAACAGAGGGGCTCGTTGGCGGGGGGATATCGGGAGTCTCCAGAGGGAGTCCTAAACACTGGCAATTGTAGTGAACGGATACCTACCAATGTGTGCAAGGTACCTGCGATCGGAGGGCAATCCAGGGCCTAGGCTTGGGTACCTACCTAAAGGTAAGTAAGGGCAAGCTTGTAACGGGTTGCGACCTCCTGTGCGGCTGGCGCATCTCCACCGGCGACTAGTGGGGACCCTCTCGGTGCCTCCTTGGCGCGGCGCTAAGCCTGGCATGGCACATCTGAGGCCCCTGGACCTTGGAGAAGTCTTGGAAATCTTCTGGTCACCGCCTGCGATGCCGAAAGCAATGACCATGAGTGACCAAGTATTTCGTGCTACGTACCTGGCCTACGGAGTACTGACCTTGACGTGGGCGAAGACCCCATCATCTTTCCCACTATTAACCTTCTCTTCAGCTTGCCTGATCCAAGTCGTGTTATCACCCGGCTGTCTACGGAGTATTACGTCGCAGATACACAGATGCGCGAGGTGGAGTAAGGTATCGAGGTAGATTCTCCCTTGCAGTACGTATTACTCGACGAGATACGACTATCCGTGTAAGCCTGCAGGCACAGGTTTTGGGTAGCACATTGTCTCTGCCAGCTTGCAATAGTCGGTAAAATAGGCTTGTCTCCGAGCAGCAAACTTGGAAGGACCTGGAAGGCAAACCTGAGATGACAACGCCAAAAAAAAAAAAAAAAAAATGAAAAAAAGAGGCGAGAATGCGGCGTTGGTGAGGATGTTCTCTGTAGGAAAAGCAGGGGCACTCGTGGGCACATTGTTTTAGTGCGATGAACAACGCAGCGCCGTCTCATGGGGAGGCCCTGCATACCTTAGCACCGCACACCACAAAGTCACCACCAGATTTGTCTGCCGCCCACTTACTTCCCGTTGGCAACCGGAAATCTGCAAGGCAACGCAGCTAACGTTCGCCGCGTCGAATAAGGTCGCAGGAAACTCCAAGGCAAGACAGACTGATGGGCGACAAGAAAGTCTTCAAGCCGGATCAAGGTCAAAATCAAGGTCACGCTCGCATCCTTCATCACTCTGGCATGCAAACGACGCAAGCACTCACACGACAGCTATCAGTGAGCACACCTCTCTCTAATCACTTAGCACACTTTGCATTCTCGCCCGTCCTGCGGATCCGTCTTTTCCTCTGTCTCTCTCTCCTGCATATCAAGCACTAAACCGCCAACCACTCCCACATCCTAATCCTCTCCTCCGCTTTCTTTCTTGTTCGCGATTCTCACGATGCTTCAGAAACAACGGCTCTCGACCGATCTCTTCTCGCTTGCTTTTTTTGTCGCAAGATCGGCTGACTCGCCCCGGTTCATAGTACATTACAAAGTACCCCCCCCTGGTGCCAAATTGCGGTTCCCCGGAGCTCCCCCAGCTATACCAAAACGGAAGAAAGTAAACAAAGGGCCCGAGCTTTGCGACGAAGCACCGTCCAAGTTCCCAGCGTCCAACTCCCGTCGACCACGGCACCACGGCCAAAGTGGCAAGGGAAAAGACCACTTTCATCTTTGACCAGGCCCTGGACTGCCGCTCGACAACCGAACAAGCGAACAAGCCCGCCCGCTACCGCCGCTGTCCCAAGCAACCAGACTGCTGTCGATCCGCTTGCTTTATTAAATCCAATTGCTTTTGGTCCGCCCTAAATACACAAGCCAGGCCGTCCTGACTGACACACGACAGCCCGTTCCCTGGATACCCATTTCTTCTCTCGAAACTCTCTCCTAGCATCCTGTCGCTTCGCCCGCGCAACTCTCTCCTCGAAATCCCTCGGTCCAGGACTCCCGGGTCGACCGTCGCCAGCTCCTCCCTCCCTCCCCCTCCATCTTTGCTGCAAGGAATTCTGTTGAGCGAACAAAACGATTCAATGACGTCCAAATCGGCCGCGATGGCCGACGAGGGTGTCGCCGAACACTATCAGGTTCTGGAGGAGCTCGGTCGTAAGTCTTGCCATTATCTACGTCCTTTTGGGAGCAATTGCGCTGACGGTAAATCCAGGTGGAAGTTTCGGTGTCGTTTACAAGGCCATTGAAAAGGCCACTGGCGAAACTGTCGCCATCAAACATGTAAGTCGACGCATCGCATGTTCGACTTGGTGTCCTACAGACAAACTAACAAAGACCTGCGCAGATCGACCTCGAGTCAAGCGAAGATGACATTCAAGAGATCCAAGGCGAAATTGCTGTGCTGAGCACATGCGCGAGCTCCTTCGTCACGCAGTACAAAGGCAGTTTCCTGCGCGGCCACAAGCTCTGGATCGTCATGGAGTATCTTGGTGGTGGTTCATGTCTTGACTTGGTATGTCACTTGGCGCAATACCTTTGCCGCAGTTCGGCTAGCTAACATTCCTCAGCTCAAACCTGCCAACTTTGCCGAGGTCCACATCGCCATCATCTGTCGTGAGCTTCTTCGCGGTCTCGAATACCTCCACGCCGAGGGTAAGATTCACCGAGATATCAAGGCCGCCAACGTGCTCTTGTCCGAGGCAGGAAAGGTCAAGCTGGCCGATTTCGGCGTCGCCGCTCAATTGACCAACATCAAATCCCAAAGGAACACCTTTGTCGGCACTCCTTTCTGGATGGCCCCCGAAGTCATTCAACAGGATGGCTATGGTTTCAAGGCAGATATCTGGTCACTTGGAATTACTGCCATGGAGATGGCCAATGGCGAACCTCCTCTGGCGCATATCCATCCGATGAAGGTTTTGTTCCATATCCCAAAGAACTCTCCTCCTCGACTCGAGAACAACTTCAGCAAAGACTTCAGGGATTTCGTTGCACAGTGCTTGGTCAAAGACTCTGACCGCAGACCCTCGGCCAAGGATCTGCTCCGTCACCGATTCATTAGATCGGCTGGCAAGGTTGAGGCTCTCCAGGAGCTGATTGCACGCAAGCAGATGTGGGATGCGAACCAGAATCGGAGGTCCCACCCTACCTTTTACCAAGAAACCCTGCATACCATGTCTTCTAGGGACGACACGGATGAATGGGTGTTCGACACAGTCAAGTCAGTGGCGCCCAAGCGACCGAATGGTCATGCACGGAAGCCCTCCTACTTTGCGGCAGAAGAGGCCATGCGCCGGCTCGACCCCAAGGACGCGCCGCTCGGCCCCTCCTCTCCCGCTCCCGGGACAGTTCGCCGGTCTACTGTGCGTCGCCAGCCCTCGAGCCGCCAGAGTTCCGGCACACAGATCCAAACAAACGGCTCACCTCGCTCGACAGTCGCCAGGCGGCCTTTACAACCAGACATGTCGTACGGCAACTCTGGGTCCTCTGTGCGGCTCTTCCGCCGGGTGCCATCGGATGGCTCTGTCACCGCTTGGGAGGACACTTCGCCTGAGGGTACCATGGGCAATGAGAACAAAGCGCCGATGCGAGCAGCCGCCATCGATACTAATAGCAAGGAGGCACTACTCGGGCGACGACTATTTAACAGGGTCCTGGACCCTACCCTCGCTGAGCTTCATGCGCAGACGTCAGGCATGCAGAGGCGGGAGGCGCTCGCAAAGCTTACAGATGCGTTTGCACTTCTGGACTCTGTTGATCCTGAGGGTGCCTACCATCTCATGCAAAACATGATGACGGCTGTCTCCCAGGATCCCAAGCTGAACCAGGCCTTGATGCCCCAGCAATCGATCAAAATCCCATCAGATGGCACACCCCAAGGAACGGTCATCATCAGGAGCGCCGCTCCCACGCCGTCAAGCAGCCCGACCAAGTTGATGATGGCACCAAACAACCCGCACCTAAAGAGTCATAGGAGACGCAACGGGTCGATTGCGACACCAGAGTCTGCCGAGAAGGAACGCAGCGAGAAGACGGCCGTGGAAGCCAAGTATCCCGGCCGCCCTCCCAGGCCCGGCATGGAGCACTGCAAGCAGCTATCGGACGTGCTCTACGGCCGATGGACGGAGGGCTTGAGAATCAGATGGCCAGCGGTCTAGCTTTGACCTCCTTTGACTGTCATCTGAAGGATATGAGGGGAAAAGATTGGCACAACATTATTATTCACGAGAAACATGCTGTATGATGAGAAGTGTATGAACACGTCGCAGCATACTGGGTTGGACAGTACACACAAAAAGCATTGGGAGAGAGTTTTCAATTCAGTTTTTGGCAGATTGAAGAGTTACCATCGGGGGTTAGGATTTTTTGCTTTTTTTTTTCTTTTCGCAATGAAGAAGCTGACGATGGGGGTTGACTTTTTTCCGGCGATGATGTTTATTCACTTTCACGACGGGATAAGTATCTTTCACACGGCCGATTCGGGTTCTTGTTTGCAGCTCTGCTTCGCATTCGGTTTGGCGTTTTTCTGGTCTTTCGTTTGGTAGTAGTTTAGATACCTCCTAGGTAGCGTCAAGATTGCGTTTTTTTAACAATGGAAAGGGATTTGTTGCACTACATTCAAGGTTCCCGTTGCGTGAAAAACTTTGTGTACACGTATGTTAATATCATAATGTGATGTCTATATTAGCCAAACAGCAGTATTCTATGGCTCCTCCAGTGGGACATTCTTCATGGAGAGCTTTATTCTCCAGTTGATGAAGTCGTCTGTCAAGAGCTCCCCGTGCCCGGCCTCGTCGACTTTGAAAACCTCAATGGTAGGCTCGCCTGCCCGCCTACGTATCCTCCACACGCCGTCGTCGTTGATTGTCTGCCGGAGCCCTGCGGTTGGAGTAAGTGGCAGCCCTTTGCATACTCAGATAGCTAATATAGCAAAGTAATCCCGGCAGGCAACCCAATAGGAAACCCAACAGGAAGGGGTCAAGAGGACCATGGGAAAAGGCAAGAGACTAAAACGAAAAGGGGCACTCACAAACGAGAAACTCGGCGGCAAAATTAACGCACATATCGCCGTTCCATGTCGCTTTCCCGCGGCGCTGCACGGTGTCGGGGATCTTTTCCGTCTCAATCTCCTCGACATCGGTGAGGATGCCGTGGCGGTTGCGGAAGCCGACGATGATCTTGGGGACGCCGAGGAGGAAGGACTGGATCCAGAACTTCATGAGCTTGCGGTGGAAGTTGTCGACGTCGCGGTCGTCGCGGAGGGCGAGGCTGGTCTTGAGCTCGACCCAGTTTGTAGGAGCGCCTTGTTTTTGGGGTTTCGAGTCCCAGACTTTGGAGTGGAAGCGAATTGTTAATATCTCACTCCTTCTCTTTGAGAATAGGGGGTAGGTGGATACACGGTGTGAATTTGAGAAGGGGGTCAACGTACCGGCGTCGACTTCGCCACCTATGCAGATTACGGTTTGTCCTATGCCTGTTCTGACTACGGAGCAGTACTGGGCGTTGTTGTTGACGACTTCGACGTCTCTGTTCTCGATGTATTCCCTGGGCGTCTCGCCCCAGGTGTCGGGGAGCGTGGCCAGCGTCTCGAACTTGTATCCTGATCTCCTATCAGCATGTTTGATTGCCCTAGCAGAGAAGAAGAGGGCTCTGGTGTATACGTACCCCAGAATTGCATCACTTCGGGCGGGATCGGTCCACGTCTCTGCTGTGCGTTCTGCTGCTTCTGAGAGGCCACTTTGTACTCGTGATTCTCTTCAATGTATCTAGCCATTTGTCAGTCTGATTAGAAAGAGTTGGTCGTCACGTCGTTTGCTGTCTTGCCGTACATGCAATCCTGAGTTTTTCTGGGTCAGCTCAGTCGTTGGTTGTGAAAGTTATAGGAGTTTGTTCATGCGCACTTGGTATAGCGTTGCGTTCATTTCAAAGCTGACTGTGCTGTCAGTTCCAGTTCCGGGCAGCTGTGCAGTTCTGTGACAATGGCTGCGAGACTAACCCGTCACGATCTTCAAAGGGCGATGCCATGATCTGTTTTCTTGGTCAGTTGGGATTGAGAGAGGCAAACGCGGAAAAGTGGCCATACCTTGGTCATCATGCCACGCCATGTCACGATTTGGGCGTCAATCTTCTGCCCCGTCTCCTCCTCATGAGCTTTGATGGTCTTTAGTAGGGCTCCGAGGTGCTCGGGCTTAGAGTCGTCGTGCTTGATGAAGGTATCGTAGCCTTTGGACAAGTCGGCGCCGAGGGTTGGTGGGTAGTAGTATCTCAATGAGGAATCGCCTAGATGGAATTCATGGTTATCGTCATATGAGAAGCAAGCAAACTCCTGGCCTGTGTTAGTACGAAGATGTAAATTGTTTTCATGAATTCATGAGAGTCATGCTGATGAGATGTCCACCGCAACAAGAAAGACCGATGCCTACCTTTGGTCGTTTGACTGGCTGGCTCGTGGCATAGAAACGCCCAATAGGCTGGATGGGAAATTGTTCCGACATGACGGCGTTTGATGTAGAGTAGCGCTTCGTTCCGGAGTTCAAAAGGCGACGTGTTGTCCCAAGGGACATCTCGTTGTCGAAGAGACGGGATGATCAACGGAATCGGTCGGCAGCCCCGGTCTCAAGCTTCGGTGTCGGGAGTTGAGAAAGGAGCGTCTGCGGCGCAACGGCGCGTCGAGACGGCAGGGCGGGTCAATTGGCATGGAGCCCGCCGTCCGGGGTCGGTGGAGAATGGAATCGACGTCGACCGCTGAAGCGAACCACTGAGAGCCCTGGGTGACATCCAAACATCGCTGAAACATGCATGCGGACGGCTGGGCTAGAGCCATCCGACACCCCTAGCTGCAGCGGGACGCCAGCACCTTGACGACCCAGCTCCGCCCACTCCAACCACGAATACAACTTCGATATCTAGGCATCCTCATCCCCTTCGCCCGACCACGACTGACTGACAGCACGATTAACTCGATAGCAAGCGGCAAATTGCTTCTTCAAACCGATCACCACTCCCCGCCACACTTGCCGGCCTTCACTCCCTAAAGACCCCTCATTCGCGATGCGATTCCCCTCCCTACCGACCTAAATCGCTACACATACCTGCTCCCTCACCATGTCCAATCGGTACGGCGGCGGCGGCGGCTACCGCAACGGCAACGGATATGGAAACTTTGGCAGGCGCGAAGAGGACTACGATCCATACGGCGATGGGTATTCAGGCAGCGACAGAGGAGGCGGAGGCGGCGACCGATACGCCGTGGGATCCCCGCCAGCGATGAACCCCCGATCGCCACCCACACTTCGAAGCGGCGGCCCGCCGCCAATCCGCAGCCGCGAGCGCATCCAGGAGACGAACGCGGAACGACAGATTGGCCAGGTCCTCGAGCGCGTCAAGGTGGAGTGGCCGGCAATGTGCCAGACCGACTGTGTGCCCGTCCAGCTCGCCCTCCAGCTCCTCGACACCAGCTCCGTAGGCCGCGCGCACGACTACAACCAGTTCCGACAGACGCACGACTACCTACAAAACTCCCTCAAGGGCATCGTCCATGAGCACCACCAGGGCTTCAATAGTTCGATCGGAACGTTCCATAAGATCCAAGGCAGCATCCAGGCCTCGCAGAAGAGGGTGCGCACGCTCAAGGACTCCCTGCTGACGTCCAAGGTGAGCCTCTGCACGTCGGACCCGGACCTCAAGAAGCTCTCGGCCACATCGCAGGCTTACGATGAGCTACTCACCACGCTTAACGAGCTGGAGGAGCTGCGTCTGGTGCCGGATCAGCTGGAAGCCCGCATTTCCGAGAAGCGCTTCCTGAGCGCAGTCGAGGTATTGCAGAATGCCCTGCGCAAGCTGCGGAAACCAGAGTTGGATGATATCGGTGCGCTCAGTGATTTGAGGGGTTACCTTGCCAACCAGGACACAGCACTCATGGATATCTTGGTTGAGGAGCTTCATGAGCACCTGTACCTCAAGTCGCCGTACTGTCAAGAGCGGTGGCAGAATCTCGCCAAAACCCAAGGCGCTCTCAAGGAGGGCAATCACGAATCGATCACCATCGCTCCTTTCCACCAAGTCCTGGATGCCATGGACTTCGAAGCATCGGCGACAGAGGACCCGGCTAAAAACCCGGAGGCCGACACCTTCTCATACGTGTCTTTGCTTGTGGAGTCCCTCAACAAGTTGGGAAGATTAGAAATGGCCGTCGACACCCTCAAGCAGAGACTGCCTGTCGAGCTGTTTACCATTGTAAATGAGACACTTAACGAGGTTGATCAACGGCATCCCAGCTCATTACGTGGCGGCTCCACCAACTCTCAAGGGCTGCACATTTACGGCAGCCGAGAAACCCAAATGAGAGCAGACGTCATTTATGACTTGTTGTGGACGCTGTTTGGCAAGTTTGAAGCTATCGCAGAGGGTCACCGTGTCTTCCACGAGGCAATCAAGGCCCTCATCCGACGCGAAGGTGCTGGAAACAACAGCGCCCTGCTGGGGAGCTTCAAGGAACTCTGGAACCTCTACCAAAACGAAATTCGTTCTTTGCTGCACAACTACGTCACCACGGATGCGGATGTATACCAGTTCAGTACATCGCCAAAGCCTGGGGCCAACGTCAACGGTAAAAAGGACGCTGCTAGAGAGCACCTGTTCAAGTTTTCTGAGGGCGACCCCAAGGCTGTGGACATGACGACAGAATACGAGGCCCTCGAGAGCATCATTCGATCTGCTGTTCCCGGCTTGACCGACACTTCTCGAAAAGCCGGAGCTGACAAGAAGCGGCCAGTCGAGGGCAGTACCAAGAGAGGAGGAGGAGCCACAGGTTGGGAGAACAAGCAGACAACTGGTACATACAAGTCTCTGGTCGAGCCCAGCGTCTTTAACATGAGCTTGCTCCTCCCTCCTACCCTTGTCTTCCTCCAGCGTCTCAAGATGATTGTACCACCGGGCTCAGATCTTGCCACCAGCACACTGACGTCCTTCTTGGATAACTTCCTGGTCAACGTCTTCCAGCCTCAGCTGGATGAGACCCTCGGCAAGCTGAGTGACACCATCTTTGGCGAAGCTGATACATTCTTGCAAGACCAGGAATGGACTCAGGTTGCTAGACGGCCCGTCTTCAAGGGCACAACAGCTTTCTTTGCCATTGTCACAGCTTTCTGCCGCATGCTGGGCACCATCCCACACGATCAGGCTCTGAGCACACTCATCATCACCCAGATGATGAGATACTACGACCGTGCTTTTGGATGGTACAAGTCACTTGTGAGCAAAACTCAGGCGCAAGCAGACAAGCCCACAAAGCTACGCATGTCGGCAGCAATGGCTTTGGAAGAGGGAGATGTCCAAGAAACCATAAAGCAACTGTGGACCTCGGATACACTGGAGCGCGAACTTCTCGAGAAGGAAGTCGGTCTGCTCATTGTTCAGACCAATGAGAAGCGCATGGAGATGGCCGACATCATCCAGGACAAGGACACCATTTCGTCTCTTTGTCTCTTATACACTAGTATGAAGTGGCTCGCAGTCAAGATCTCAGGTTTGCGTCACATTACTCGCAACGAATCCGACTCTTCCCGCCCAAACATAAACCGAGGCTCAAGCAAGCGGTGGACGCTCATGAATGACCCCAACAAGGCCACAAACGAGGATGGACCTGTGTGTCTTCCCATGACACAGGAGACAGTCCAGTAAGTTATCTCCTGTTCTCGGAGCCCTTATACCATATTTACCTTACTAACATAAATATCAGGGCTTTCGATGGAATCGTCTCGTCGTTCGAAGAACTCGCCGGTACCGCGCTCTTGACCCTCCACATGGAGATCCGATGCGAAATCATTTACTCCCTCCGCACCGCCCTTTCCACCGACACAGCTCCCTATCTCCTCGACCAAGAAGTCACGGAGCCAGATCTGCAAATTATCAACCTCAACTCGGACCTGGTCCTTTACGATGAGACCATTGCGCGATACCTCCGCGCCAAGGAGACGGCCTTCATCCGCACTGGTCTCGGCCTGCTGATCAACGATTACCTCGTCACCAACGCCGCCTTCGTCTCGCCCATGAACGCAAAGGGGTGCGGTCGTATGCAGCTCAACATCTTGGTCCTGCAGCAGAACCTCAAAAACGTGGAGGAGGGCGTCGACCTCGCGCGCGCGTCAAACTACTTTGCCCTCTTTGACAAGGGGCCCGACGCCATTGTTGAAAAGGCCAGCGAAGATAAGGACAAGGACGAGCACGCGGACCCATCCGACACGTTTAGCTACGAGGAGCTGAGGACGCTGCTGGAGCTGTGTTTTAGCGAGCAGCTTTCGAACCCCGAGCGGGGGATCGCGAGCGCCGCCAAGAGGCAGATGGCGGATAAGATGCTTGGGCTTAGTGAGCACATGTGGCAGACTTAGAAGCACCGAGATCCTTGAGAGAAGAGAGAATCGTTTAGTTTTTACATGGCTGATGATGTGTAGATGATCCCAGCGTGGTTTGCTGTGGACTTTGCGAGGCGTTCAGGAGAGGGAAAGAAGGCAGAGAGAGAAGAGTGTTGCTGCCATCATCTAGACTCGACCCCTCCTCGTGGTTTGAGTCCCCCACAAGACTACGACTTGTAAACAAGAGATGTCACTACCTACCATCCCGGTATTTGGGAGGGGTGGCATCCTACAAGTCTTGGTCAAATTTTGGGGGGGTATTATTCTTGTAGTCTATAGCTTTTTCAATGCCAGCAAACTTTTCCTAACCACATGTACACGAAATACACATACGCACAGATTTCATGAATTTTCCACATCCTCTCTCTCTCTCTCTCTCTCTTTCTCTTTCTCTTTCGTAATCCAGCACATCCCACAACCCATACTCAGAAACTCACAAACCACAGCACCACCCATCCTCTCACGAGGAAGCGACGAGATCTCTCCCCCTGTTGATCTGCACCTTCTTGTCCTCGCCACCGCTGACCAGACCCCACGTCTGATCCCACGCGAGGCCAAACACCTTGACGCCCTCGCCGCCCGCGGGCGCCTTCTTGGCCTTGAGCCACTCCCGCCCGACAGAGTAGACGGCCTCGCTGACGCTGCCGCCGCCCTCGTCCTTAGTCGCGGGCCGCACGCTCCGCAGGTCCCAGATCTTGACGGTGCCGTCATGCGACGCCGACGCGAGACTGTAGTCGTTGTCCGGGGAGGGCGCGAGCGCCGAGACCATGTTGGCGTGGCCACGGAGGGTGAGGACCGAGGTGGCCGAGGCCGAGGCGCGGGGGTCGAGGAGGGTGACGTGGCGGGCGGAGGAGCCGGCGGCCACGAGGGAGGAGTTGCGCGGCATGGGCGCGAGGCAGAGGAGCGGGTGGAGGGTGGTGAGGGTGGAGACGACGCTGGCGGTGGTGAGGTCGAGGGTGCGGAGGGTGTGGTCCGCTGAGACGGAGTAGGCGACGGTGGCGTCGGTGGGGTGGAAGGCCGCGCCCGTGACGGAGGTGTCGGCGTGGGCGTGGATCATGGCGAGGGCGCCCTTTTGCGGGACGGTGATGGACGAGTTTGAGAGCTTGGCGCGCTTGACGCTGCTGGCGTGCGTGGCGGGAATGTCGTCGGCGTCGACGTCCGGGCTGCCCTTTTTCGAGGCGAGCCAGAGGCCGACGCGGCCGTCGGCGGAGGCGGTGAGCATCTTCTTGGAGGCACCGTGGACGGCGAGCGAGTTGATCATCTTCTTGTGGCCGTGGAGCTCGAGCGTGGGCTTGAGCTCGCCCGAGAAGCGGTCGGCCGACTCGGCGTACTTCCACACGACGATCTTCTGGTCCAGGCCAACGGAAGCGATCTGCGTCGACGAGAGGAATTTGGCGTCCGTCAGGAGCTTGGTGTGGCCGCCGGCGCGGGCCGAGGGAGAGGTCGCGAGGCACTGGCCAGAGCCGTCCCAGATGCGAACGAGGCCGTCGTAGCCGGCGGAGAGGATGCGGTCGGGGCCGTGAGCGAGGGCGTCGCCGGACCAGCGGTCCGCGGCCGAGGTGGCAGAGAGGACGTCGACGGCGGCGACCCAGTCGTCGTGCTCAAAGGATGCCTCGTAGACGGGGGGCAGCAGACTGCGGACGTACTGCAGAGTGAGCGTCGTCTCGAAGGAGAGACCATTCTCCTTGAGGTATTCTTCGATCGTGGTCCGTAGGTAGGTTCCGTTGACGAGGAAGTCGAGGGGCACGGGGGAGGAGGTGTTGAGCATGGACTCGGAGTTCAATATCCTTGAGAGGCCATATCGCTTGATGTCTGGAGACGAGTTGCATGCAGTTAGATTTTGTAGGAAGCCATTGGGTTGAGAGATTCGATCGCGTGCGTACCTGCAGGAACAATCAACTGCCTCTTGCTCTCGTTCAACTGCAGGTCTTCATGCGTTGTCGTGAAGTTCACCTTCACCTGGGCCACTGAGGACTCCATTGCGACGAGGAACTGAAGTCTTTTCTTCTTCTTGTTTTTCGCGATTGACTCGAAGCTTCCGTGCAAGTATAGAAATCGGACCTCAAGTTCGCAGGTATCTGGTGTTTGACTTCTTTGTTCCCTGTGAAAAGGTCACTTCTTCCTCAAGTGGTTTCGATTGGTTTGCCGTGTTGAAGTTCGCTGGTTCAGAGGTGCGACTAGACGGGGCACTTCCAATTTTTTTTTTCGAAGCTTGCTGTCAGCCTTGCAGGAAACTTCCACCCCGCTGAGTCAAGCCTGTCCAATCATGATTCCAGCGCAAAAAAGGGACCGACGCTAGGGTCTCCAGGCTGAACACTGCCCCGCATCCGCTGACTTCCGAGCACCAGGGGGTGATGATACTGGCTGCTAAATATATACCACTGCAAACGACCGACTCATTCGCAGGCTTACCCGCCGTCGTCTTCAAACCCAAGGGGGCAAATCATGACATTGATGGATTTTTCCGCTGCTTGAATCATCCATTCGGCTACTCAAATCACATTGTGCACTGGATTAGGAAAACCTGAATCTGTTTTGAGCTACCTTGTCGAGATCGGACACCTTGATCTCTTGTCTACCAGGGCTTTCGCCTGGTCCATTGCCAACCCATGAACCATTTTTAAGTAATCATACATACTGAAGGCACGCTGCCTGGAAAGCGAAGGACGACACCCACCATATCAGCATCAGTCGGGCAGGTTTAGACGGCGTTGTCGGAAGCAGCTTGCTCCTTGCTCGCCTCCAAGATAAAGGCCTCCTCAATGGCGGACCTTCGGCGGAACACCCTCAACCATCGCTCACCCCAACGGCGAAGCAGGGCATCACGTTGACCGGCTCCGTCCACCTCCTCCATCATCTCGTCTTTGCTGCCTGAAGCCCAGCTAACCAGCGCATCCTCCATCGCTTTGAAAAGATCGCGCATCGCCTTGGTCTCTCTCTCCTTCGCATCCTCATCAGCCTCTGCCTCCTTGGTCAGAAGCTGTCTGACGCGGCCAGTCACCTTGGACACGGTACCAAACACCAGCTCGAAGACGTGAGGCTGCCCCAAAGAATCGCCCGAAGATTGTCCCTGAACGTGGCTGCCTCCCGAGAGAGCCCACTCAATGACCGTGATGGGCAAAAGGATTGAGTAGTTCAAAAGCTTCTCGACGATGGAGATTGCAACACCGGGCTGTGCCGCCCAGTATGACATGACTGCGGTGATGATTTGGGACTTAGCCGCCTCAGATGCCGCGCCAACGTCGAGCAGACGATCCTTGGTGCGCTCGATACACGCGAGCACGTGGCTAAGCGACTTCGACCCGACCCAGCACACAGCTGTGACGAAGACATCGGTACTTGTCACCAAAGGATCCATACTGCGTTCTATCGCAAGTGAGTGAATCCGTTCGATAATCGGCTGGAACTCTTCGTCAGGTGCTTTGCGTCTGAGCAACGCAGCGATCTCGCGTCCCTCTGCAGAGAACGGCGTGCCTGTCGTACCTGTCAGCCTACTGAACTTTTCTCAATCGCAGCTTATCACTTACTCTCATCACTGAACTTGAAGTCCGGAACATCCTTTTCCTTCTCGGGCCCAATCAGGGGCTGGTATGGCTCGGGCAGTGTGCCCTTGATACGCTGAGCGAAACTGAGCCGGATTTCCTTATCCAGAGCGCCAATGATGAATGCCTTTTGGGGGTGTAGGTCAGGCAGATACACGTCATCAACCCACTCCGTCCACTTCCAGGTGAAGCCAAAGTTACTCAAGTGATGTGAGAACCAGTCAACAAACCTCTGAGACAGCTCCAGGTCGATTCGGCTAGAGTTGCGATACATGTGCCGGATTGCTCGACCCAAGCTGGGAGCGATTGCTGCAGGCGCAATCTTGCAGGCCTCAGTGAGAACTGAGTGGTAGTAAACAAGCTTGTGCTCGGGAAGTGGAAGCTGGAAGAGTTGCGAAAAAACGGCATCAACGGCCACATCCTCGGGCTTCCACGTTGAGCGACCAGTTTCGACATCTCTAAGTCTGTCAAAGGGGGTCGCACGCTTGACGAAGGTCGAGTCGGAAAAGTAGCAGTCTAGGTCAATGAGATACCGCGCAGTAACGTTGCGGTTGAAGTCGAGAATGTTGATGGTATCAACCAAGCCATCTCTGACCAGAGACGCTGCAATGTCCGTGACAGGTGGAACAGACTCGACTTCCTGAGTGCTGTAAACCGAATAGTAGACTTCAGGGAACAGCGGTCTTGATCCAGCGACAATCTTCTCGGGGACTGTGATGGTGGGAAGGACATGCTTCGTGGCGTTATCCAGCTTCTCCTGCGCTTCAATCTCCTCAAGGGGCAGCTTCCAGGGCCTAGGAAGGCATGACAACTCCCAGCCATTGGCCGCTTCATGCTGCAGTTGCTTTTGAAGCATGCCAATCAAGCTCATGGAGCCGGTAGGCTGGTCTTGCTTCTCGGGAAGGTATGGATCGATCAGGACCTGCAGGGCGTGAGGCTCTGAGGCAATGATTTCGGTCTTGTCCATCAGGTCGGCGGCCTTTTGTTGCCATTGATCGGGTGCTGCTGACATGATGTACGGAATTGTGAGAAGAATGATCTTCACAAGCTCGGTGCCAATCGTCTGCCAACATGTTAGTAACTTGGGTCACCGTAGCAGAAGACGGATGATGCCTACGTCGTCAGAGCTCGCAGTTTGCAGGTCCACTGCTCGGCCGAACAGCTCCTCGAGAACGGGGAAAATTCCCTCGCCGTCCAGGGAGCTTTGTAGGCATGCAAGCAACTTGAGATAGAGCTTTACATCTCTCCATTCGCCTGCTTGGATCTTCTCTTGAGTCGCGGCGCTCAGTTTGGTGAGAACCTCATCCACAATCTCGGGCTTGAGCGTGTTCACCAGAAGAATCACACCAGCGACGAATGGCGTCTTGAGCGGTTGTTCTAACGAAAGCTGTAACACGAGACTAACGAAGCTCTCGCGGAGCTCTGCGTCCTCTGCGTTGTCCGCGACGACGTGCGCGATGCCTTGGACCTCTTCATGCCAGCGTCGGAGCGGGGATTCGGCGAGAGAAAGAAGTTGTCTGCGGACTCTCACAGGAAGGGGCGCGGTATCGATCCTTCGTCGCGACTGTCGGTGATCGTTGTCATCGTCGTCTGTCGTGGCCAGAGTTAGTTGGCGAGATTGCGCTGAAACGGAGACAAGGCGCACGATGGGGAGAAAAGCTTACCTCGATACCTTCTCTTCCTATTGTTATAACCTCCACCACCGCCGCCACCACCATGGTGACGTCTTCTCTCGTAGTCGCCCATATCAACCGGCTACGAATTTGATGATTGGGCAAGGTTGAATGTGGTGATAATGCGTATGAGAAGGTCAATTGGTAGACTGGGGGCGAGATTACTTTCAGTTGCACGTAGCCTTGAGGCAGGATCCACGTCGAAAAGTGACGGAGGAAAGACGCGAGCTTCCCCTGCTAGCACCTGTATGTCAAGGCAAGGTAGGTAGGCAGCGTCTATTTGCCCCGGTGGCCCCTGCTTGCCTGCCTGCGAAGACCATCAGGTGTTTGCGTGTTGGCCTGAGGCAGGATATATTTACCACCCAGATGCAATGTGAGAGAGACACATCCAGGTACCCCCCAAAGCCCCACCATCTCACTTGTACCTCCAGATCACGTAAATAAGGTATCTACATTTCTGCACACCCGACACTGCCGAATGGTCTCTTGAGGTCAACTACGATTTCCCCGAGCATCACCATACGTCCTCATGTCACTGTCCTGTCGATGAAGAGATGCCGGCCGTGAGCCCGGAATGGAAAACAGAGTCGATTGCCTCACAGTTGATCTGCTCGGCCACTCCAAGTCAAATTCATAACAGCAGTCTTTCCCAATGTCTGAGCAAAGTAGCCAGTCCCGACCCTTTTAATTGACCTCCTTGGCTCGCCATCGTTGCGTTGCCATGAATAAACAGAGAAAGTTAAAATCTTTTCCTCGGAATCATGCCTAATACCAATCCAGACCTACCGCCCACGTCTCCCACCCAACGGGAGAGGGCATCCCGACTCCAGAGCTTCCTCCTTTCTCTACCAACAACCATGAGAGGGGTTCATCCCGCAATCACACGTAGTGTGTCTTCCACGCACTCCCGAGTTCTGATAATTCAAGAAGTCTCGCCAGACCATACTGAGTGACGAAAATACGAAGAAAGGTTAGGCTGAACCGTCCAGACAATCGTTTGCCAAAGCGTGCTGAAGCGTTTTCGGTAACAAGGTGAAGAACAAAGTGAAAGCCATCCCGAATCCTGCATCGTGATATAGTCCAGAATGGCGTCTTTTGTAATACGCAGCAATGCAGCCTCCCATGGAAAGGTGGCCATATATTGCAGAGTCCGCAGGTATGCCTCAATGGCCCAGTTCTTGTCGTGCCTCCTCTACACTGTAGTGGAAGGGCTGACGCTTGACGACGCACAAGACACCTCGCAAATCCTCGCCAGTAAGCCTTTGCGCTTCGAGCAGTTGATGCAATCCAGCTTCCAGTCGTCATCGCACATTTGAACATCTCATCATCATTTGGTCCGTCGTCCGGTCGAGGCCGATGCCCCTACGCTTCATGCATGAACTCCATCTTGGTGTGCGCTGGTCGAACGATAGGCTTGCAGCCGAGATAAGTCGGGAACGATCCACAAGTGCGCTGAGTTCCTGGACAAGTCCTCGGCTAGCTCAGTCCAATTTGGCCATCATGTCGGCCTTTGGAATTGGAGTAAAGTTGTCAATGTCCAATCCCCTTCCTAGGAGTACGGGCTTGATGTGCGCGGGCACCAACTGGTGGTTCAGGTTCGGGGCAATTGACAATTCTTTCAGATTTGTTAGAAAAGGCGAATTATTTCAATCGGAGAAGAACACTTACCATGGCGAGTGAAGTCGAAAAGAGGTGGTAGATCCCGAATTTCGCCGCTCTGGTGTCGAGAATCGGGCAGCCTCGTGCTCGGGTCTCTAAGCTCGTCGAAGAAGGGATGAACCATGGCTTCCACTGCTGCTTGTCTCTCGGTAGGGGTGTACTCAAGAAGGCGTGCGATCAAGTCGATGGCATTCGCATCTGCCTTCCTAAAGACCTTAGCGAAAGGGTGCGGCTTGATCTGTGGGAATTTATGTTCCATGTAGTTGGGATTCATGGTGCGAATCTGCTCTCGTGTTGGCGTGCCCAGGACCTTGATGATCTCGACTAATTGATCAATGCCTGATTCTCCAGGGAAGAGAGGTTGACCGAGCATCAATTCTGCCATGACACAGCCGGTGGACCATACATCTGTGATAGAACGTTAGCATCGGGGGCCGGAATCGAGGTCGATGAGCTCACCAATCTTGGTAGTGTAGTTTGTGGCACCAAAAATCAGTTCTGGTGCACGGTAGTATCGAGAACAGATATACGACACATTTGGCTCGTTCTCGACCAAGATCTTAGCGCTACCGAAGTCGCAAAGCTTCAAGATGCCTGAAGTAGGGTCAAGAAGAAGGTTTTGAGGCTTGATATCACGATGGCAGATGCCTTGAGAATGGATGTAGGCGAGAGCGCGGAAGAGCTGGTAGATGTAAAGCTTGACCTCGAGAATGGGCATTGTCGTCTTCATCTTGTTGAAGAAGCGGGACGCACGATAAACGGTCTCGGGCACGAATTCCTGGACAAGGTTGAGATATACCTCATCTTTCTGTTTTGTGTCAGCAAGCATACAGATCCGATAAAAGGACAGTGCTTACGCGTTCTCCGTTGGAATAATAAAAGGCCTTCAACTGTACGATGTTGGGATGCCGGACAATCCGCATAATTTGAAGTTCTCGGTTCTTTGGGAAAGTTAGCACGTCGCCGCGAGTTATGGCCGATGGGCATCATGGCAAACCTTGAACCTCTTGTCCTGGAGGACACGCTTGATAGCCGCATCTTCTCCTGAGGGCGAGAGCTTGGTCTGGAAGACGACACCAAAAGAGCCGTTGCCGACAATCTTGCATTGCGTGTACTGGAGATCTCTCGTTTCTCCAGTGATCCCGTCCTGGACCTTCTCGCGAATAACCTCTGGTGATCGCATTAGTACGGCAGGGTGAGGGATTGATTTCGAGCTGGTTGTAGCTTACCTCCCATTCTGAGAGTGTTGAAGGCGGCGGGGCGATTCTGCGCCATGGCTCTGAAGGTGTTGTCAGCACGGCAAAGCCCTGCTATTGTTGGCCGATGTTGGGCGAGCTGAGATCGAGAGTAGTGAGGGGTAACGGATCCGAGACTCGAAGGCGAGCCGTGATGGGCAGCGGAGGACGAGAGCTATGCTTCGCTGGCGTGGGGTTCGTGCAAGGGTGATTGCACGAGAGTGAAGTAGGGAGCCGACGAACCAATTGCTTGTTTCGAGAGCCAAAGAATTGAGTGCAGGTGTGGTCGCGAGGAGGTTGTAATTGAGAGCGGCGCCGGTAGCGGATTCGCGTCGGGGATCGGTTCAGTCTTGCCCGCTGAGGGAAATCAGGATTTATTTCAGAGTCGACGTTAAGCAATCTCCAAGGAGCTGGTGGATGTGTTCATTAGCTAGCCGTCCAACCGTTTAGGAATTTGAACAAGTTGATCGTGGTTGATAGGTCGACGATGGGCAGGGTACTGAGCGTGTTGTGCGACAAGCAGTGATGAGCGAGGATGACGGATGGTCGAGGGGTGCGGGGTGGGGAGGTATTTTGACAGGGAGAGGGAGAAATGGCAGGGCAGGGGAATATGAATGATGGCGACGATGCAAGGCGAATGGTGGCAAGGCGAGGAGCAGAAGAAGCGGAAGTATTGGAAAGGCACGGTAGCAGCCAGAGGAAGAAGAGGAGGGCAGAGCAAGCCAGGGCAGGACAAGTTTAGGACAAGACAGACAAGACAGAGAGGATAGGAGGGGGTGGGCAGTGTAGTGTGTATATGCGCTGCGCTATGCATGCAGCACGCAGTGAGGTGATTTTTCGCTCAGGCAGAGGGGAAAATGCCAGGTACGTGCAGCCCAGTAGTGCGAGGCAGCTATAGACACCTTGAGCGGAAGAATTTGGCCACAACACACCTAGCAAAGACCACTTCTCTCGCGTGTAGGTGAGCTGCTGATGACGGGCCGAGAAATAGGGCAAGATTCGGCGGATTGCGGTTCAGTGTTGTCGAGGCGGTTGGTAAGAAGGGCGAAAGGGGGACTGGGAAGGGGGAATGTGGTGATGACGGCACAGCACGTCGCTGAGGGGCAGGGCAGGCGGACCAAGCAAGCAAGCTCAAGGATGGTGATGTTTCTGCCTCATGGTACACGAATCGGGAGGAATTGGATGGGGAGGGCTAGCTAGAAGGAGATTGGCAAGAATTACTTACAATGACTGGAAATTGTCGACGAAGGCAGGATTGTAGGAAGACGAAAAGATGGCAGATTGAACCTTTCTCCTCTCGTGGTGCTCAAAGAGTAGTTGCGGCCGGCGGCTACAGGCAAGGTGCGTTACGAGAGAGGGAGAGAGAGAGAGAGAGAAATGGAGCAGAGGCGATGGCTGCCCTGGCTGGGTAGCTTTGGTTTGCTGGGGTGGGTGGTGTGCGGGTGCGGGTGGGCAGACGGGAGACAGTGCTTCTTCGGGAGGCGAAGAAGGATCGTGAGATTTGGAACCGAAGTCGTTTCGATGACAGATGCGTGTGATGGCTGGTAGCTAGCTAGTGGGGGGGAAGCTTTGCGTTAAGGGATCTGTATATTTGGAGACGACGAGAGTCGAGGCGAAATGCCAGTTGAAAGTGGGAAGAGAAAGAGCAATAGACGGGGGTGGGAAGTTTGGTGAAGTTCAGGTCGGGTACCCAAGAGGTGGGAGAAGGAGGATGTTGTCACGCCGTTCAGAGAAACGCGAGGTGGGTTGGTTGGTGGGAAGGAGTGGTCGGTGGTGGAGACGTGGATGAAGTAGGCAAGGACCAAGGTAAGGTAAGGAAGGTATCCGTGAGGTAGTTGGGAAGGCACGGTACGAAGTAATGGAAGGAAGGCGAGAGGTAGGGAGGTACTTTGAAAGAGGGGCAACAGGCCTGGGGTGGATTGTGCGTCTTGTTCTTTGGGCTTGAGGCCTCGCGGACCACACGGCAGGGCAGACTAGCGCGCGCAGCTGGGCGAGGAATGACGGAGTGCGTCCCAAGTCCAGTGACTGAACAAGGGGGGGTGGCCTAAGGTACCTTACCTTGCCTATTACCTGAGCCTCGAGGTACGAGGAGAGGGGAAATCAATCAAATAAAATAAATATACATCAGAAAATGTATAGGGTAAACGAAGTGAAGACATCGTCGCTACCTTACCCAGGTAAGAGCCCTTAGGTATCACTGCTGCTTGCCGTGACTAGATCGACTCCGTCAGAGTACGACAATTCCATCAACTTTGCACTTGACAATTCCCTTCTCTTCAACCTAGTACCAAGTCATGTACGATCAGAGGCCCCTCATGGTAGATCTTGCGCTGACGCTTGTTCCCGGCCTTTCCAACTTTTGACCACCTTCTCGTTGCCTTCCTCGCCAATTGTCATTCTCCTGGCGCCCGAGTTGCCCAGAATTCTAGAACTGGATAAAGCATTGATCTCACCACTAGTAGTGTCAACAGTGATTATTTGGAAGGAACTAAGTACTAGGCAATCCAGTGGGAGATCTTCAGAAATGTCAACACTCTGGACAGCTTCTTCGGGGTGTTAAGGCCAAAGCCACAGAAAGAGTGAAGCGGCTCTAGGAGGTGTCGGTAGAAGACGCCAGCTTGACCATCTAAATCACGATCAAAAGTGAATGCGTACATGAACAGAGAGTAAGATGGTGAATGCCATATGATAGTCCGTACAGCATGGGTACTACATTCTTAGCCGACACAACGTGATGTAGTCTACACAGTAGGACATGTCATCGAGAACGTGAGGGTGCGGTTCTCGAAGGAACAGGCCACGCGGGGTTCAGAGAGGGGCGGCGGAGGTCTCCAGGGTATCAAGCAAGGTAGGCCGGCGTGCGGCGTGCCGTGCTCGAGGTGCCGAAAAGTATGGAGGTGCTCAAGGTTGAGTGCGGTTCGGACAGAGTGGCGTTTGAATCGTGGGTAGTACATTTTTCAATCATAAAGTAGGTAGATAGCTTTCAAACTTTGGCACTTGGGGGTTGTTGCGTTGCAGTGCCAGATGGCATGGTTTTCTCGAGTCTCAAATCAAGTCAAACCTTGAGATGATCGACGGCACCTTGCTTTTGCTTGAGGCAGGTTGAAGACAACTGAATGAGACAAGGTCGTACAATAAACCAGACAATTCGTTGGAATTGATACAGTTGCCCTACTTTACCAATACTGGCAAGCTCGAAGAAGGCCGAGCAAGCAGTGATGAGCAACCTGCCATGGGCTCTGGTCAGAAAATACAGCACACAAGCACCCAGGAAAGCCACGAGAAAGAACCCAAGTAAACAAGTCTGGGTGCGTTTGGTAACCAACCCTGGAAGTTGATCGACCAATAGTGTCGCTAAATGGCGAACACTCACAGCAGAGTCATCAACTCAAATCGATAAATCTGCCCGCCCGCAACGGGTAGAGAGCAGATCAAATGAATGGTGCTTCCCTCGTACTGCGTGCATCTCGACAAAGTCATCGAGTCTTCCCTAGAAGCCCAGAGACAGTCCAGGCTGAGTCCAGAGCTTTGGTGAGGTGGGGACCAAGCACCGGCGGGAGACGCAGTTCGAATGGTTCCAGGTTAGCCTTTCATTGTCGTCCCCTCGTCGTCTCCAGACAAGGACCCGCTGCGCCAGGCTTGCTCATGTGCTCATTTTGAGACGGGGAGGCAGGCGCTAAAACTCGGCAAGCGGAAGTCAAAAACCCAATGGATGTGCATGTCCCTGTTTGCTCCTGTCAGCCTGTGTGAGGCGTGCCTCAGTGCCTGTGCTGTTTCCTACCTAGGTACCCAGGTCTTGCCAGCTAAGGTACCTTGCGCAAGAACACCATGAACATCGAATACGTTCCCGTCTGTCTTTTTCCTACTGGAAGCTGATACCTCAAGGAACGTATGTGCCTTCTGTCATGGCAAGGTAGGTGGCACGGTAAGGTAGGTAGCATGGCCTTTTCACTCCTTCTATCTTACCTTAGTTTACTAAAGACAGATTCATACCTTCAAATACTCTGTACCCGACGTAGTCAGCAAGTAAGGTAAGGTAAAGTAGGGTACCTAGGCAGGCACATGAGGTGGTACCTATGCATCTGCGTGCCTACCTGAAGAGAAGCTTGGGTTCGGACTGAATTTCCCCCCTGCAAGTTCCAGAGAGACAGAGCGAAAGAGAAGAAAAAGAATCAATATGGTACGGATCATATAAGCACATTCAACATAACCTATACTCACAGTATCTCGATACAAAATTCGGTGCGGCCTTTGCAGGCAAGCCCTAGGTAGTAACTGAGGATGAAAAACCAAGGAACCTTTCACCTGCCTAGGTGCCCAAGTGCCTTACCTTCAGTTACTTTCCTTACCTAATAGGTCGGTACAGCAAGTGCCCCTGCCTACCTTACCTAGGTACCTAAGGTAGGTAGTTACGATCTTGCTTTGCTTGCCTCCTTCGCACTATTCAAACATCCACCGTTGAGGCACCGGAGCAGCCTACCTCCTTTTACATTCTCAGCCTCCATCACAATATCGCTTCTTCCATCCATCATGTATGTGCTAGAACACTCCCTTTCTCTCTCTGACTCTCAAGCATTTCTCATCCCACATTCGCTGTCGTACCTTGGACCAAAACGGGCCGTGTCCACTAATCTGCTGTCATTCGCTAGGGTACTGCCGGGTACCTTGGACCAGCTGACCTGCTGGGTCTTCTACGTGTACCATCCTAGTACACGACGCGCGACAAGTCGAGGTGATTAAGGCACGCACTACCTTAGCATCTTGGGTAGCCGGCTACCAATGCGCCTCAAGACCGACCTGCTGAGCGGCCCCGATTCTGCAGGGTCCAATAGGCACTCGCACGGTTCTTACAACGACTTTGATCCCTTCCGCCACAGTCCAAATGGTCTTCCTTGCCCGCCTCCTAGATGCCGCACGAGACGATTGGATCTTTGCCTGCAAAGATTGATGTTCACTCTGAATCTACCAGATTCTTGAACAAGTCAGAGCACAACATTTCGGGGTTAGCCATGCGTGGGAACGACAGGTCACCCTCGACTCGCCTAGACACGGGCTGACAGCGACGCTCCCAGTTCGGAACATTATGGCAGTGTCAAGACAATCGCAGAACCTTGCGGCTTTTTTAGTCGCCACCTCCGACAGCCGATGGAGGTTTTGCTTCCCGCAGAAGGGCAGAGTCGTCTACCACTTTGAGAATGTGTTGTCTCTTTTACGTCTAAAGAGTAAATATCTTACTGCTGGCGAACCTATTCTCAAGGTTCAACTCGAGTTTAGAGGCAACATCCATGGCAAGTGCCAGCTCTTTCAATTCACAATCCATCCGACAGTTGCTTCTTGCTTTCACTCGAGCAGACCCCGCGGGGGTTTCGTCTTCTACTTTTTTTCTAAGTAGGCACGTGCTGAGGTCACGCAGCTTCAATCCAAGTTTGGTCACGGCTGGTTGCCAGCAACATGTTCAGCAAATCCAGAAGTCTAGCCAACGCTGCGGACGGCTTGGAATTGCAGAACCCCCTGTTCCTACAGCGCTGTGGGTGGGCAAAGAGTTTTCACATCATGCTTTCTTTTATATTGAGATTCGCCCGCCGCATATTTTCTGCACTCGAATGGAGTCCAGTGCGCTCCGGTCGTTTCTGACAGTCTGTTCGGCCGTCTGGACATGCAAGAGCAGGGATGCAGTCACTGGGTTAAACCTCGCCGAGCTACGATGAGGAGGGGATGGCTGGGTTGATGGGAAGGGATAAAGCTGGTGCTAGACTGCTAGTCAATGGTCAGAGCTTCCGTGGCTTGCGGCTTGCGGCTTGCCCTTGGTGCGTGCCCTGCTGTGGGCGGCCAACAGCAGAGAAGGGGTGAGGGAAAAGGGGAAAGCAGATGGGTTTTGCGCTCCATGGGATAGGCAAAGAGTCTCATCGAAACCCAGATGTAGACTTTGGAACTTTCTCTCCACGGAGACTCTGCATTTCTTGTGGCTCTAGGTTCCTGTGCTGCTGGATCCTCCCACTCCTCCATGGACCTTGCCAATGCCATGTCCCCCCAACCCCGCCAAAGAGACTTGTCGAAAGGTCCTATGACGACGTTTCCATGTGTGGAGGAAACGGCCAAGTGCGGGGCACTGAGCCCAGCAGGAGTCGTGGTTGTGGCTCGCGTCTCGTTGAGGAGGGGCCGAGGGGGTGGGGCCTGAAGCTCGCCAATGTCAAGTTGGTGTTACTCCAGGACCACAATGGCACAAAGTACGAAGTACCGCAGCAACACTACATTAGCAAGACGGACCAAGTGGTTGATGGAGGCACAGCATGACACCAATCCCCACGAGCGGATGCTCTTTGTTAAGAACCAAGTGGAGTCATCACGCGAACCGGTTGCTATTGCCTGGGTCCGTCAATCCGTGGGCCGTGACAGAGTAGGATCTGCCTCTTGATTCTAACTTTTGTGTCTGCCCTCGTGGGAATCGAGATGTGAGAGCAGCTAGGCCTCTCAAGCGACGTTACCAACTACGGGGTCAAGGATGAAGATGGACGATAACGACAACCAAGATGGCCATGCTGGGTTCACGATAATTGGATTATCACGATACCCAAATGGACCATCAAGGCCATTGACTTTGAATGAGCATGGCTTTCATTCGTCCGACTACTCGGTGGTTGCCGCAGTCGAGCCAACACAGACTTAGTTTCGTCCAACGTCTATCTGATGGTCGCAAGGACATCGGCATTTTAGTACGCTGCAGCTGCAAGCCACCACAACCATCTTGGTGAGCAGATGCGCTGTCACCTCTTTAACATCCGATCATGTCAAGCGGGCAATTACTGCGTATAGATGGATCTGTTTCTTACTAACGATACTCACGGCGATGCAGTTATTAACACTTGGTCTATTTGCGAATGCCTCATGTTGATGAGAGACTCCTACGTCATTTTCACGGTCCAAGCTCCTGGTCCTTGTTTGGGGCTTGGGCTTCAATAGAACGTGCGCCCAAAGTTTGCAGCAGCATAACAAGGGTAATAGTCAAGAAAGGAGTATTCGTACGGATACTTGATGGGCAAGCTTGTTGAATCATGCAGCCTTGAACCGCATGGGTTCTTGAGCCTCTTGACCAACATCCTGGATCCAGCAAGCAACGGCGGGTCTATTTTTGTCGGCTGGCCTGCTTATTTCGTAACTTGGAGGCAACTCGTGAGAATGATTGTGATTTGGTGGTCACGACTCACTGGCGCCTTTCCGGGACTCCAGCAAGGGGCCTGGAAACTTGGTGACTTGTTCTCGTCACGCTGTCGCTTTGGTTCAAGGGCCCTTGTCCACGTGCTCCATATAATCGCGTGTTGCTGCCATATTGTATTCTGTAAGGCAGGTTCGACGATGGATCATTACCTAAGCTTTCGATGCATGTGACATGCTTCACCTTGGGTAGGCCCGTAGGCCAGCCGCCAGCGGCGGACTACCTATCATCCAATCGCAGCCCAAGGCCAAAGCTCGACGGCAGGAAGGAGGGGCTCACAGACACAGATAGGTATTCGTACTTAGCACAAATGCAAAGCCCAAGGTATGAGGAAGGAATGGAAAGGACACTAGAAAGAGCCTTTCACAAAATCAACTACAGCTGGAGAGTCCCGTCACGAGTAAGCGTATCCGTACCCCGTATCTTACGGAGAGAGACTGACCTGCGGACTGCGGGCTTGCACCTGAGGTACGGTGGACTGGCTGGGCCCCTTGTGGAGGAAAGAGGAGGAGGAGAGCGTGGTGGGCTGTGGGAACTGTTAGCAAAGGTACCTCTCTATCTGGCCCATCCTGCGCCGCAGCCCCCCAGGGTTCGGTCTGTCTTTTTCTGGATACAAACAGGTCTCATGACCTTTCTTATGCGACGCTAATGACGGATTTTAGGTTCACCTGGACCACCAGAGGTCAGCAGCATCTGATCATTTTTCTTCCTTTGCCTGGCAGTCTGGCACATTTGGCTGCTACTCCTCTTTGCTGAATACTCCCCCCTGGTGCCAATAGTCCTGTTATTCAGTCCGGCCGTTCTAGCGAAGCAAGCTCGACATAACGAGCCGCAAAGGGCATTTCCCCGTGGATCGTGGCAGGGTCCGTTGGCGACCACGGTCGAACAGGAGCTCTATCCGTCCCATGGAACGGGGAGCCTCGATAATCAGGGGACACGTCTAGACCGGCCGGCACGCACACAGCTTCCCAGGATTCAGGGAAAGGAAACTAAACATTGTGAACCCACCCATGCGGGCAGCGACTTACTGTGAGACTTCTTGCGATTACACACACCACCCACAGCCCGGCCATAGGTACGGTGGTACCTAGGTTCTCGTTACCCGCTATCGAGACTTTACTATGAACAAACCCAACACAGCTTGTCGACGTCGTCAGCTTCCCTCGCCAAGGGGTTCGTGTCTGAAGCTCCTCCTCGAGTCTCCATCAGCTCATTGCTACGTCTCCAAACAGAACCTGAGATTCGAACAAGATCTGCTACGGCAACAGAGATCCATACATCCGCCCAGCTGTTTTTCTTCGTCATCGAACGCGCAGCCTGCCATCCAGCATTGTTCACCACCCACCACACGTTACGCACACCTCACACACCACCGGCGACCCTCTCCCGCCCCGGCACCCAGTCTGCAGCTCGGTGCCTTGTCTCTGCCGAAATGAAACCTCCGAAGGAGCGGGCAACGCGGGCATGCGGACTAGTGAATACACGATTGACAAACGCGGACGGAGGGGTTTTTAGCCTCACATAAGCCGCAATGTTCCAAAAGCTCGCACACTCTTCTCTCTCTGCCGCTCGCCCTGAAGGCTTTTTGGGCTGAGGGCGTCAATCTCACGACGTGCCTTGCCATTGCCAGACAGCAAGCCAGCAGGTCCTAGCCCACTCCTCTCAGGAACCACGATGTACCTTGTCTCTCCGCTGGACTGACCTTTGATACGGCGTAAAGCATCTTATTGAAATGCTGTGGGCTGTCCTGACTAATCCCCGCCTTCTCAGTCGCTGCAGGCGTTGGCTTGTCCCTGCAGCCGTGTCGTCGCCGCCCGGATTGGTCGGCCGACCTGGCCAGTATTGTTGCCCGCCTCCGTCGAAAGAATCCGCCCCTACGGTGCGTTATTAACTGGCAACCACGAACTCCCGCCGCCCTCAAAGTCACACTCGGGTTCGCTGCGACTGGCCGATCATCTTTCGGCTACCATGGCTGGCCCGCCACCGACGCCGACTCGACCTTTGCGTTGGGTTGCCCATTTACCTCATACGTCCGATCCGATGCCCTCTCCCGACCACGTGAGCCTCAAGGTTTGGTCTGCCTACTGCGTCCGCGTCTGCGTCTGCGTCTCTGGTAGCACACAGCTTCACTATAGAGAGGCGCGTTGGGTCACGGACTTGTTTGACTTGCATTCAAAATCCTACAGGCCATCATTGGGGAAGAGGGTGCTTCATTCCTGTTGGTTGAGACGCACAGACAGAGCTTGTCGTTGGACTAAGACGTGTGCGAATTCCCATGTCGGCCCCCTGCCACGCATCTGTTGACTGGCCTGCCAGGCCCTCCTCCGAATTCCTGAGCCGAGCGGTAATGCACTACATCTCGTCACCGCATCCCTTTCGCGGTAGCCGCATGGCTTCCAGGCTTCCTGGCCACAGCATTTCGACCATCCCGCCGCCAACTTACTTAGCCTCCATCGGGAAGGGCCAGGGGCATGGGTTGAAGACGCTGCTCATGGGATGGCGCACTCAACGGACGGCAAGCGGTCCATGAAAGCCGCTCGTCGTTCGCGTGGCTGAACTCCAACGTGGCATCCTGCCGTAAAACTCAGAATTCCCGATGAAACCCTTCCAAATTACCCGTTGGAGAAAGAAGAGATATATGACAAAAGTGAAAGACGTCGATACTACAGAGTCCTAGGCAGGTAGGCATTCGAGCTCAACAGGTATCCGGCCAACGCTCGCTATCTCCGGGCCCCGGTACTGCGAAATCTCACGACCAATTCATCCACGCAACGTACTTGGACCGTCACACGGTCGATGGATGGTGGATCCTTAGGAGTCCCAAAGGGGAATGTTGCGCCACAGGAAGAACAGCCTACTGCAAGAAAAGAGGCACGCTGTCGTCCCGTGGGCGATGTTATTGCTGCTTCCTCTCGTCACACCCTTTCTCGGTTGCGAGTGGAGAGATCTCAGTACATCCCGACCCAACTGCAGAACAACAGACCCGGATTGCTAGCTAGTTACCGCACAGATATGAGCTTGGTCAAAGCAGTTTTTGCGGCTCTCACCATTGGATGGATCGTCACCAGACCTCATCCCTCAACCATGGGTATGCCAAGTTGTAACGGCCGCCTGCAGCCGCAAGGGAATCGCTGGGGTTGAGGCCGCTTGGTGTGCCGAACAGTCGAATCACGCCTAGCCTTTTCGACTTCGTACCCACAAATTCTAGCCCGAATCCTCATCGGTGAGGGTCCCTGGGAAGCAACAGAGACCCATCTCGAACGGCCGGTTAGTTAACATGACTGCCCGTGCCAATGGATGGGTTACAAATGCTGCCAAATGATCCGCCATTATAAACATTACACGCAAGAGTCCGACAACCATCTTGTCGACAACATGTGACAAGGAAACTTTGACCTTGATAGGAGATACCATACTATGCTATGGATTCAGACATTCAGGATGCAGCTCAGCTCTGTGGCACTCACTTTGAGGCGAAAGTCTCTTAGTCTTGAGGCTGTCAGTGGCGAACAAGTTTAAAGGTAGCCAAACAACGGCTCAAAGATTGGGAAGTTTCGAGTCTTGGACTGCTTGAATACGGCTTCGGCTCAAATGCTACCAATCATGGCGACTTCCAAGTTCTAACAAACTCGTGGTTGGACTGCAAAGATCTTGATTCCTCAACGTATCTCCGACGGCCACCGAGCTATTTCGGTGTGTGTATCCTTGTATGGAGCTCGGAGCACTCAGCGGTTGTTGCTTTCTCACCGACTGCCGCTAGCAAGGTGTGCGAATGCGTATCAGACGGAAACGGTGCTATTCTGACAGCATGCGTCAGATGTAACTCTCTCGCAATTGTGCACGAGGCAGGACGCATTGCTGAGTGGGTCCTGAAATGCGACGATGATTCTGATAACCTTTGATCTCGACAGAAGAAGAGCAAGTCGCTTCCAGGCTTTTGTCGGGCAGTGTCATGCTCAGCGAGATCGCCAACCAGACGCCCGTCTCAAATCCCGCTTCGGTCAACTTTGCATGGGCATCTGTGAGTTTGCCTTGCCGTATTAGGTCCTCGGTCTTCAGCCAGGTACGTGCGTATTCACTATTGAAAATTCTATCATAACTGATGGTGGCCAAGATGCTCTGGATGTACACACCAACTCTACGTTGTAGCAATGCAGCAACCCTCAATGCCTCATCATCTGACGGCGATTCTAAGGCGCCTCCCTCTCTCATCTCGGATTTCTATCATTGTTAATATGGACTTGCGTATTGCCCGCACGAGGCCCGGCATTGGCTCGCATCGTACGACACATCGATGATCTTGTCCCTGACGAAGCATCTTGCAGAACCCAACCTGGTCTTGTTCATGACAGATTCTCGGAGAGATCGCCAGTCCGGCCATGGATCACAGCCAACCCACCACCGCAAGATCAGCTACCGGTCTGCTTGGGGAACACCTGAAGCAATCCATCTTCAATGGGTGCCTGAGGGTTGCTGTGCCTCACCTCTTTCGAGCGACCTGCATGCTGAGCTAAACCCGTATCACTACCCTCCAAACCCAACCTTGCAACGGCACGCTACATGGATGATGGCGGCATGGTTGGTCTGCTCTGGTGTTCAGAGATGTTGTGCTGCAGAGCTTTGTGTCACAACCACAGAGATGTTTCATTCACCTGCATCATCGAGTTGCCTCGGACGCCTCGCTGCAGGACGCCATCAGCCTTTCAGGAAAGCAGCTGTAGCGCCCCGTCCAGATGGTGCTTGAGACTCGTACCGATGGCATTCTGTTTCACACGATGTGAAATCTTCAGCTCCTTTTCCCCCCAACGGCCTCAGTTGTTCTTGTTCTCGCATGACGACCGGGTCTTCGTTCCAAATTTATGGCCGATTGCCTATCTGCCAAATAACGGTGAGACCTCTGATGCGAGCGTCGTCAGGCGGGCCCTGCTAGTTATTACAATACGGAAAGTAAACACCAGCCCATATCGCTGATCTGGTAGGCATAGAAGTCAGCCGGGGGCTCCTTTGACTGAATGAGATCGTTCCACGTGCTTTGAGGACGCTCGTGTCGCCGCCATCGCCGCCTTCGAGCCGCGTCTTGTCGTGGCACCTCATGGCAAGCCTCCTTAAGCACGCCGCCGTTCTAAGGGCGCATCTCCCGCCCAACAGGATCGGCAGGAGGCGGATCCCGGGTTCAAAGCAGCTCTCTCTCTATCTCTCTCTTTTTCCTTCCGTTGCATCACCCGCCGATGACGGACGGATTCTGCAGGCCCGGGAGCCCAAATAACACAACTTTGACAGCACAACATGTTTCAACACCTGCATGTCTGAACGCCAGAAAAATCTCTGTCGGTGCGCATGCGTTGACCGGTCTCTCACCGACGGCTTCCCGAAAGGGGTGGCGCTGTGAGACTACCGAAGAAACTTTTTTGTTTTCCTTCTCCGGCTTCCCAACAAAAATTTCTTCTTCACTCTTTCTTCACCGCTTGATTGTTGACCGAATTTATTATTCTTCTGAACGAGACTACAGCCAACCGTCCAAACCCGTCTTGCGGCGCAGGTACGGGATTTCCGATTTGCATTGTTTCTCCAAGACAAGTGTCTGGCTAGAGTGTTGGTCAGAGTTTTCCTCTTTCTCTCTCTATTCACGGAAGCCCGTAGAATTTTCAAGCCTTACTACATTGCTTGAACTCTACGGATTAGTCTCTGCTGTAAATGCCGAGTTAGCTATAGTACATTATCTAGTCGACTTTTCGAGAGAAAGGGACCCCCAAACACGCCCGGCTCTCTTCATCCAGGGGTCTCAAGCGGGCGTGGGGGGAAGGGATATTGATTCGGGCCGGCAGCCTTGCCCAACCGTCCATGGCCCGGGACTCGTCGGAACTTTTCGTCGTCGACGGGTCACCTTCTTGTTCGGGCCGGCCCGTAGAGGGTCTGGGGCATTTGGGTAGGTTTTTGATAAGCCCTGCTACGGTGGTGCCCGTTCCAGAGCTTCCGAATACATTATATGTCGGATTCACGAGGAAACGTAAGTGTTGTGGAGTACGCCTCAGTCCGGGATTGCGCTATCTGTTCTTCCGTTTAAATCTTCGAGGAGTTGTGGAGTTTCTTCCCGGTTCGTTGAATACCCTGGTCATCGAGATGTAGTGCGTCGTCGTCGACGCTTATGAGCCTTCCTATCTGGAGCCTTCCGTATGGGGAAGGTCAGGGATTTGAACGACTTAATGGCTGTAGTCTCCAATATCTGATGGTGATCAGTATGAGCCAAACCCCGAGATAGACCACGATGCAGTCCTGTAGCACCATATAAAGTACGCTCCGACGAATAGATACAAGGCATGCAATTATTACAAATAAGTCGATTATCCCCCACACTTTGCGCACCAGCTTCTTCGGTTATTTGCCGTCTCGAGTTTACGATACGTATGTTCCTCTCGTATAATGAGGCGATGGGAGAGATTGGTTTCGATGATATTTTGATATTGGATACCATCCTTCTCAGCATTTGCAGATTGTGGTCTTGCCCACTCATTTCAGGAAGACATTCTCTGACAGCTTGTCCTATTCCGAACAATATGACCTTTCTTGCTTGATTCATAGATGTTATTACGAACGATAGCCGAATACTGATATCATTCCCCTTGGCGCGTTTTGCTCTGAGGCTCGGCTTAGTCTGAAAGGCCGTCGCCGAATGTGTGACTCCCGTCCATGACGCCTTGTATAGATATTTTATAAGTCGCATTTCCACATCTGAAATTATTATCGGCACGACTTTTCGTGGCCTACATTCACAGGCAAGTCTCGCCGCTGGGTGATGAGTGTCTAAATATAGCGAACAGCTATAATGATGTATCAGTCATGGTATAGTACTTGAATTGCTTAGTGTTATGTATTTCTCATAAGTGACTCTAAATATGGAAGGGTTAATATATGATGGGCAAAGCTTTTGCTGATGTGACCCTTCGATGTGGACCTAAGTTTCCTTTTCTAGAAGGGACTTCCCTTGAAGATCAAAATAAAGACGAAGGGGCTACCAGATCCCCGCCAATTTTCAACTGCGAGGTTGTAGTTATGAAGGGAGACCTTCGTCATCACAGCAGTGTGTTGACCTTTTCGTAATATGGCTGTCTACATAGCGGGGGTTTATAGTAAGCGATTCCGCTCTGGTCGAGAAACAGGAACCTTCTCTATGAGCTCTGTTATCCACTTCTTGCTCAACACTTCAGGACCAGGGCTCTCCAAAAACGAGTACTTAAGAGGGCAGAGAAGTCTATCACAGGTTTTCTTTTGACACCAAGACGGCTGGGTCTCTGATATCGGGTATTTCAGACCATGGGCAACACCGCTTATTGACTGCATCAGCCGCGGAACCCACTCCGATGGCGACAGAGGCATGGTGTTTTGTTAACCATTGAGATTGCCTAGTAATTTCGCCTTCTGTGCCTCCTACGCACTAACAGCCCAAAGTATATTCCTTGTGGAATGTTCTTACGTCCAAACTAATGGGAGAGCGGCAGTGTGCCTAGGTTATTATAATAGCGGTTCTACTGATCTACCTCTCTTTCAGTCTAACTCCTTATCGATTCGCACTCTCAAAGGCTTTGCCGCTTCACATTAGCCGGCATACCTTCTTCGAGTCGATTAGGCATATTCGGCACAAGGTCGTTCATTGGGGGGTGCTGGTCAAGGACGTAGAGGCGTCCTTTATCGACGCCGAGAGACTAGTAAAGCTCCTGCGGCAGGACGAGTATTTGGCCAAGATGAGAGCAAGTAGATTTCGGCGTTTCCATGAAGGAGGAAACTTTTCCTTCTTTCTTGGCAGTAGGGAACGGTTGGAAGTAGCGTATTGAAAAGCAAGGGTGACTACGGCGACAGTAGACATTACGATATGATGAGAGAAAGGGGATCGATTATGACAAGGCAGCTGCTAGCTCCCTTGCTTAGAAATTTATTTGATAGAGCTCAAGGTAGTCAACTCAGACTTCCTGAGGTATCTCCTTACCTAAAAGCAAGTATCTGCGAGATCTAGCGGGGTAACATGCGCTGCTATGGACTTGGCTGGTAGTGTACGAGATGCGGCTCTCTCGCGCAAACGGCATGGTTGCGTTAGGTATACGGCAATGTCTACTGCAGAAGCTTCTTATATATAGTCTAGTGCTCTAGCGACTGTTTGACATATCGTACCCAACTAATCCAGGCACAGTCAGTGTCAGTGACGTGAAACTTTGAGGGACGTCGGTTCAATGGCCGAGGATGACAAACACATGATAGTATGCAAGAACGCCGAATATTCGCACCATCGCCATGAGAAACAGAGACCTTTGATGTCTTGATCGCTGCAAAATCAAATAAGTGTCAGCTCCATCGTTCTGTGTTTTCGTTTACTTCGAACCATCGTCGCTGCGTGTATAGTTGTCCAACAACGTTTGAGAAGGCATGGACTCACCATAAATCATTGTAGATAGAAAACATTGCCTCTGTGTTCGGAAACCTTCTGACCTGTTAGCAACACCACATACAATTACCTTTTCCCAGATGCTGTTGTTAAGCGCACCGAGGCAACAGAACAAGTTCATCGAACTACTAAAGATCATTACTACCATAACAGGGATTGAAAGTCCTTCCCGTCTCGGGAATCACGGGAATCTTGACAACTTGCACCATGTCACTGAGTGTGCTAATTCATCCGACTGGACTGTCAAATCATCATTGAAGGCTAAATAGAGGGCGTCAGATAGAGGTTCGAGGGCAAGGTCCATTTCAGTCATCAAGTAGTCCCTTTCCACAACCCCCATACAGTCAACACCATCGACCGTCCAGTCGTTGTCCTCAAGAGCAGTCTTTCCGTGATGGATCTCGAGGCGAATTCCCACGTAAATAGAGGAGAAATATTTTGAATGATAGACTTGTTCTAATGGGGGCATCTAGGTCGGCCTGTGTCTGCTCTCTCGTGGGGTACCAAAACGATACACATACATATATACAGGTACCCAACAAAAAAAGAGTTCACCAACACCGGAGGCTACATCTCTTGGTGCTCATGCTGAGATTCGAACTCAGGTACTCTCGCTAAGCCTGTCGTCGAGTAGGCTGGTTGGCGTAATTGATTGTTGACCATTGACCACTCCGCCACCCAGCTAGTTTGACCCGACCCGTCGACCTAGACGGGCGCCTGCTGACTAGTGACAGGAGTAGGACTGAGGGGGTTTATATACCTCAGGCTCTGACTTCCGGTGTATATTCAAGTGTGTGCGGAAGGTACGCCCGACTGGCTATTGCCTGGTTTGCTTGCAGTGACGTCCGTTGTCAGGGTTGATTCACAACAACCTCTGACACTCATTCTTACTCGTGAGAATGAGTCAGGCTAATATTCCCGTTCAATAAAACGAGGCTATACTTGACTGTAGGCCAAGCTCCAAGGAGAGAGATATGCATATATCATGAAAGCTGCAATACCTTCACGTTGGAATCGAAGGACCTGGCAAGAGCGACCGTTGACTAAGAAACGGACACGTAGACGAGACGGGGAACCGGACCATGCCGTTCTAGGGGACGATTGCTTACCACACTTGAGGGCGTCAGAGGACAGCTGAGAGACCGAGGAGTCTGCGAAAAGAAGGCTCAAATATAGGGAATACAGTAGACTATAGCCATGCCGCCAATGTCAAACCCATGCGCCACAGTATCCTCAGTGCTATAATTATACACCTGCGATCCGAACCACCCGATTCATACAATCTTCAGCCTTTTTGGACAAAAACCAAACCGGCTCGCCCATTCCAAAGCTTTCATGCCTCAGCCTCATGGCGACTCTTCCACAAGAACTCCGTATTACTGAACAACCCCAATGCACCCCTTTACAGAGACAAGTTGTAGCTGTACTCATCCTCCATATTCTGGCTAATCCAAAGCACAACACTGCTCAGTCCCACAAGCGCATTCGCAACAACATTTTCGATACCCATGCCCAGCGCCGGCATAGCAACGTCCTGCACGACAAACTTGAGCACAAACACCGTCACGCCGCCGGCCATGCCGCCGGCCAGCGCGGCGAAGCCGAGGAACAGCACGACGCGGGCCTTCCACGCGACGCCGTTGCCGCTGTACGAGAAGCTGTCGGCTGACAGGCGCGCCTTCTCGACCGAGTTGATGATGAGCATGCCGAGCGAGGAGAATATGAGGGGCAGCCAGTCGACGAAAGTGACGTGCGTGTCGGAGCCGTTGCGGGCTGATTTGGACCAGACCGCGGAGTCGAGCATGACGTAGAAGGCGATGGAGAACTGGAGGAATTTAACGACGATTAGCGGGGTCATGGCCTTTCTCTTCTTCTTTCATAATGAAGAGGAGATCAGTTGGGAGAAAGGAGGCGGTTGATGTCGCCGTTGTGACGACGGGTGCTGGCGGGGACCCTCGGGCAAGAGGGACAAGCTTACCAGAGCTCCGGCGCCATAGACGCCAAAGTTACGAGCCCAGGCACTGTTAAGCCATTCCGGCTTGCTGAACTTCCAGAGGCGCTCCTCTTCCATGTTTATTGATGTATGCGGTGACGGATAGATTGGATTGGGTTGGGGGGTTGTCGGTTTCGGAAGCGATTAGCTTGCGATAGCTTCTAGTCTGCGAACCGTCGTAGAGGGATCGGGCGGGGCTTTGGGCGTAAGTCGTATTCGAGCAGTCGATGCTCTTGGAGAAGAAGTGGTTTGTGGTCGGTGTATCGGGGGGTGAATCGGCCGCGTGTGCGTTGTTCGGCTGCTGCTGTCGTCTGCTTCGATGTAAGGCTGGTGTAGGTGACGAAGGCGCAGGTTCCGGATGTTGGTCGCCTTGACGTTGATCCGGCACAGCTGAGGCGTCACAGTCCCACTACCTAATCCCTGTCCCGGAGCTTTGCCGTGTCCACGTGACCATGGATATGTCACATGACCTTTGTATGGCGAAGGCACCTTCGTGGACATTGATTCTGCGAAGCCAATTCAATAATATTCTATTTGGTAACTCTCATTTCATAGATCAAAGTTTGAACTTAGGAACAGTCCTTTTTTCTAATCCGTACTTGTAAATGCGTTGGGGACTGACGAACTTGTTCGAATGCGCGCCATCACCGAGCCCAGCTTACATCTGACATTCCCTTGCCTTTCCACACATGACTTTGCCTGCGCCCGTGCTCATGGACGACTTCTCATTCCAAAGACACGACGTGGACCCTTCGTCGTAGATCTGATCGATGCAGAACGGCTCATCGCGGTATCCCAGGCTCAGGTTGACCCCCGTTGACACCCCGCAAACACGAATCGGTCCCAGTAACACGGAATACGAGGAATTGAGGGGCGCATGCCAGCGCACGCCGGCGCATCCCAAACACATGCACGTAGGCGTAGAGCCCATCTTTTCCATATTGACACGGGGGACGGAATACAATTTGGCCAAGGCCGTCACAGCCAACCTGTATTGAGGACTAATCCTACGCCCTTGACTCGGAGCGCTCGAGATAAAAAGTAGACAAAAGGTCCTAATAGTACACTAACAATTACCGGCACGCCTGTCAATACCAGCTCACGATGTCATCGTTCCATTCGCCTCATCCACGAGGACGTGATACGCAACATCATCTCAAGACTGCCGCAAGGCCGCCAAAGGAGATCGGCTGAGCACGGCAGGTTGGTGCAAATGTACGTATGCTGCGCAGCTATGTCCATAGGCTGCAGAACCCTCAGAATGGGGAGAGGCCCATCCGACGTATTCCGGTCCCGGCCCTTTCCTGAGAGAGCCCAAAAAGGAAGAAAAAAAAGTAGAAAATAGACTTGAAAATAAGCCCAGCCGCCGTGTTCCCTGATGCTCGAAAAAAAGTCTTCAATGTTGTATGACCCTCTGCGGACGTCCTCGCATGATGATTAGAGTCACGGACGCCTCAAACGCCGATGTTTTGCTGTATGACGGGCCCTGTCGCGTAACAAGACCCCGAGAATAGGGGAAACCGTATCGTCGTTCTGTCGTATCCAGTTTTGCACACCTTCTATATCTCGATCTCCTTCATTGGCTCCTCCGATACCTCAGGCTGCTTGCCGTTGGCCTTGGCAGTGCCATTCATCTTGCCAGCGGGGTTTGCGTTCTCCTTTCCTTCGCCCTCCGCGGTCTCGACGTGCGAAAGTAGCGACACGCGGGAGCCCTTGGGGGTCTCTTCGCTCGGCCGGGGAGTTTCGACTTCGACAAGCTTCGTTGGCTTGAGGCCGTTCGTCTGCAGCTCCGGCAAAGGGGTTTCCTCGGCCACTCGTGCCAGGGGGCTGGACTTGCCATAACCAGGGCGGATGGGGCTGGCGATCGGGGAAGTGCCTCCCAATCGTTGCATTGATCTTCCTCGTTGTTCGCCATTAGGCTCGGCTGATGTTGGGCTCGAGCTCGTGTACGGGGAGTTGGCGCCAGATCCAGCTGGGGATCCGGCTCTATTAGTAGGTGCGACCGATCTGCGCTTCGCGCTTGCAGCTCTTCGGCCGTACTTCTGATCCACACGCCATCGAAGAATGCCGAAGTAGGGAGGCTCAACACGCGTCTCCTTAAACTCCCGCAGCTTGAGCTCGTTGGTCTCCTCATCCACAAACCACTTGCCAGACGAGAGGTCGTCTGCGACCATGGCGATGAAGTGGGCCCAGGAGCGCGCAATGACGTACTTGGTATCGTAGTCGCGACCAAAGAGAACAATCTGTCCCCATTTGCCGTTGGGGCCAGGGGCGAGGTCGACAGCTAAGTTGTTTCCACCCCAATCGCGCACCAGGGGGATCCAGGCTGGGTGGGCGTACGAGCGCTGCACTGCGTTGGGAGGCACGCAATCCTGGCGAGCAATGAGGTCCTGACGCCAAGAGCCATTGTTCGCGACCGCAGGAGACGCGGGTTCTCTGGAAGAAGATGCCTGATTGCTGCTGCCGAGGGCCTTGGGGAGAGCGGCAGGTCTCTGGTAGGCCGCCTCGGAGAGAAATTCCTGATTGACCTTGCGCCACTGATCCCATTCCTGAACGATTTCCTCACAGTCTAGCAACATGGAGCCGAAGATGATGCCAGTGGGCATTCCCAGGCGCTCCTGGCCGTCGTGAACCATCAATGACTCTCTTACGTCAAGGGGCAGGGAGCAGTCGAGTTGATGCTCGAGTTCGTTGAGATCGTTATCGGTGCATCCCTCGCAGAGCTGGTCCCACAGTTCAGGGTAGTGCTCCTCGGCCCATGCGTCAATCTTCTTCCACGAGTGGGAGACGGGAGGGGGGGGAGGCGAGCCATCCTGGAAAGATTGCATGGGAACATCTCCGGGGCTTTGCAGCTCAAAGCCATCGTGCTGGCTCTCGCGGCGAGCAGATTGAGACCTCAGACCAGGGGAGTAGGGCGCAGAAGGGTTGGGGCTAGTTGGTGTGTAGGGCATGCCGCCGCCCTGATAGCTATTCTCGCGCGAGAATCTGTTATAATCGTCGGCGAAGGGAGAGGATACATCGGCGCGGGATTCGGAGGCAGTCGCGACGGAGGTTAGGATGCCGCTCTGGCGATTCAGAGGAACGTGTCGACCAGTTCGGTGAGGGGAGTCAATAGTAGAGTCTGAAATATGTTAATTAATGGAGGCAGGCGGGATGCAAAAGTCATTCGTGGTAAACGTACGTCGGTCGTAGCTGGTCAGATCGTGCCAGAGAGAGCGCATAGCCGCACCGAAGCCGAACCTGTCATGGCAAAGTTAATGTCTCGGCCCTCTTAGGCGTCCCAAGAAAAGGGGACTGAACGGTTGAAAGAACGGATGCCAACGTACGTGTTCGCCATGATTGGCGATGGGGCCCCTGGCCGATTTGACAAGACAATGATCCTGTTCCGGGATTGGTAAAAGAGACGTGCTCGACCGGTTGCGGTTGTGGAAAAATAAGGAAATGGCAGCGAAAGTTGGGGGTGTTGAAGAAAGTCGATTTACCCCTTTGGTCGTTGGCGTTGAGGTTAGGGGTAACGGCCGAATCGTCAAAGACAAGATGACAGCAGGTGCTGGCTGGGTAGGAGTCTCCTTAATTTAGAATACACTGTTTCTGTCCACCGCCGTTGAGGTGTTGTCGACTCGCAATGAGGGTGGGAAGTGGGAAGGAGTGTTGAAATCACGACCAGCGAAAGTATGCGGTCTGACTGGTGAATTGGGTTGTTGGAGGGAAAAAAAGGCTTCGAGTTCGTAGGCAGCGCGGTCAGGTCAGGGGCGGGCCGCGAGGGTTGGATAGTGAAGTGGCCGTGTTTATGTCTGACGGAGCGTGGAATTTTTAGAGTTGGGGACGATGGCGTAGTAAACCCGTCGCCCTGCTCGAGTGTGCCAGGCGGGTGCAAGTTGTTAGTGCAGTGAAGGAGGCGAGAGTGCTGCAGCTCTCAGTGCGACGCAGGAGAAGAAGTGGAGGCAGGTAGGTAAGGGACCTAGTGTGGTACTGGTAATGATAGGGTAGCTGTGCCTTGATATCGCTCTCTCTCGCTAGAGACCCTGGGCCAGGAAAGAAAAAGACCTGAGCAGACAGAGAGAGGTGCAGCAGGCCTGGAGAGGGTGGGCAGGGTCAAATTTGGAGACGTTGAGGCTTTCGTCTGGTTAGTTTGGTGGATGGCGCCCGGCGTGGTTTGTGGCACTTTAGGGGATGGAAGGAGCCCCAGTGTCAGTGTTTTCCCCCAGTCAGTAATTATCCGTCGACACCTCAGGAAAAGGTGAGGATACCTGGGTGTATTCGTGGTGACTTGGTGAGATGGTGGTGGACGTGGTGGGCGTCTGGGACTGGGAGAGAGAGAGGGAGGGGATGGATGGGGGGGCAGGCACGGGGGGTTCGAGTGAAAGTGGGACCTTCAGAACGGTTTAGGAGAGAAGGGGGACCCCTGGTCTCTCCTTTCTCATTAGACAAAATGAACCGGTGCCTTCCTTGCTCGAGCAAGACCAAAGACTAAAAAAGAAGAGGGAGAAAAAGCAAGCGGTGCAGCGGCGACCCTGGACGGGATCAGGATAGCGAGAGGTTAGGTCCCGTCTGTCGTCTGCTGCTGCTTCTGCGGAGTTTGTGACGAGGTGAAGCCAAGGTGAGAAAGAGAGAACACTAGTAACGAATTGGAGACGCGAAAGCGAGCGAGTGTCGGTCAGGTCGGTGAGGATGTTTCCCGTAACTTAACGAATGCTCTGGATGCGATGGTGTGCAACGATAACGAAGGCAACGATTGAGGGAAGCGATGGAGATGGAGATGAAGAGGAAGAGGAAGAGAAGGGGAAAATCAGGATGGGCGGGTGATAAGTTGGCAGCAATGGGAAGATAGTCACATAGTGTAGATGCTAGTCATCTTTGATCTTCAGGAGCACTGCAACTACTACGTAGAACCTCCCTCCGCTCAGTGTCATGTACAATCACAAACGTAGGTACATCCACGCCAGTCGACTCCCATCACACTGCAGACCATAGTACAGTAATTACAGTGCAGGTTGCTTGGTCGTCAATGTACACACTAATGAACTGGGTCACCTAGCCTCAATCAAGTCACTGCAACAGCGGGATGGCGATGGCAAAATCAGGGTGGGATTGGCACTTTGGGATGGAAGAGGGGGGCTGATGGGACGGCGTTTGACGTCGTAGGACCGGCGCCAGTACTTCGGCAGGCTTCATTCAGAGCTCAGCAATCTGACAATCTGGTAAATTGGCAGAAGGGGACCCGGAGATTCGCGCGTCAAGTGGGTGCCGCCCTTCCCATGATTCACAATCAATTGGCAGACAACTTCGGGTCCTTTGAGAGATCGTTGCCCACGACGTATCGGTAGTACCGTACATCGTAGTGACCGTATCCGTAGCCCGGGCTATTACGCGGTGTTAGGAAAGGGCAAAAAAGGCAACCTCCATCATTGATGATTGGGGAAGGGGTGTGTGGGATGGATTGGATTGGATCCCCTCCCCAAATTTACCATCTTCTGGAGGCGACTATCTATTCCGTAAGTACCTACGGAGTACTGTAGGTACCTTCGTAGGGATCTTGTATGGCAGAGGACATGCGGGCAGAAGTGCCGCGGGCCACGGACGAAAAGATAGGAGACAGGGATAGCCGGGCCTCGCAGGTGTGGAATGCCCGCCCGCTAAAGAGGACGCGCCGAAGAGAAGGCGGGCGGCGGGCGACTGGGAGTGGCAGAAGTGGTTCAGAAACTTGAAGTCCTGGAGCTTGGAGTGGGCTCAGTCTCTCAGATTCATGGTGAGGTACCTTAGTGGTGGTGGTGTCGCGGCTCAGGAACCGGCGCTGCTTGTGCACTGTTGCTGCCGAGACCCCTGACTAAAGGAAGCATTAGCCGGTTGCTGATAGAAAAATACCTCGATGAAACCGACGCCTCTCGAACAGAGACTATGTGGGAAATGTCTCGAACTGACGTAGCGGGCTACTACGCCACAGGATCAAGCCGTTTCTTTTTAGTCCCGCTGCTTCAACTGGAGCACAACTTGCTAGTCAGGAGTTTGGGAAGGTTCCTTCTTTCATTGAAGATCCCGGCTTAAACGGCTGCCTCTACCCGTCGATTCTTTCAATTTCCAAGTCTTGCTGGTACTGCCTATGGATATGTAGATAGGCACGTAGGTACGTGCTCGCAGACCACCACCAATACAATCATCAGGCCTATGATTGCAGCTGACGACAGCTGTAAATAAGGTGAGCTGATATCAATTCTCTACGGGTCCCACGCGGCATAAACCGCCATTTTGTTTCCCACCTCAGTCGCATGCTATTCTCATTTCCAGCCCGCACCTGGTTGTTTCCACCCCTGGACCGCATCAACTTCCCTCTGGACCTCATCTCCAACTATGATTACCATATATGCAACGAAATGTACTTTGTATCTGCGTCGTCCGGTCGTCGTCGTCACCTTGCTGATTAGCGCAGCGCAAGCCCCGAAAGAATCTTCATGTAGGTCTCGGACATGAACCAGATTGAAATGAACAAGAACACAACCCCACGAGAACAAAGGAAAAGCCCAGTCTTCTAGGCGTCTTCCATGAACCGGTAGAGCTGAACCCGTCAGGGAAAGAAGCATTCCGCACGTGTCCTCATTTCAACAGCTTTCCCCGCCCCCGAAACAAGCCTGGACCGGTGGGAACCCTGAATCTTCGGTCGCTCATTTTTATTTTCTCGCAGCTTAATTTACAGTCCATGTCACGCTGGTAAACTTCTTGAAACATGCAGTCTCTACCCCCGCTCGATGCAGAATATTCCCGACGTCTCTAAAGGTCAATATTCCAGAGTACGGTACAGATACGCTCCACTTGCTTTTTCCTTTGGTTCAGATGTTTTTGCTTCCGTTCAGAGAGGTATTAAATGAAGGTTGCACGCGTGGGTGTCATGGCAGCTGTACGACGATGCCACTGGCTCTCACGTCTTGCAGGAGCTCGCAGGCGGCAGTGCGATAAGAGGCGCTAGAGGTGCAGGAAGCGGCAACTGAACAGCACCAAAGGCGCAACCCAAGTCGTCACCCAGACGTTGCGCACGGCGACCAGCGGCGGCTGCGCGCTATCTCGATCGACTTGCGGCAAGAGTTTTGAGAGAGTGTGGGAAAGCAGACGCTAGAGATTCGTGGTTCAGATGGCGGATGGACAATGGCTTCGGAACACCCGACTACACTACCTTAGCGCGATGGAGGAGGGCGGGTAGTTTCGTGTGGCAACCGTTCTTGGTAGTTTGACTGGCCAGTGCTTCTTTTGATCTCTGGTGTTTCTCCTGCTTGCTGCTGGCCTGTAACCTTTTACCTCACAGACTAGAGTGCCTAGGTAGTCACTGGCATCTCTTTCTCGAATCGCTCGTCTTCCCTTCCTGGGCGGTTGCGATTGGCGGCATGGGGTTCGTTGCCACGTTCACGGGTGACGGTTTCCCCAATGGAACCGTTTGGGGCGGAAGGCAGCGCGCAACTCGCAGCTGCATTTTGTCAGCGGGGGTTTTCAGCTGGCAGTTGCCCGCTGAACATCGGTGGCTCCAGTCCCCAGTGGCGGCTTCCCGGGTTCGCGGCCGCCGGCCGGTCGAAATTAATTGCCTTGATGCCGTGACTTATGCTCTCTGTTAGTTTCCTCCGCATGTCCAGCCGCGTTCGCACTCACAACCACATGTCACGTCCCATAAACTTCGGACTTGGCGGCATCCATCACCAAGCGTCTGTCGTGCCATCCGATGTTCCTACTGCTTTCTACGAGGGGCTGCTTGAGTGCAGGTCTTTTCTCAAGCCTTCAGGAACGACCGATTTCGCATCCGAGTCTTGACTCTCCATGTTTGACCTGATAGTGTTCATCGAGACCCGTTTCCTTGATGGACACACCCCTGGTTGATGTCATGACGGACTTGGTCCCGTCCCACTTTTATCTGCAAACTCACCGAGTAGTGACCATAGACAGACAACCCACACGGCACAAGACCTAGCTGAATAGTGAGATGGCCATGCCAAGGTCTGAAGCGTCCCCGTAAGTCCAGCTTCATGACTCCCTCCTGGAACAGAAAATTTGACAACGGCCGCGTAGCTAGTGCCAGGCTTTGCGTGATAGTCCATCACTATGCTAGACAAAAGCTCAAATCTCGGAATTGTCCGCATAATGCCCTCTCCATCTGTTCTTACGCTACGGTTGACACAACGCCTTCACGTTGAATTTGACATCAGTCCGAGGTTGCAGCAAAAGGCCTTCGAAAGTCCGAAGATCCAACCAAATCTCACCTCAGCAAGGGAGTCGCCCATTGCCAATCTCTCTAGGTTCTTGAAACCCTTGTAGGCCGTTGCATCGTTGACAGTCTTCTGGACTATGCAGGAGACCTTGACGTCAAATTACAGGGCGAAAGACCACCCCACGGACATCAAAGACCCTTTCACAATGATTCTCGTCGAAATTTCGAGAATATTCAGGGCATGTGGTGCAAATTGGGTGTGGCTTAAGCTTCATTGTGCCCCACATCTTGCCACTGCTCATTTGCTCTTCTGATTGCCATTGGTTTCGAGTGGAAGTCTAGATATCAGACTTGGTCACTAAGCTGAAGGGCATGCTTGGTCCCTTGGCTCTCCACAGCTATCTCGATAAGCTTTCAAGCACCATGAGCCGATCGGTTGGCAGCATCCACAAGTGGGATCGTGGACGGCTTCGGATGCGGCCAAGACTGCTCCTGTCTACGCTTGGCCTAGGATCAGAAGCAACTAGACACAACAGAAACAAGCCTCGAAGCCGGCACGGATGAGAAATGGCATATTGTGCATGCCAACTTAGTAGGACTAGGCCGAGGAACATTCTCTGTTCAGCCCGATGCCTCATCTCCAGTTCCATATAGTTCAGCGATGCTCGAGCCTCACAGTCCGGTTTGTATCAAACGAATGGACTTCCAAGGTATACTCGTTCACTCTTCATCCCACAGTTGACTACATCCCTTGTGTAGTGTATACAATCCGAGGTCACCGAGCCGGAGGTTAGAGCAGCCTGCAACAATATCCGGCGAAGTCCGCACGCCGCTGCTCAAACATAGGTAAGAAAGGAAGGAGAAACGGATTGGTCTCGCAATCTGATCACACGAACGAAGGTCTCAGGTCAGAAGTATGTTAGCAATGCATGAAAGAGAGAGGAGCCGCAAGGGAAAAGAACCGCCAAAACAGGCCGAGCGCTCGAAAAAGAACACCCAGACGTCACCTCACGACTTGAGCGAGGACCGAGCATTTTCCGGTTCTAGAGTTTGTGGGGAGTTCTCCAATGTAGAGACAGCCCTATAATGCCAAACTTCGGACGGCGAGGCAAAGACGTCAATAAGCAGAAGATATCAGGCGGGCCATGATCGGATGATCTGCTTGAAAGGCCGTTCGCAAGCTGCGACGAATTCGGGATGATGTCGAACTTGTTTCCTTCCTGCAAAGCTGCGAGGCCTGTTCGCTCGGCCATTCCGAGCAATTTTCAACCTCGGATCCTATTCGTGACCAGCCCCGAAGACTTCTGAGCAATACTGGCTGGGGGCTCAAGTCACCTACCCTTCATCGTCATACTTGCGAGGATAACTGGACAGGAATACCTACTCGTCTGAACGTATCTACACTACTAATAGGATCATTACCTCGCATTCGCTGCTACATGATCTCTAGAATCCATTATGTCTACTTTCTCTCCCAATGGTAACCGTCGCAGTGTTTGATGCTGATATTGTTTTTGTTACCTGCCACGGGCCTCAGCAGACGAGCAGTCAAAGATATGTTTGATCCGTAACAGGATACTTGCGCAGGTGGTGCTATTGTATGTGAGTAGCAAATCATACTTTCAAGGCCAAGTAGTAACTAGCATCTCCCATGTTCTCATTATACGCCAGCCCGTTCGCCACCAAACGTGTAGTTCATCTCGTACCACTTGTATGCTGCATCTCAAATGTACTTCTCCACAAATATCTACGACGATCTGAACTCGGCCAAACATGTTCTTTGTTCTATATATACATATAATCTTAGAAGGTGAACCGAGAATGTGGCAAGGAGGAAGAGGGCGAGGACGCAACGCCTCAATGCCTCAAAGCATGGCCTGACAGCCACAGATAATGCCAACGACGTATGATCGCGCCGCGCAGATTGTGGCTGTGACGAGAGAGAGAGAGAGAGATCGTCCAACGCCCATTCATCTGCCGGGTGTGATGTGGTACCGTGCCCTCTCCTGCTTCCGAATATCGCCTCCCGGTCGAGTAGACCACCAGGGCTGTCATAGGATGGACCTAGATATACACCCGAATGTGGAAGCCGGTGTGGCTTCAGTATCTGTTTCTCTGTGTCTACCTCATCACTTTCGGCGCAGATCTCTTGACCAATAATTTATATACAATTCGTAACATGGACATTTGCCCCCCTCAATGCACACGTCCAACGTCGTAACGACAACGGGGTAGATCTCCATGTCGTGTAACCTCCAGTCACGACAACAAGGCAATAGCAGAAAACAACGCGACTCCTGTGGTGTGCCACCGCCGGAACAAGCTTACTGACATGCATCCTAGGCCTGAAAAGTCGAACCCAAGAAGATAACGAGAAGAGGCATTCGCAGTTCAAAAAAAAAATAAGTAAAAAATATATATATATATATATATATATATAAAATCGATAAAACCCAACTCGCACCTGTGACCTCAGCGCGCAAAACAAAAAACAAGCTATCCATGGCATTATGTAGGACCGTGAGCCAACATACGAAGAATCGTACCGCTCGGTCATCGACTACAACGGACGCTGCTTGTTGATAGGTTGTCCCTCCTTTGGTGCCTATGAGGGAAGGGGGGCCCTGGGATCGAATGGGGGTTCATCAAGGGCAGGTGCGTGTTGTACAGTGGAATACACCATGGACGACATCATGAACACAAAGCAAGAGCACCAATCAAGAAGACTACCGTATTCATGTTTCGAAACATGCAGGGGCGGCTGTGGCTGACGTGCGGCTCGGCAATTGGCAAAGAGTTGACGCGTCCACTTGCATCCTTTATGACTTTTTTACGGGCTGTTGGAGGTGAATGTAACCAATGCGGGTATCTCTATTATGCATGAATCCAATGCTAAACTAAACAGCGTATTTCTCTTGGTTCGTGGACTCGCCATGCCACCCTCTTCATATACGGAGCTGAGCTCATTTCACGCAACCGAGGAAGCATCCCCAGCATCGGGCTTCTGAGCCTCCAGCATCAAAGCCTTATACCTGCCCTGCAGAACCTCCTTCGGCAGCGTGTGCAGGATCTCGTTTCGCAGCCGCTTCTTGTCGAACGGCAGCTTCTCCAACTTGAGAGCCTCCAGAATGTAGCTCACCACCGTATTCGTCTGCAGCGGCGGGTCTCGGAGGACCTTGGCGATGGCCTCAGGTGTGAGGTCGTTGTTGTCCTTCCAGATAAAATACGATCGTACGGCGGACGGCGAGGCACGGAGGGACTTGATAGTAGTCCGGTAAGCGGCCAGCTTCTCATCGGCGGCCACTACTCTGGCATCCTTCTGGCGCTTCTGGGTCGATGCAGCCTTTGTGGCGGCTCTGACGCTCTCGGCGATGGATGGGCCCTCGCCATCTTCCTCAACTTCAAGACTGTCCATGATTGCTTGGCACTCCGAGACCGACAGAGGTGCAGAGATGTTCCGCGGGTCGGCCTCCAAATCTTTCTTGTCTGTCGTCGGGAGGGCGATGCCGTCGGCAAAACGAATACTCAGGCCAAGCTCAGCATTATAGGGGATTGGTGGAGTGGGGTCCAGGCTCTCACGCTTCCCATTGAGAACGTGGAATAGCTGGAAGCCAGCATACGCATCCGAAGCGGAGTCTAGGCAATATCAGCAAGCGTCAGAGGAAAGATTTCGGAAGCACTTACACATGAGTTGGTCCATGTTCAGGGACTGGGACCAGTCACTCGACCGGACATCCTGCCCCTTGAACATGGGGAGACCGAGATGTTCCTTGACCATTGTAGCCAGAGGCACAAGCCTCTTGTTGATCAATCCAACTTCACCACTTGCCGAGTACTTCACAAGCTTATACAAGTGGCTGAGCTCAAAGACTCCCCTCGTATCGACCATCAAGTTGTTTCGTATCCGCGTACAGTCCCCTTTGATATTCACGCCGACCTTCCGCACGTCAGAGTCCTCCATGATCTTCCGGAACGTCGGAGCGACAAAGTCGTCGTTGGGGAACAAGGCAATGTGAAAGAGAGCGATCCGACTCTCGTTGGCAATCTGGATCAAAGAGACGTTCTTCTTCGGACCCGAGGTCTTCTTGGCATCCGGAAACCACTCGAGATCAAATCCGAGGACTGCATCATCCTTAAAATATTGGCATACTCTCTCCATGGTGTGTTTGGTCTTGCAGTAGTGCACCTTGACCTTTTGCTCGACCCCGTCTACCTCGGGCCCACGAAAGAGTGTGTAAGACCAGAACGATTCCCCCGTGTTCTCTTTCGCCTCCTGGGCTTTTCGGAATGCCGGCAGAGGGATCTTGAAGTCTATACTTGTTTGCGGGGGTTCTGCTGGCTCCGTAGCCGCCGTCCCCTCAGCCTCAACCTTGCCCTCCTTCGTACTCCCTGCGGGGTCTGCTTGAGGCATCTGGGCAGTGGGCACGTTGTCTAATACGGGCTGGTACTCCGGAGCGGTGTAGAAAAGGTCATCGCTGTCAGAGTCTATAATCTCGTCGTTCGATCTCGTCGCAGCTGCGGGCTGGCTATTGTCTGGCGTCGTGGTGTGTAGAGAACGCAGCATGTCCACTCGCGGATGGAACGTCTCGCCCTGCCGCACAGAGCCGAAGACGATACCTCGAACGGGATTCCATAGTCTGGCGTATGAAGAAGGATACATTGTTGATTTGGAACGCCTGTGTGTTGTCGAAACTGTCAGCGAAAGGCCATGGGCAACATGGAATTCGAAAAAAGAGTGTACAGACGTTTGGACCAGCGACGACCTCGGCAAGAGTAGAGACTTATATAGAATAAAAATGCTGCGTCTAGGGAAGCCCATCACCGCTGCTCGCGGGTGTATCTGAGGGGGAAGTGAAGCGCCATATTTGCCACCGGGCATTGGCGCGACAAAGTGACGAACGGGTATTCTTCAGGCAGACGCGTCGTGGGTGATGGAGGGGTTCAATTAAACTAGGCTTTGTGAGTGATGCGCGACCAGTTGGCGGCAGCGGGAGCTGAGAGCTCCAGGGCGATTCGGCTTAGTCATTCACAGCTCATCGCGCAGTCACCTGACTTGGGCTTCTACGCTCACCCCTCTGGCCCAGGTGCACGACGTCCATCATCTTAAGCATCGACGTTTTGGTGGCTGGCAAGGAACGTTTGTTTGGTGTATTAAAGCGACCATCAAGTACTTTGACGACTTTAATCCCTGCGGAGCCTCTGTAAGGAAACCAAAAACCAGAAAAAATCAGAACATTCATCAGATTCGAAATTTCAAGCGGCAAAATGGCATCGCAACTGCTCCCTCTGGGTGAGTGGACAAGCCCATAAACGCAGATCATCGTAGCTGACGAACGTAGAACTCATCGACAAGTGTGTTGGATCGAGGATTTGGGTTGTAATGAAGGGCGACAAGGGTAATTCGGCCGTCCTATGCCAAACGTTACTGATTGCTAACTCGAAGGGATGGCAGAATTCAGTGGCACGCTCCTGGGTTTCGATGACTACGTCAGTGAGTGAACTTCTGAGGTTGAGCTATCCCCTTACCGGAAATCTCTGACAAAAGAAAAATAGACATGGTGTTGGAGGACGTGACAGAATTGTACGTGACCCGTCTGACGGAAGCGCATGCCCCTTGCTAACCACCGGCTAGTGACTACTCTGGAAACCACACAAAGCTCCCCAAGATCCTACTGAACGGCAACAACATTTGCATGGTACGTATTGCCCCCTCGGGTTTCTCAACAGGGGAAACAGTCACTAATGGTGCGCAGCTCATTCCTGGAGGAGAAGGTCCAGTGACAGCATGAAGAAGTTTGGAGGGAAAGAATTTGAGCAGAGGCAGCTGTTCCTCAAGATCGCAGGTAGACCAAGTTCACCATTCTGATAACCTGGAGGGTCTTACGAGGACGGCACCAGGGTAGTACGAGCAAATACGCCATGAAAGCTGAAAGCTGAAAGCGTTGACTCGGAGCCCAAGGGTGAATCACGAAAGAAGGCCTCGGGGAACTGGGCATACGCATCACAAAATGTCACGGAGAGAGCCTTTCAAAGCATCGCGTAATTGACGACGTAATGCACAATGATCAACTTTTCTAATCCGAGGCCCTTTCTCAGCCCAGAACGCGAAAACCAATATGACGATTCCCCATGCCAAACTTCGGTATCAGACCGTTATTCCCTAATGACCTTATCCGCCTAACGCCTAGAGGAAAAATCCCACGCGAGATGTAACCCATCGTCTCAAGTACGTCCAGCTTACTGGCCCTGCTGATTCGAACGGCCGGCCTCGACCATGCGACGAAGCTCGAACTCTCGAGTGAACTCGCGACTGAGGTGCGACAAGTCCTGCATGAGCTTCTTAATGACTTCTACCAAGGCCTCCTTGGCGGTGATCGAGCCGTCTGTCTGGACTCGGATGAACATCTCGGGGACGTTTGGATGCGCGACTGTGATGAGAGTTTAGTATATGTGTGACGCTGGTTCAGGAGCATTGCGCCTTACTCTTGTAACCCGCCATCAGGACGTGCTTATGCATCTTGAGGTGCTCAGACAAGAGGTTGCCGAGGGTGTGGTCCTCCTTCTTGATGACGAAGTCCGAGGTGTTGGACATTCCTGTGAAGCGTTTAGCTCAGCCGAATGGCTTGGGAGATTGTCAATGAGCGGGAAAAACGTACCGGAGAAGACCTTCTCCTCGATCTTCTTCTCGCCATCACCGAGCAGGAAGAGCTCGAAACTAGAAACGAGTTAGCTTCAGTGTACCGAGTTTTGTTTGGTTCCAACGAAACGCGCCGAGAAGGATCGGTATCAATTTGGAGAGACATGATGTGGCTTAGGTGTATGCTGAGAGGTGGTTCTGGAATCTTGATATGCTTGGGAAAGCAGCGATACGGTAGACCGTGTATGGAACAGCAAGGAAAATCTTGTGATATGGGATAGAGGTGTGAAAATAGTTCCATGCCTTGCGAAGGCACCTCTGGTAAAGCCAGGCAAGGAAGCCAGAAGAAGACCACGGCCACCTTGAGGGCAACTTGAGGGGGAGCCCAAAGGGAATCATGACAATGTGAAGCCGTCTCGAGTCTGGCTTCTGGCTAGGCAGACCTAGAATCTTCCCCAATCTCACAAGAACAAAGGGGAATCAGATCGTCTTACCGATCAGGCGCGTTCATCTTGTTGATTCGTGATGGTGAACGGGAAGGTAGAGTCGGTGGTAAGACTTGAAGGACAAAGCCGAAGATAATGCGTGGTTAAAAATTATTGAATTTAGGAAACCAAAGTGAGACTGAAAATTGGTTAGTCGATTGCGATATCATGACGGGAGATTGATGCATGCCTTTGTGTTGGTACTATGGTGAAATCTGAGAGTTCACCCGGGGTACGAGAGATCGTGGTGAGTGAGTGGGATGTGGTTAAGCTCAGGCTCCTTCTCATTGAGGATGCCTCCCCGGGCTGAAGTCATTGTGGGTCCTCCAGAATTTGAGCTGCGCCACAGATGCACAAATGTGGCAGTGCATATTGCTGCTCCCTTCATACATCTTCCTTTCCACCTACACATGTTGAATCCAAAATCGCTGAGACACGCGATATCTACAGCTCCATGTTCTTTATGTTTTCAGGGACTTTTCAGAATTAACTGAAGAATAGATTGATTGGATCAAACCGCTACTACGTATACACATACAGAACTATAAACGTGGCGATGAGCCTCTTGTTCTTCAGTCTATGTACAAGCCCATGCTCATTGACGACCGACCGATGCTGTCCAAAACCCTTGAAGAACCCGCTGGAATCCATGCAATGATTACCCAACGCTTTCCAGACAGCACTGAATGACAATTAAAATGCAGTCGCATGCGTTTCCCTGAGACACTTTGTGCCAACTTACTTCCCCCTGCGGTCGCAGTATGCCGGAGGCTTGCCTTCATCAGAGCCACCAGCCCAGCTATAAACAGTCAAGGTTGTGGTATAAGCCATGGCAACGAAGCCAAAGATGCAGAGTATGATATCGGAAATCTTCCAGAGTCTGTTTCTCGCAACGGCCTTGTAGTGAAGCAGGGGCTATTCGAAGGTCAGCAGTCGTATCCCACATTGGTAGGCTCATGTGCATGGCTATACTCACCGGGTAGATATAGACAAGCGGAATACAGGCAAAGTTACCGACAAGGGCAACGAACTTGTCAAGATCATCCGCACCACCCCATGCGATGACGGCGCAAAGAATGACAAAGAAAAAGCGGTACAGGTTCTTCTGCCACTTGATGTAGGGGTTGTACTTTCCGCTCTTGGTAAATAGCGCATTCTCGGTAATCTTGATGGCGGGGAAAAGCTGCAAAGGAATTGACAGCATAATGGCGATAGAGTAAAGGAACTGGACACTGTTGACCGCCTTGTTGTCTTGGGGCATGTTGAGGAGCACCACAGTCTCTGTCTTGGATCCGTAGGCAGCGTACGAGATTGCACCCATGCCGATGAAGATGACGGAGATGATGATCATGACCGCCAACATGACACGAGGGAACTTGCTGGGGTTCTTCATCGACTCCTGAATAGGAATGATGAGGCCAATTCCTTCAAACGTAAAGATTGCTGTGCCTATGAACAAGGTCCAATCGTTGCGGTTGAACTGGATGATGTCCGCAATGCCGTTGGTACTCAAGGTAAGGATGTCGTAGTAAAGCAGGTAGGCCAGGCCAAGCAGGATGAAGGCGTCCGCGATAAGAGCAGTGAAACTCAGCTTCTCGATATCTCGCAAGAGGGAGAATGGCAGGAAGACGAGCACCTGCAAGAGGATCAACCACTTGACAGCGATGTTGGATTTGCAGTCCGATACTGCTAGAATAACGGCCTGCAGGTTTTCTGACGTAAAGACCATGTATGCCGCCACAAATCCGATCTGACTTATTACGATAGATGTGAGAATAGTCGCCCTCATCCATTTGCCATAAAGAATGCCGCCAAGATCACCAAAAGATCCGTCGACCTTGAGACGAGTCGTAACCAAGAGAACGAAGCAGTAGTAGCTCAGCGCCGCAACTCCAAGCAAGACGGCGTTGCTGAAGACCATACCACCATTCAGATAAGCACGAGGCAAGAAGAGAACTCCAGTGCCAACGAATGACTTGAGCAGAAGCAATGCCGCGCTCATAGGGCTGTTCTTTCCACTGCCACCACGCTGCTTGCGTCTCCTTCTATGGCGCGATGGCGTCAACAGCGCGCTGTCTTCCATCGGCTCTCTGTCGTCGTCGCTATCGTCGTCGCTTTCGTACATGTCTTCGCCCGAGGAGAAGTATTCGCCGGGTCGTAAGGCCTCGTCGTCTTCCTCCAACTCTTCACCTGCAAAATGGCCATAGATAGAAAGGAACTCGAGGAAGCTGGATGTCAGCAGCCGAGGCTGAGAGGCTTCGCTAGCCTCGCCGCGCTCACCACCATCTCTGGCCGTAGAGGGGCTTCTGGCCGCCCTGCGCAGGTAGTTGCGACGGAAACCTCCCGGAACCTTGATCGTGTTGATGTCAAGAATATCGGTCTCGGGGTCCGGACGCGAAATGCTGAAACTCTTGCTGCGCTGCATCTTGTTGCGGGCTTCTGCCTCTTCGGTCCACTTGTAAATGCCTCGAGTCACGTCTCCGCCTTGCAGCTGCAAACTCGAAAACTCGTCCTCGTTCAGTCCGGTCTCGGCATCGGCGTTCACGGTCTGTTTACCCTTCACACCATCACGCATGCTAGACTCTTCGGAAGCAGCGTCGGTAGGCTGGACCAAATGCCTCTTGACAATCTCGGGGTCTTCGTAGGCACCCGCACCGGCGTTTCGCGAACGAGAGTCGAAAGATCCATAGTTGGTCATGGGTGTGCTCGAAAGCTGAGCGCCGGCAGCAGCCGGGGAGAGAGGTCGTGCCGGAGGAGTGGCAGAACGCACCGGTGGTGTGCCATGTCTCGGTGGAGATGTTCCCAAAGAGTTGGACAAGGCGGCAGCCAGAGCCGAGACGCCGGGACCTTGAACACTTGAAGGAGCAGCTCCGGCAAGAGGAGCAAGGCTGGCGGTCTCGCTGGCGTCGCCTAGCCTACTTGAGCTCCCGACGAAGCGGCCGGTCTGGGGAGTGCCATATTGCTGCGACGGTACGGGCGATGCCAGTCGAGCGGTGGCGTCTGCTCGAGGTAGAGAGCCGAATTGTCGGGACGGGGAGTCGGCCCTAGGAATGCTGAGGGGATCTCTCGAAGGAGATGCCATGATGGTGCCTAATGAAACCGGTCGGGGACTGTCGAAAGCCGATTTTCGGTATATCGAGGAGCCTCCAACCACAGCGTTGCAGATTCCGAACTGGATCAACAACAGACAACAAAGTTAGCAAAGTGTCATGGGTAGGAGAAGATGAGACGGAACCGGGAGAAAAACGAGAGCTAGATGATGGAGAAGATGTAGGTTCGAATCAAGTCCGGGGAGAGTTTACCTGGACTCAGTTGTAAGACAGCTGACGAGATCAATTGCAGCGCACGGCTTGGGGGATGTGCGTTCGAAGCTGTTGCTACTGGGAACCCGTGATAAGGACGCCGCTTCCATGCGGGTCGGGTGACCTAATCTGGCAGGTCTGGAGAGTCTGTGGCTCACACAGATAGCGTCGGGTAGGTAGCGCTACCTGGCAGCCTGTAGCAGGGCATGGGAGAGGTAGGTGTGCTGTGGCTGCGCTGCCGAAACCCGTCGGGCTATGACAACCGACAGCCAGAAGCTCTCTCGGGTTCCTTGCTTCATCCGCCGGGCATGCTGACCATGCTTCGCTCTCAAGGCAGTGTTCTGCCTGTATTAGCCGCTCTACGCTGCCCCAGGTGAGGACTTGTCTCGGACATGGTTTGCCAGGTCTCCCAGGTTCCAGTGCTTGGTAACGGTACTCTTGAATCATCACACGCTATGCTCCATGTCACAGCTTGCAAGCTCCAGCCACCAACGATAAGATGCATTATCTTGGGTATCTATCTACTTTAGATTGCCGCAGCGATATCTCAAGTCTCCTACAGCAACAAGGTGTCTAGGTCATTCCAACCAATATTCCTTGTCTAATTCATATCTTCGTCTCACTGCCTGTACTTTTGCGCTCGTCTCTAACTTCTTCTTATGTAATATCTTGAACTCTTTGACCAGGAACCGCATATGCCACTGTGCCACTGTACCTACTACCTACGCCAGGACCTGTGCTTTTGGGCCGTCGGACCGGTTCGTATTGTCCGTCAGTCGCATGTCTGATTCAGCACAACAAAACAGCACAGCGAAAATCTCTGGGATATGTGGCTTTCTCTCTATGATCGGCCATCCTCCGGTCCTTTCAAGACTTCTCAAACACTTCAAAATGGATACGACTCACAATTTTTACTACAAATGAGCCGAGTATTTCGTCTTGCTTGCCAGCGCACACTACCCAAAAACCAAGGTTCCCATCGGATCTTACCAGCTTAGGTAAGGCACAGCTCGACCGCCACAGTAAGCGAAGAGGCCTCATTGGCCGCATGCACCTCCCGCCTCACTTGTCCCTCTTGCTCCGACGGGTGAGAGGGAGAGTGGGGGGCTAGCGCGCTCATCCTGGCGTGGGCTGCGTGTGATTTGGAGCCCCGCGGCGGGTGCTCTTCAGCGGCTCTCCACCTCCCTTGTGGCCAGAACTGCCTGCGAGTGTGAACAGCAGCACCTAAAAACTCAGGACTCGACTCCTCGAGTGAACCCGCGCATGTAGCGGTACCTGTGTGCCCCTGGGTGTAGTCATCGCTGATTTCGCATCCCATGCGCCTGTACTCTTCACCTCTGACATTGAAACCCCATCATCGAGTCATGAAGCAGAGACACTCGACACTCCCATGTTGCTGGCTGATAAGCGGCAAAGCCACACTGGTGACTGCTCATTCGCGGTACCAGCGGCCAATCCGGCCCATCCCATTGAAATCTCCGGCTTGCCGCTGTCATGCGCCTGAGTCAACGGACTGGTCTCTGGTTTTCTATTTTGGAGGACGAACCCTGCCGCGCCAGCATCAGATGGAATGTCGAGCCAGATGGCTGGCAGATGCCAGACATTTGACACTTGACGCTATTCTCGTTGGCCTGTGATGCTATGCCCATCGCCCTAACACACCTAGGTATTTATCTGTGGCATGGAAGCTCACTCGAGGCTCGTGGGGGATCGGGCAAACCGGACGACGTACCCAACCAACAACATCAACGTGCTACCCGCAGGCTACAGATAGACTCCCTACCCTACCTGACGGAATTCCAAAGAAATCGCATCTCGATTCTGCAGGATACCCTACTACTACCCTCCTCACAGATCCTTGGACACGAGAAAACGCTCTGCACAACCCACAGTCCCACCACGGTGACCGCTTGTCACGCATTGGCGACTGACCGGTTCCAATCTGTCCCTCGCTGCTGGATGACGTCGTTTCGTCTTCCTACTTCGGCCTCTTGTTCTGCATCTCACTGCATTTCCCAGACTTTGGTGCTTGGATGTGTGAGTGGATCACCAACAAACACGGCGCGACCGGCTGGAGCATATCGCGGCTTTCCAATCGGCACGCGGGGTATTGGAGAGGCTTGCATTGGATCGCCCCAGATATCCCTGGCTCGCAGAACGGTGAACCCTGAAAACGAGACGACGAGAAAGACGCGAGACATGCGCCGGGCCAGTTGGATGCCTGTGCGGCCCGCCGTCCTAACCAGGCCATCCTCTTACTGGTCGCCGTGATCACCGCCGCCGCGCCGCAAGCCATCGTTCAACTACACTTGGACGCACTGGGGGATTGATTAGCCAGCCCAGTCCGACATTGCACACTGGTGCGATTAAGGGCGGGGACTCTAACTTATATACCTATGCGCTGCGCTCCCACACCGTTAGGTTGTTGTTGACCGACGACGACGACCATCCCATCTCCCTCACTCAAGTTCGTCGAATCTTTGTCGGCTCTTCATTGTGGTTCGGCCCCGAGGAAAACGATCGTGGAGGTGGCGCATTCACCCGTCCCCATTTCCGGGAAGAGTTCCGGGTCGACCTGTTGATTACGACGAACCCCCTTTTTCGACCTTCACCATGGGCGGCGACGACAGACGACCGAGTCTCTCCAGCATGGAGCAGACTAGTACCAAGGCCAAGTTGGGCGCAGTTTCGGGCGTCTACATCCCCGTCTGTCTCAACATCTTCAGCATTCTCATGTTTCTGCGTTTTGGCTGGATTCTCGGTCAGGTTGGGCTTTTGGGCATGCTTGGTTCGTCAGCTACTAACACAGATGCGCTCACTCCATCTCAATCCACACTAACCAAATCCCACAGGACTACTCGTTACGGCTTACCTTGTAGACTTCTTGACAACGCTCTCTCTGTCTGCTATAGCTTCAAATGGCGAAGTCAAGGGCGGAGGCGCCTACTACGTAATCTCGAGGTCTCTTGGCCCCGAGTTTGGCGGTTCCATCGGGATGCTCTTCTATCTCGCCCAAGTTCTCAACACCGCTCTCAACGTTGTTGGCCTCATTGACTGCATAAAGCTGAACGCCGGGGAATCTTTTCCCCAAGGTTACTGGACTGTCTATATGCTACAGACCTTGGCTTTGCTTCTCTGTGCTGGATTGTGCTTAGCCGGGAGCGGCATATTTGCCAAGGCTAGCAATGCGCTGCTTGTCATACTGAGTCTCGCCATTATAAGCATTCCAATATCTTCCGCATTGAAGTCTCCTTTTCGGGACGATGGACTTGGTGTACGCTTCACCGGCTTTAGTATCGAAACGTTGGTGGACAATTTTGCTCCTCATACGAAAAGCGAATCTTTCAAGGGTTTTGAAACTTTTCGAGAGGTCTTTGCCATCCTGTTTCCTGCCACGTCAGGAATCTTCGCAGGGGCTTCAATGTCTGGAGATCTGGCTAATCCCAGCAAAGACATCCCGAAAGGGACTCTGTGGGCGATGATGACCACGTTCATTGCGTACCTGGTTGTAGTCTTTTCCATGGCCTCCACCACAACGCATGCTTCATTTCTCAACAACACAAACATTATCTCGGCAACGAGCTTGTCCCCGCCTTTGATCCTTGCAGGAGAGTGTGCCGTCACCTTCTTCTCCGCCGTGATGGGACTTATTGGCGCTGCAAAGCTCATGCAAGCCTTGGCGAGGGACAAACTGCTTCCTGGTCTGCTGCCATTCTCGAAAGGGACGAAGAGGGCAGATGAGCCAATCCAAGCCATCATCCTCACGTATTTACTTGCCCAAATCGCCATGTTTGCCAATCTGAACCAGATTGCGACTTTGATTTCCATGGGCTACCAGGTGAGCACCTGCCTACTCAATCTGGATGAAGCTATTTTGGGCTGACAAATAGTAGATGACCTTTTTCGTCATGAATCTAGCATGTTTCCTACTCAAGATAGGATCAGCACCCAACTTTCGGCCAGCGTTCAAGTTCTTCAGTTGGGAGACAGCTTTCGCTGGCAGCATCATGTCTGCAGCAGCTATGTTCTTCATTGACCAGACTTACGCGGCTACGGCGGTCTGCTTGCTCATCTTCCTCTTTTCTCTGATTCACTATCTCAGTCCACCGAAGCGATGGGGTGATGTCTCCCAAAACCTCATCTACCATCAAGTGAGAAAGTACTTGCTGCGACTACGGCCCGAGCATATCAAGTTCTGGAGGCCCCAAATCATTCTACTCATCAACAATCCTAGGAGTCAAACTCGGCTGATTCAATTCTGCAACTCCGTCAAGAAAGGGGGTCTTTATATACTCGGCCATGTTATTGTGACGGACGATTTCAGCAGCGGCGTTCACGAAGCAAGGCTTCAACAGGCAGCGTGGACAAAGTACATCTCAGAGTTCTCCCGCATCAAGGCTTTTGTGCAGCTGACAATGTCCCCGACCATTACCTGGGGTATCCGAAACTTGATTCTGTCAGCTGGCTTGGGTGGTATGCGGCCAAACATTGCCGTCATGGGATTCTACAATATGGATGAGCTAAGAGATTCCCGTCCTTCATTCCAAGTTCCGAAAGCTCCAAGCTCGTCGAACTCGAATGCTCGTCCTCAGGCTAAAGCCAAAGAGAGACCACCACGCAGAAGACGGGGCGACACATCAGCGCGTCTGATGGAAGGTATGCTGCCTACCGATGTGATGAAGACAGAGGGCCTGATGAGCGTCACAAGTTACATGACAATGTTGGAGGACCTCGCTCTGAGGTACAAACTCAACGTTGCGATTGGCAAAGGCTTTGAAAACTTGGAAACGCCGCGCAAGGACCAGGCCAACATCAAGAAACATCTCGATCTCTGGCCGATCCAGATGTCGGCAGAAGTTTTGTCAGATGGGAAGAGTGTCTTGACAACCAACTTCGACACATGTGAGCAATACTGATATCTTCGTCAGAATCTTGCTAAAACATTTGCAGATACTTTGATTCTCCAACTCGGCTACATCCTCTACAGCGTGCCGACATGGCACAAGGTCTACAACATCCGCGTCATGGTCTTTGTGGAGTATGAAAGTGAAGTAGAGGAAGAGAGGGCGCGGGTCAAGGCTTTGCTAGACAAGCTGAGGATCGAGGCCGAGGTCATCGTGTTCTGGCTGGCTTCTGGACAGCTCAACACGTATGAGCTGATTATTAATGGCCAGAGCAACGACCTTGAGTCTCAGATCATGGTGCATGATATACTCAAAGATGAAGAGTGGTGGGACGACCTCCAAAGGTTTCGAGGCCGCGAGCCAAACCTGAACTCGACCGAAGAGCTCACGTCTTTTGCGAACATCATCGAGTCAACGGCAGGGCGGCCAGGCGTGTTTAACCCGCATGTATCACTGGACGACATTGAGAGTGGACGGCGACCAAGTTTGGTGCACTTTGGGGAACTGCCCAAGAAGCCGACGGTTTCGAAGCTGTCTCGCCTTGGCGTCAGTGTTGGAATTCACACGTCTCACTTGGGAGATGAGGTCTTCGAAGACGACTCTGGCTCCGACGGCGAGATGAGTGATCAAGAACAGCAGCCATCGTGCCTTGATTCCGATTCAGAATTTGAACCTGGCAGCAGCGACTACAGCGAGGACGAGATGCCAGAAGTAGATGCCCCTAGACGGCCGTTACTACTTGGGCGAGGGCGAGGACGAAGCCAGAGCGACGACTTGCTCACAAGCCCGTCGAAACAGAAAAGGAGCAAATCGAACAAGAGCGCTGCACCGGCAGCATCATACGGCACGATGGTGTCACAAGCTCGTTCTGAAGGGCAAGCGGGCCCAAGCCATGTGGGAAGAGTCGAAAACGTGTCAGCGCCTCCTACTCCGCTGGAACGACCTGTGCTCGATCGAAACATTTCTGCTCGTTCCATGGGTGGATTCCGGTCGGCGGGCATCAACACTTATGATGCGACCTCGGGAAGCGCATCTGGGAAAGCAACCCCAGCAACAAGACCGACGCTCTCTCGACAATCATCAGCAGTGCGGTTCTCAAGTCGTCCAATGCCAGAGACGAGAACCGATGTGGAAGGCGCGTCTGGTCCGACAATCATGTTTGCAGACACCACTGAGGAAGAGACGCCGCGGGCGGAACAACCCGCATTCTCAAGGCAATCCTCTGCAGGACGGTTCTCCAGTCGGCCAGTGCCCGAGATGACGGTGACGGCGGCTGAAGAGTTCGAGCCGAATAATACGTTTGCGGAACCATCGTGCAGATCACGCAAAGCTTCGGTCGCGTCTACTGCAGATCTAGGCGACGTCCACATGAACATGGCGGAGCTTGTGGGACGCTACAGATTAGACTCAAGACCCGACGCAGACGGGCCCGGCTCGCCTTATTCGACGCAAGGCATCTCGTTCTCGTTCAACGATTTGCCATCACGAGCGCAGCATGTCATCCTCAACGAGCTGATGCGGCAAAATAGCAAAGAGACAGCCGTCATGTTCACAACGTTGCCCGTGCCCACGGAGGGGACTTGCCAGGATGAGCTTGCGAGCGTGCAGTATCTATCGGACGTTGAAGTCCTCTGCCACGAGCTCCCTCCCGTCATGTTGGTCCTGAGTAATAATATGACTGTCACGGTTGGGCTATAGTCTGAACTCATGGTGGGGCAGTGTCTCAAAACCTGCGAGGGAGAACATCCATGATAAGGTCAAACCACGCGGGGGTTTATTCATACTTTGGCGTTTATTTTTTTCTCAGCGTGTCGGCTTATGTCGGGGATGATCACCCGGGACAAAGGAATGTGGTGGTAACCTCTTTTGGGCCGGCCACATTCCTCAGTGACTTTGGCTGAAATGAGAAGCTATTCAACTAAGCATTCTTTGTCTGCCAGCGACCGGCCCACCATGATGGGCTTTCGCCTGCAGCCTTTACAAAGAGTTTCCCTCGACGGTGCATAAGCAGCTTAAACTCTCGCCATCCAGGTTTTTTCTCCCCTGCCTCGGTGCCTGTCAAGAGGAGTGCTGTTCCTTGAAGCCTCTGTTGGAGCCATGGACTTTAAACACCCGGCCCCGCCGGCATTGCCTTCCTCGTGGACAATCCCACAAACTGTCAATATGAACGATCATGGTAGGAAATCGACTTGGACCACGCAATTGTCGCCGTACCTGAGAGGTCTGAAGATCAAGAACCTCATGACATCTCCTAAATCACCAAAGTCGCCCAAATCCCCAAAGTCGCCAAGGTTTCCACTATCACCCAAATCGCCGCGGTTCCCTTTATCGCCCAAATCACCGAGAACACTACCACCGAGACTTCTTGACGAGGACTCATCGTTTCGAATTATACACACGCCCGACAGGCCAGAGCGGCCGATATCAAGACGGGCCATTCCGAATGACGAGCAATGCATGGAATTCCTCATGTCACTGCAGAGACAAGAGGAACACAAGAGGGGAGGCGTCAAGACGGGCCTCAAGATGTGGCCGTATCCGGAGGAACAGGATGTGGAGGACCGCAGGTACCTCCGGAGTGTAAGGGTAGAGAGCGTGCACTTGGAAGAAGCTCGTCTAGCAAGGACCAATTCCTCTGGTCCGGCAAAGGTCGTGGAAGTGGGCAGAAGCTCGACCAAGTCGACGATGGCATCACGGCGGTCATACCACACCAGAACCCCCAGTACTAGCGACGCAGGGGACATCGACGAAGAACCCCCATGCGGTCCTTCGATGGCCTTTGGCGGTGCCCCCCTCTCTCCGCCGCCTACTCTGTCCCGCAGTCAATCACGATTAAGCTTTCACACGCCCAAGGCTAACACATCTCGCTGGTCCGATGACAGCATCGAGTCTCTATTCTCGTCGAGGGACATTGACTCCCCATGCCCCCAGCGAGTTACTGTCCGCTCATCCTCCGAAGCGCTGTCTCCCACTGTTGTCGGAGACGAGTCCGTCGGCTCGTACTCGCCTCCGCTCCTGACACCGGTAAAAGACCGGCCGGCAACCCCGTTTACAGACCCCCGCCTTCGTGCGACATCCGAACCGATGACGCCTCCGCCATCAGATCACATTGTTCACCAGATGAACATAAGCCCGGAGCCGGTGCCGAGGAAGTACTCATGGCGCTCGTCCAAGGATACCATTCTCAACACTGGGGCCCCGATATCGAGATTCCAGTCTTGGCTGCCAGAGGCGCGGCCGGAAGGGGAGATCGAAGGGGACCAACAGCTGGGGCAGCAGCAGCAGCAACAGCAACAACAACAGCAGGCTGAGCCGGAAGTCTACGGCGAGTGGGCGGACTATTACTTTGAGGATGGCAATTTCTGGGAAGACTATTCGGACGGCGACGAGGAAGGAGACGAGACTAGAGTAGAGGAAGAGGAGGATGGCGACGCCGTGGAGAAAGAGGAGCAAGATTTCGTTGAAGACGAAGAGGAAAAGGAGGAAGAGAAGGAAGAGAATGAGGGTCAAAAAGACCGTCTTCGGGTCGACGATGAGGAGGTTTATCCGCGTTACGAGAGTTTCATCAAGGATTACAAGAACAACGTCATGAATATCACGGTTATGGAGGTGTGAAGTTTCTCTTTCATCGTTACTTACTTTTTTGGTTCGGGTTTGGGGAGTTTTGAGGATGGGATGATATACCCATCGCCTATCAGGGGGTTGAGACACTGTAACAGTATTGTACGACCTCGATATTTAGTCGCGATTACCCACCCTTATTTTTTTTCGGAACAAAAAGAAAGCCTTTATGATTTGTTATCCGCTCTGGTTGCCAAGATTGTAGTGTCTTCAATGTCTCTATAGCGTTCCTATCATGCAATATTACTCGACGACCTTGAACTGACAATCTAGATGAACACTGACTGATCTATGCAGATAGGCCAAGTACAAAAACTCCAAGTATTATGACGGAGACTGGAAGTCGAATGGCTGCGAACAACAATTGTATCCTTTCCCCTATCCCTTTACCTCAGATACTACAAGGCGATGACTCTGACCCATACGCGATATTACCACCTTCCCAGCTCGCTTCCAGATTTCGAGTTCCTATTAGGACGAAACTAAATAGAGTGGCACGGTTGGTCCCATCGTCGTATTCTCGGACCTTGCCCCCCTTCCCCCGGAAAAACAGATCGATTATTCCCTTCCTTTACTTCATAGGAGGGCGATGAGGCTTATCGGGATCGACCCAGTCCGGCGGGCCCTCGATGCCAGGCCGGCACGCCTGTCGGGATCTCTCGTTCCACTGCTGTGTCACCCTGCACACGAGGGGCGGAACGCCGCCCATGCGGGCAGCTGCTTGGCAGAACCTATACTTTTCGATGGACTCTTTGCAAAACAATCGCTCCGGTTGGTTGCAGCACTTGTAACGAATCCAAGTGTAGTAGGAGCGGTCTGCGTGGGCGTAGTCGACGAGGCAGAGCAGAGCTGCGATGAGGAGGACTAGGTGGTGGGGCCTGACGTGCATGTTTGAAGGAGTTGGTTCTGGTTATTTTTTTTTAATTTTTTTGAGTTGATTTCTGGTTGGTCGTTTTTCTTGGGGTTTGAGTGGTTGCTTGCTTAGGTGTTGTGTGATGTGATCTGGCGATGTATACTTCTATGACTTGATAATCAGAGGTTGATGGAGTAGTCCTTGGTAGGAATATATGATGAGTTGTAGAAAACTAAGGTAAGTGTTTTCCTGAAGTATGCCGGCAGGAAAGAGCCTTCAGATAAAGTGGAAGCTATGTCTGGCTCGTAGGCCAAGGTAGCCATTAAGGTACCCTGAAAATTCGATTCTGCTGCCTTGTTGGAACCGGAATAGGGCATGATGCCATCCAAGAATCCCGCGTGACTGCAAGATTTAGGACCTCTGTGGTTGAGAGCCGTGTTAGTCCAACCTAGCTAGGCACGGTAGATAGTTGGGTTCTGTTCAATCGGCCCACCGAAATGAGAGGAAAAAAACGCTGCTTTCACATCCATACTTATTACAAATCTAATTTATTGGGACTAGAAAACATATTCTTTCAAATTGGCCGTTGTTTGTTTATCCAGGTCTTCAAATACCGACACCACGATGGCTTCAACAAGCTCGGCCTCGGTGTACATGGCTCGGTGTGGCCCAAGCTCCAAGCTCCCAAGCTCCCCAAAACTTTCAACTCACTCCTGGTTTACCCTTACACCTCCCTCTCACAAACTTCATCTCATCCACAAATTCCCTCACGCCATCTATTCGTCCTTCCCCTCATGACGCGCAATGCATTGAGTCAGCGGTCGGAGAGAAACATACAGATAGTAAGCGTGCACGCACCGTGGTAGATGCCTCGCCTACCGCCCTGCCTTTTTCGCCGCGCCCACGCCATCTCCCCCTACGCCGCCGTCCTCCTGCCGGCATGCCGCGATATACCCTCCGCGGTGACCGAGCTCCACTGGATCAGGTCGCACGTCGCGAGCAGCGGTAGGCAGTTGCCTTCAAAGGTGCTGCTACCGGCGCACGATGACCAAGAAGCCCGCGTCGCACGCCTCTGCGCAAAACGCGGCCGCGGCGTGCCGCTGCAGTACGTTCTCGGCTCCCAGCCCTTTGGAGCCCTCGATATCAAGTGCCGGCCCGGCGTGCTCGCCCCGCGCGCAGAGACGGAGGCGTACGCGCTGCACCTGGCCGATATGATCTCGCTTGGCCAGCTGCCGGGTTTTGAGAGCAGAGACCTGCGAATCGTTGACTTTTGCACGGGCACTGGGTGTATCGCGCTCGCTCTGTATGAGCGTCTTACACGATGGGCCAAGAAGCTCAGCATCACGGGCGTCGATGTCTCGCCCATCGCCGTCAACCTCTCGCGGGAAAACCTGCGGCACAACCTGGCTGCGAAGTCACTCATATCGCCATCTCCCGATAACGAGGTGTCCTTCCAGAAAGCAGACGTCTTTCAGGAGGCTGATATGCAGTCACTTCATCAATGTGACGTGTTGGTGTCAAACCCGCCGTACATATCACGCAAAGTTTGGACCTATGGCCAAGGCCAGATGGGCTATTCGGTGCGAAAGTACGAGCCGAAGCTCGCGCTTGTGCCAGGGGAGACGTCACCCACGTATGAATGGTGTGATCATGCCGATGTCTTTTACGCTAGACTGCTCGACATTGGGAGCCAACTACGCCCGCGAGTCTTACTATTCGAGGTGGGAGACGAGGAACAGGCTCTCAGGGTCGTGAAGCTCGTCAGACGCAACGATTCTACGAGACATGCTTCGTGCGAACTCTGGAGGGACTGGCCAGACTTGTCGTCCGAAGAGCATGAAGTGAAATCATTTGATGTCGATGGGGAGATGATTACCGTCAAGGGCAGCGGGAATGTTCGATCAGTCTTGATTCGTCCATGAGACAGTTTCAAAAAGCTTGGATACATACGCGTTAATAACACCTACAATACCACATCAGATCATGTCGAGCGCTTCACAAATTGCGGGAGAACAGAAATTCAGAATCGTTCCACCAAAAGATGTTAATTCCGGCTTCGCAATGATAATCCGCAGCAAAAGCAAAAGATTACTGCCCAGAGGCGGATTCGAACCGCCGTCAACACGGATCGCTGTATAGAAGAACCACAACGTATCATCCTAACCAACTAGACGATCTGGGCCAGTGGTTATTGATATCATGAGTGATGCGGCAGGGATCTAAGAATCGCAAAACGATCTGGAAGTGGATTTTGCGCTGGTTCTGCGCGGGAGATCTGCTATCTTCCCCTAATTTTCAGCGGTCGAGCAGCGGACGCAGGGCCAATGACCGCTATACGTTTCCCCGTGCGTCCCTTAGCCCAGCTCCGTCTTTGTGCTTCACAATCGAGAACATGAAGGCTCGGAACTTAAGATGACCAAGACCCTGACCCTGTGCCATAAAACAAGGGACGCAACGGCGATGAAGTCATTTCCCACAAGGAATTAATCGTGTTTCCGTTCTGATTATGCAGAGACATCGTGTCTCTGCTGCCCACGGGTCAGCTGGACCTTGTGCGCCACAAAAGAATTGAGATCAGACAGCCGGGGTCCAGATGGCGCAAAGAAACATTCCGCCCATGAGCTTGACCGTCAACGCTCGGGTGCGCGTGTTCAGCCATCAGCAGTCTTTGAACCCAAGGATTCGGATGGTTCCTGAGTGTAGAAACATTTAAATGAAAGGGGTCTTCCCTTGCACGCCACACCAAAGAAATGCGCGTCATCGGGCGGCACACGCGTCTTGCCGTGGTCCTTTGGGATGGGGCCGGAACGGCAGTGGGAAAGGGTCCAGATCCGATTACTGGAATGCTGGAAACGTAGATCAACTCCTGCCATAACTGACGGCGTTTGAGGTTCCTTGCGGGTTAGTTTGATTAGCAAAACTGAACGCGTGGGAGACCTGCAGCTTGGAAAGCGAACCTCTTCGTGATGGATCGGATTGACCTCCAGCTTCGGCTTCACACGAATTTCATTGCAACATGAGTTTCTCGTGACGATGTCAGGGCCGGACGGTGACTTACATGGGTCTGTAAGCTTTTCTACTATGGATATGAATTAAGGTATCCGTAGACTTAGAGTGCCAGGATCCAGATTTCGGCTATCTCATGCCGAATCAGGTCGGGGGTGCCATATCTTATCCGGCATCAGCTTCGGGCGGGGTTCAAGTTCCTCCTTTGAATCGCAACATCAATTACCAAGGGTTCACAAGACATGTCATCCGGAAAGCGCGTCATCGAACCATCTTCGCGAGCCTTGGCGAACTTGGAGTCAGGGGGCTTCATCGACTTGGAAAATGAAGCCGGCAAGCTCCCGCAGTATGACCCGGTTACGTGCCCGGATGGAGTCATTGACCTCTCTGGTGCCATCAATGGTCTAATGGATGATGTGCTAGCGGAGGAAATGGACCAATTCTCCAAGACTTATGACTTTGCGAAAGGCATGAGTAACTCATAATTCAATTAAGAGTTGGGACTGACACGACACGTAGCAACTCGGTACGGGGATGTTATGGGTCCGAAAGGTGAGTATCAAGTCTCTTCCGTGGTGTCTATACCGTGTGCTGATGACAAGTTGAAAGAGCTAGCCAAGGCGATGAGTAGCTTCATAAATCGCTATTTCGGTTCTTCGCGCCCGGTAACATCCAATGACATCCTTGTCACCAACGGTGTGACCTCACTCCTAGATATGATGGCATTTGGCATGTGCGACCCGGGCGAGGGTATCATGGTCATCACTCCAACTTACATGATGTTCCCTCACGATCTATGTGCCAGAGCAGGCGTCAGCCTGATCAGAGTAAACACCGAGCCCATCGAAAGCCAGTTCGACGAGCAATCTGCCCCTCTGCTCATCAACGCAATGTCCAGAGCACACGCAGCAGCCCTGAAAGACGGCATTGTCCCCAAGGCCATCCTCCTCTGCAACCCAAGCAACCCTTGCGGGAGGACCTACCCACGCACCACGTTAGTCAATATTGCGAGATTCTGCGGGCAGAAAGACATGCACCTCCTATCCGACGAGATCTACGCCATGTCGACCTTCACCACAGCGGCAGGGACATACGGACAGGTCCTTCCATCGTTCACCTCCGTGCTAAGTATACAGGACGACCCACCTCTCGGTGTGTTCGCGGAAAACATTCACTGTATGTACGGTGCAAGTAAAGACTTTGGTTGCGGTGGCTTGAGACTCGGGTTCCTCGTGACCCGGAACGAGCTACTCTGGCGCTCTCTAAGGAGGCTGGTTCTGTTTACGTGGGTCTCGAGTTTCTCGACTGCCTTTTTCACGCACTTCTTGCTCGACGAGGAGGCAGTCCGTAGATACTTGAAGACGTATCGGCAACGGCTCGAGACGCAGTATAAACTTACTGCACAGCTTTTGACAGAGAAGAGGATTCCTTTCGTTCCAGCTAACAGTGGGGTTTTCATCTTCGTTAAGCTGACGGATTGGTTGGATCATGGAGAAGACCTGACTAAACTCGCCGGGAGCCGCGAGATGAGACTTTGTCGACATCTTTTGCATGAAGCAGGTGTCTTTCTCAGCCCTGGAGAGGTAGGTCATTCCATGAGACTCAGCTCAGCTTGCCATAGGAATGACTAACACCAACATAGCTCTCGCTCTCGACTGTCCCGGGCTGCTTCAGACTGGTGTATACCGACAAACGGGAAGCGATGCCCAAAGCTATCAAACGACTAGCAACGGCACTGGAAGAGATCAAGCAGCGTCCTAGGTCGCAGTCTTCTTGGTCCGTAATGAGTGGCCTAAAAGTCCAGGGTACCATGAACGTGGAAGAGGATATGACGAAGGTATCACAACGGACTTCGATTGCGCGCTTGTTGCTCTGCCGTAGAGCATAATGGCGCCAATACACCTCGCTGTAGATGAAGAAGAGGCAACGAAGCCAAGGGGAGATAAAAATAAGAGTTCCACGAGAACAATCTCGCTGAAATGCAAAAGTACTGACCAGCCTGGGGGTCGAACCCAGAATCTCCTGATAATACACTTAGTCGTAGTCAGACGCCTTGCCATTGGGCCAACCGGCCATTGATGAAGATCAGGTAGCGGAAATTATACTTAAAGGTAGGGATGTACGCAGATTGCGCGAAAATTCAGTCCACGACGAACTGCGAGTCAAAATGACCCCCCTGTTGAAGAGATGATGCTGCAATATGCTATTGTATTGTTCATGCCGGCATCTCTGGGCTTGTCAGCAATGAGACTTTGAGTGTTTGCGAAGCAAGAATCGCTGGAAGCTGTTTGTGTGGGTACACCGAATATGCACTAAAGCGATCCACTCAGACAAGTACTTGCTCACTGCAAGGTCATCAATCTTTATCTATCGCAAGAGGGAACAAATATGGAAACACCGTGATTTGAATTCTTTATTTCGTCAAGAAATGAACAGTTGTAGTCCACTGAGAACAAAAACTCGGTGATGGGCACATTGCCGACTTTCCTAGATGTCGTTTCCTGACAGACCGGTCGCTCACTTGCTGGGCTCAAATGGTGAGTTGCGTCGTGTTGTTCCCTCGTGAGACTGACAAGCCGAGAATGAAACAGAAGTCAAAATTTCCAAGAAATCACAGGATTCAAGAGCTGACTCTAACTAGGGCCTGTCCATACTGTCTCATATTCAGCCTCGCCAGGAACATACATCCTCACCGGCTCAGCAGACCGCAACATCAGACTTTACAACCCGGCATCTCACGACCAGCCCCAGCGCTATAGCTCAGCCATCAACAGCAACAGGCCACCGGGAACAGCCAAGGCCGCCGTCCCGGAAGGCCGCCTCATCCAAACCTACGCCGCCCACGGCTACGAGGTCCTCGACCTCTCCGTCTCCTCCGACAACGAGCGCTTCGCCTCCGTCGGCGGCGACCGCGCCGTCTTCCTCTGGGACGTAGCCACGGCCAAGACGATCCGCCGCTTCGGCGGTAACGCGCACGGCCACACGGCGCGCGTCAACTGCGTCTCGTTCGCGGGCGATGGGGACTCGCTCGTCATCTCAGGGGGCTTCGACACGAGCGCGCGCGTGTGGGACGCCAAATCCAACTCGGCGAAGCCAGTACAGGTCTTGGACGAGGCCAAGGACGCCATCACCGCGCTCGCGGTGCGGGACGCGGAAGTCATTGCAGGGAGCGTCGACGGGCGGGTGAGGAGCTACGACGTCCGGATGGGACGGTGCGTGACGGATGTTATCGGCGCGAGCGTGACGAGTCTCAAGCTCACGCGGGACGGCAAGGCCATGCTGGTCGGATCGTTGGACAGCAAGATCCGACTGATGGACCGGGAGAGCGGGACGTGTCTGAAGACGTATGCGGGTGATGGGTGGAGGAACGAGGAGTTGCGCGTACAGGCCGTCCTCGGCAGCAAGGAGAAATACGTCATTGCGGGCGATGAGCTTACGGCTGGCACGGGGCCTGCCGGGTTGAACGGCGATGGCAAGATATGGGCGTGGGACCTCTTGACGGGCAAGCTAGTCGCGACGGTCCGGGTTCCATGCCCAGAGGGCTTCGAGCCCAAGAAGAGAATGTTGGGCAAAGATGGCAAGGAGAAGGAGAGGAGCAATGTTATTAGTTGCATGGCCTGGAGGGGTGGTGGATGGGGAGATCAGTTCTGCGTCGGCGGCACGTCGGGAGTAGCTACGGTCTTTGGTTCACTCTAGAAGCCTTTAATGATGCATCGCTATGATATCACCGCAACAGTGATGAGGTATCGTCATTCCGGACGTTCACGTATCTAACAAAATCTTCCAAATCATACAGAGTCATGTCCGTCTCTGACTCCGTGGTAATCTACACACACGCGTGGATGTTCCGCAGACGCCCAACACCAATGTACCCAGATGCTTCCCTGGAAATCCCCAATCGGTGCCAACCAAAAATTACATAGAACAGCAATCGTGCTTTGAAACCACTTCGGTTGTTTAGTCCATGCCGACATACTTGAACCAGTTCGGGCGACAGTCGTCCTTGTGCAGCCAGGCCTCACCATCAGTGAAGCGACCCTTCACACAGCCCTTGCACTTGTTCGAGTTGGGACAGTTGAAGAAGGGAATGTGCTGGTACCCAATATCGCGGAACCTGATGCATGTTAGTTGAGTATTCCTTCGAATGGAGCTTTGTGAAGCTTGACAAAACGTACCAGTGGATCTTGGACTTGTCCTCAAAAAGACCCAAAGCAATGCTATGGACAGGAGCATCGCCCCATCTCTCGTAGAAGAAACCTCCAGCGCGGTCCAGATGTTGGAAGTAGTCCTCATACGCTTGACTCCGCCAGAAGTCAATATCGGCAATCTCAAAGTTGCTCCAGAAATGACAGGTAGAGTAGCCGTTCGCATCAACGTGGTTCTCGGGACGACCAGCCTTATCGGTGAGCCAGTCCATTGCGTTGTTCTCGTGAAGGTATTCGGGGTGCTGCGCGAGGAACTTTCTGGTCTCGGGCCACAACGTCGGGATGGACTTGGGCGCGTCGTACAGGTTGACGGTGAAACCATATGTCTTGTTGTTGTCCTGCATGTAGCGGAAGACATCGTAATCAACGTCGCAGAAGAAATGGACCTTGGGTTCGACACGCCAGTAGTACTTGGTGTGCTGCAAGGCAGGGTGCTTGTAAAACATGCCACTGTTCCAGCGGCACATGGAGTGGTACGAAACCTTATCGGCGTATTGAATGTCGTTTTCCTTGAGAATCTTGACGGATTCTTCGTACAGGTCTTTGTTGATCCACGACGGCATCTCCCAGTGCTCTTTGGGGATGAGTTCTACCAAGTTTGATTAGCGCAAGAGCCGCGCAGAGAAACGTTGCAAAAACTTACCGTATCTACACTCAGCCTTGGTGGCCGCCTGGGTCCTCCTCTTGAATTCCTCGCTGAAGGGAACCTCGTTGAAGAATGTCCAAGGGTAGTTGAACTTGTGGTTCCAGGTTCTCTCGAGATCGACCATGGATTGGATCATTCCATCCAGCTCCTCGTTCCTGACCAGCGCCAGCAGGGTAGCGTTGATACGAGCAGAATCCTCGATGCCGGGGGCATATTTGTCGGAGACATATGTTAGAACACCTTGAGGCTCGCCGGTAGCTGTACAGAGACACTCTTGTCAGTTATCTGTGCGATGACTTCGCAGCAATTGCAGGCGCAACTTACGATCAAGGTTGGGGTCCCTTCCATTACCGTAGCGCACTGGCTTCTGGCTTATCGGCCTTTCGGGGCCAAAGATCTGATAAAGGAAGAAGCACCAAAGCATCACGGCAGCTAATGCCAGAGCTCGAACTGGGCGGGCGACCGCCATGTTGGCCGATGGAGTGGAAGCAAGCTAGCGATCGTGGGAAGGATGTGGGAGAGCGGAGGTATCTCGACGTCGAGCAATGTCAGGTTCGACGTTTGCGCAAATAGTCAACGGCTAGCGGAAAAGCCAGGTCGTCGAAGTCGATCGGGTAGTGTAAGATTCCTCGGTTGCGGCTCGTGCCGTCGGTTTTTGAAGGCCGTTCGGTGGTGTGGAAGGGAGATTTGTTGATCACTAGGCCAGATTGAAGAGTGACGCGTAAAAAAAATCGGAAAAGGGGGCGTCGATGGCAGTTGTCCCAGGTCGTTGGATGCTTGAGGCTGATGTCACCCCATGAAATTTGCCAATTAGCGTCTTGCATTGGGAGAACCAAGGACCTATGGGCGCTTTGTCCAGCTGTCCAATCCCTGTAATCAGCAATAAGGGAGGAGCAGAACCCCCGCGCGCCCCCCCTCTATCCGGCATCCTAAGTTCCTAGCACCACCGGCTCACTGAATGGCTGTCGCGAGTAATTGCGACAAGCACTTCTGCAACGCGTCTCTTGACGATGCCGGCAAATTAGCCCAATGCCGACACATCGCCCCCTAATTCCATGACTTAAGCCTCAATCCCTCTGCCAGCGACCTGGCTACCTTGGCAAACAATGGCATTCGCCGCAAAGCTCGGCGCCTTGACTGATGAATTGGTCGAGGTCATCACATCGACACCAGACAAGGTGGGAGACGGTTCATCCCATCTTGCATGAGCATACACAATGCAATGCAGCTCGGCCCGTCGCTAACACCAACAGCAGCACATCAGTCGAGAGCGCTTCAATCTGTTGCGCGAGTCTTCACATCGCAGTCTCAAGTATCACAACCTCCTGCGCACCAATCAATTCGACGTTGAGAATCAGCTCGTTGGCCTGGAGGAGCGGTTCAGGGTCCACCATCGTGAAGGCTTGGCGGATGCCTTCAAGGAGCGGCTCGATGCGTTGTCACAACTCCGAACCAAATGGCATCCCGACATCCTTCATTTTCTCCTCGAACTTGCCGATAAACCAACACAGAAAACCCGACTGAGCGACTTAGAACTCCTCAGGGAACCCGAAAGAGACCCCGAACCGCCACTAAGATGGGAAGATATCGCGAAAGAGGATGGATGGCACGAGGATGCCGAGATATGGAACTCCATTGATTACAGCGATCACTCTGGCGACGAATACGGCGAGACCAAGTCAGACACATCAAGTGTTTCTGACGAGACCTCGCTCTCAACTCTTGATACATCGATCGGCAGGAAACCGGAGGATTTCGAGATTGCTTCCTCTGACGAGAACGCCCTCAAAATTGTTCAGGAAAGCCAGGCTTGGAGGATGGAAGGCAAGAAGACCGCCTCTTCAGCCCGACCACAAAAGATCGCTGTAACAGAGTTCCAGACCATGAGAGAAGCCCTCTTCATGTTGCAAGGCCTGCCCACAACGTTATTCCAGAAAGATGGCCTTCCCGACCCTGTGTACCAGATATCCAGTCTTGAATGGGATACGCACAAAGCACTTTTGAGCAGCTACGTGGAATGCGGACGTCAAGTTTCCCAGATACGGACTTTCTCGAAGAGACCTCAGACGGCGCCACTCTTTCAAGTTTTCCGTGACAATGTCATTGCCAGTCTACAATCCTTTGACAAGAGATTATCCCACACCCAGATTAATCTGGCAGTGGCGCGGGAAGATACGGTCATCAGCATGGCAGCAATTCTGGAGGAACTCAGACCTCGGATAGAACCCTTAGGGTCTCTCTCGGAGATTGTTAGGCAGCTTTACGATCCTGCGAATGGCGGAGCGTTCCGCTTTCTTGAGCTTCTCTATGATGAAATCAGCAGGGCCCAGCTTTCAGGTCGCGATTCGACTTACGACTTCCTGGGACGCATATTCTTCAACTGTTTTCAAGTCTATCTCCGACCTATTCGACTTTGGATGTCAGAGGGGCAACTCGTGCCAGGCGATAAGATCTTCTTCGTGTCCGAGTCGCCAACCCAAGTTCCACTCCGTCATGTCTGGCAAGAACAATTCAAGATGAGGCGAACATCAGAAGGTGTCTTGCATGCGCCCGGTTTCCTTCAGCCCAGTGTTGGCAAGATCTTCACGGCTGGAAAAAGCATCGTCGTTCTCAAACATCTTGGGAAATTTGATGCACTTCGTCAACTCTGGGACGATCACGAACCTCCTTTAACGTTCGATTCAGTCTGCCCGCCAGGCCTGGAACTTGCGCCATTCCCCGAGCTATTCACATCGGCCTTCACTCTATGGATGCAAAGCAAATATCATGCAACCTCGGAAAGCTTGAAACAGGCGCTCTTTGATTCTTGCAACCTAGAGGCGAATATCGGCGCCCTGCATCACCTCTTTCTCATGACTGATGGAGCTGCGGCTGATGAGTTTTGTAAAGGCGTTTTTGCCCGGCTAGATGCTCTCAGGCCTGATTGGCATGACCGATACTCCTTGACTGGTCTGGCTCAGGAGGCGTTTTCCCTACGAGTTGATACCACCCGGCTCTTTGTCACTGTCCGAGTCGAAGGCCAGAAGAAGTCTGTCGTAGCTGGGCGCGATCTTATCCGGACGGCCTTGCCAGAAATCGTTCTGCAGTATCGTCTTCCCTGGCCAGTGCAGCTTGTTGTCACTGAAGACACAAGTGCCCAATACCAAGCAGTTTTTACGTTTCTGATGCAGATCAGACGCGCCATCGGTCTCATCCAACGCAACCGGATCCTCGACGAGCTTGCTTCCAGAAGCGATGTATGGGGCAGCAAAGCGATGTACTACTTGCTCCGCTCAAAGTTGATGTGGTTTTGCAACTGCATCCAGACATATCTATCGACGTTGGTTTTAGCCCCTTACACAGAATCCCTCCGCTGGAAATTGCGAGAGGCCTATGATGTAGATGCCATGATCAGGCATCACGAAGCCTTCGTGAAGCAAGTTATCGACGCAGCATGTCTCGGCAGAAAACTGGATCCCATACGCGGTGGCATCCTAGACATTATGGACCTGGCTGCGAAACTTGAAGACGCCCAAAGCGCTAGCGTCGCCGAGGAGGCAGAGGAACAACAAGAGTTATCCCGTCTTTCCATCATGTCCTCGCCGATGAAAGCGAGTCCCCGCCGCCGAAAACCGGCTGTCTACGCCGAAGACAGTGACGACGACGGTGCGGAGCGCCTCGGGACCAAAACCAAAAGGGGCGCAATTAATGCAGGCAAGGGCTACCTAGAATGCCTGCGGGAGATTAAGACAGACTTCGAGAGGCACCTAAAGTTCATCTGTGGGGGCCTACGAGGGGTTGCCAGGGCTTCAAGCGACGAGGCGGCTGTGAAATGGGACCTCCTGGCTGAAATGCTGGAGGTGGGTATCAAGGAGGGCGCTTGAAAGTCGAAGAGCCCTGCCAAGTTGGTAGGGTATGGCTAGCAAAATTGAGAACTTGGTCCTGGAGACCCGCAAAACCATTAGAGTTTACAGAATTCCGGAAAAGGATAGAGATCGACATGGGATTCCTTGATTCCCATGCGGCTGTCAAACCACCGGGCCAACGCCAACTTTTCCCACTGCAGAAGGATGGATCCTGCGGCAGGTTGAAATTATTGGAATCTTGCAGCGATGATCTAGTCGGCTGGGTGGGCGGTCAACAGCAACATGAGACGATGCTCGGTGAGCGCCGCTGCCACGAACAGAGATTATCTTGACCATGTCATGCGATGCGATGCCAACCGTTACCGACTCAATGCAAGGTATTTCGACGATGAAGATGCAGACTTGAGCTTCAACCAACCGCTTCAGGGTGTTCCATCTCATAGGCTAATTGAATCCGCTAAGCAGTTGGCTGCCGTTGTCGTCCCTGAGAAAGAGACAACACCGTTCGCATAAGGGCGTGCTTGACTGCTAGTGTGGTGATTCATGATGGCTAGCGTAGACCCTTGGGGTCGCAACCACAAGACCGCTCATGCCGGAACCGACGGGACTCGCAACACCACTACGGTGTTCACGATGCCGCCCGACGTGCGTCTTTCCGGCGGTGTCGAGGCAAGATGCAATTCGTGCCCCTGCCCGCCAGGGGACGGGGTTCACTGATGCCAACTTTTATTGTCTCCAGTCAGCCTCGAACCTTGGAACGAGCAAGATCGACAGTGGGGCCCCAACGGTCGTAACTGGAAGCCAAGGGTCCCTTACAACAGTTTTCGTACCGGAGGGGGGGTGAGTGGGTTGTATCGACGCCGGCCAGGGTGCCGACTGTCAAGCTGGAGGCGGGTGAAAGACCTGCTGACATGCAATGTCCCTCTCTCTGCCCTCCGCGCGCTTCCCTCGCGGAAGTCCATGATCCGTCTACGGTGGCCGTCCACGTTTTGAGTTGAGTGTTGCGTTGGTGCCCGAGAGTATCCGTAGCAGCAAGGAACTGGGAACGGGAGCCCAACTCGGGAAATTGAAGCTCAAACCAGGGTGCTCGTGATCAGCTCTAGACTCTAGTGGAAGGTGGACCTTGATTCTACTACGTACACGTGTAGACAGGGAAAGTTATCCGCGCGGATTTGTTGAGGCTCGCCAGCGGTCGTTGCTGAGGACTTCATACGTTGCCTGCTGGCGGCGTGAACTTGGCTCGTCTACGCACTCCCTGGTCGATTAGCAAAGAATACTATTCGCAGCAACGCATAGCGTGACACCCCCTAGGTCGTGATGATTGAAATGGACTTGAGAGGCATTCCGCGATTGAGTTGAAGGTATTCGCGTCTAGACATTTGAGATTCTCGTGAAGAATGGTCACATGTGAAACGGTTTGAATGAAACGGAAGTTGGATGCTGTGTTGAGAGGGACCGTAATTCATCACCGGGAATTTGGTTTCGCCGACCTTCCGATACGGCGCGATGCCCCACCATCAGTGACATCCGCCACAGATGCACGGTTTGCCTGCCATATCCCAACTCCACCAAAAAGTTTCACGACAACCATATCATCACTTTGCGATTCCGCCAACCAAATCAGACCTTTCCGTCGCATAGTTTCGCGGAAGCCCGTCGCCCATCATGTCTGAACGAAAAGTGCTCCAAAAGTATTACCCCCCGGATTTCGATCCCTCCGCCCTCACGCGCAAGCGCGGACCGAAGCAGACCGGCCCCAAGGTCCAGACCGTCCGCATCATGGCGCCCTTCTCAATGAAGTGCACAACGTGCGGAGAATACATCTACAAGGGCCGCAAATTCAACTCCAGAAAGGAGACGAACCAAGCAGAGCGATACCTCAATATCCAGATCCACCGCTTCTACCTGAAATGCACGCGATGCTCGGCGGAAATCATCATCAGGACCGACCCAAAGATTGCTGACTACGCCGTCATCAAAGGCGCGATACGAAACATGGAGCCCTGGCGCAATAAGGAAGGCGAAAAAGAGAGCGTGGACGAGAGGCTGGACCGGCTGGAGCGCGAGGAGGCTGAAGCTGCAGGCGAGGAGGAGAAGAACGCGATGGCGGACCTGGAAGCCAAGAACGAGGACGCGAGGCTGGAAATGGCTGCCGCGGACGCGCTCGACGAGATTCGCCAGCGCAACGCGCGCATCCAGCGGTCTGAGAAGGACGGCGTGGACTTTTCCGAGTACGTCGTCCGGCCTGAGGACGAAGAGAGGGCGAGAGAAGAGAGGGAGGACGAGGAGGCTGCGAAGAAGGCTTTCGCTGCTGCAAGGGAGAGGCTCGGGGAGGAGATTATCGACGATGATGAATATGACGGAGGGGTAATCGGAGGACCATCCTCCTCCTCCTCCTCATCAGCGGCGGTAGCGTCATCCTCAACGTCAGGGGAGAAGTCGGAGGCTGCGGCGGCGGGGACCGTGAGGGATACTTCAATGATGCCGCCGCCACCGCCTCCGGCCAAACGCGTGGTGAAGAAGAAGAAGGATTACTCTGCGGCGCTTGGCATCAAAAAGAAGCCTTCACTGGTCTGAGAGCTGCGCGATATGGCAATTGAAGACCACAGGGCGTGGCTGCAGCGCTTTTTTTTTTTCGTTTCTATCCCTGACTCTTTGTCGCCTACCTGCATCACCACGCAGGAGACATGGAGAGCGGCTGCACGTCATTTTCCCTTTCATGCCATGAACAGGACTGCTATTTTACTTGCTGGTAAACCTTAATCTTTGGGCATGGCGTTTCGGAAAACGGAGGTCTACCGCACAGACTCTTCCCAGGGTACATAATCAAGGCATTGGGTGGACAGACGGTTGATGGCGTAAGGGTACACGTACAATTACAACGTAAGGTAGACAATGTTCAACAATCAAAGGTCAGCAGCGACAGAAGGGGTCGAAGCCCACCCCCATTTCTTCCCCCTCGTCTCCTTTAACTTTCAGTCCTTCGGACGATGAATAGCGAAAATAAACTCTAGCCGTCTTGCATTTTAAGACGTCACTTCGACGGTTCCCTTCCTCTCTCTCTGCACGTCGCATCTTCTTTGCTATGTTCTAAATGGTGCTGGGTAGTCTGTGCCTTTTTTGCAAGCCCCACTGTCGATCTCTGGCCTTGACAGGTCCAGCGCTGCAAAAGCTGTTGCGTAAGGGTGTGTGTGTCCTTGCGTTTATGTGTTGAGCGTGTGAATAGACTCGAAGATTCGGTAGGCATCTGACCTCTTGGCTCGGTGGATTTCTTATTGTGTTGCACGATTCAGAGTTCTGGGTGGCTAGACCGCGTCGATCGTGGCAGGGTTGACGGGTCTGAGTAGGGATGGAAAGGATGGTCGGCCTTTTAGAAACTGTGCGCTGGAAGTGGTTGCAGGTTCTAGATGGTTGCAGAAAGTTGTCCTCGTGGAAGACTACCATGGAAGAGGCTAGTAATTGTAGAAAGCAATGCATATTGCTTGACTTAGTGGGAGTAGGGTAGGAGCGGTACATTCTGTCATGGCCCATGATGGCTATAGTTCAGGGAAACCTTTGACGGCTAGACATGGCACGTCATTTCACTCTGTTGGGAGAATTGAGCAGTCACTGTCATAAATTCACGATTAAAGAGTTCTTAGACTCGGTAAAGCGTGTAGAGGTTGTAACGATTTATTCGTTCCTATCATAAATCATGGGAGAAAGTTTCGACGTCTCGAATTCATGTCTCCCGAAACCCTTTAAACCGCCAACGCCTGAGGAACATTGCCCTCCTAATCAAAACCCGCCATTGTAAAAACAAGCTCTCTCGCGCCAAATGCTAATGTTGCCGTAATTGTGAATTCATCGCGCTACGATCTCATAAATCGCATGGGCTCTGTTATCTGCTGTTCGTAGCAGTCGCTGAAAATGAAGTTACCCTCCCATCGATCGTGATGATTGGTATAGAGACAAGACCCCGGTGAAGCGGGGCCAGGTTGTAGAAACAATTCAAATTATCGATTGTTGTCTTAGTACGATGAGTCGTGGCTTGATGAAGAGTGGTGACCGTTGATAGAAGGGTAGCTTGTGCGGCCGCCGGATCTCCTGGTGGAAGAGCGGTTGGCAGCCTCCATTTGGCGCTTAGTGTGTTGGTGCATTGAGCGCATGTAGGTAGAGAGATCTGATGGAGGAGGAGGAGAGATGGGGATGGAGACAGAGTAGGCGTCCTGGCGAGCGGGCATGGTGGAAGGGCTCATATATGCGGTTTAGAAGTGTTTGTGGTTTTGTTTGTTGGTAAGCCGCTGTTGAGAGGCTTAACGTATAGACTTGGTAAGGAGTATTGAGAGTTGCTTGATGAGTTACGTCGAAGATAAGTGGTAGAGCTGCTTGTGTATAAGAGCTTGAGAATGTTTTGAGAACGGTGAGGTTGTAGTTATTGTAGCTGGATGCTGATGAAACGGGCTTTCAAGAAACGGTGGATGGCAGGAATGGTCCTGGGTTTATAAAAGAAAATAAGAGGGGCGAAAAGGGTCGGTGCAAGGCTTGTCGTGGAGAAGAGGTGAACACAGACGTAGGGGAAAGTTGGGCAGGACGGGGTTGTGTGGTGGTGAGCAAACCGGCCGCCCATCAGGCAAAACACAGGGTCCTCCGTCACTAGGGGGTGTTGCAAGCTCTGGGACCTACGCTAAGGTACACCCCCCTCCCCTTCTCCAAGGTAGAGGTCGAAGGGGGGGGGGTGGGGGGGGGGGGGGGTCTGAGTGTGTGAGAGAGCACACGAGAGAAAGCAGAGACTAGAGAGCAGAGCAAAAGCAGGCACCGTTCCTTTCTCCTCACCCCCTCATCCCTTCCCTTCCCACTCAGCGAAGGAGGAGCTGTTGCATATCTCGCCTACACTCAATCCGCTAGGGATCGGCAGTGATTGACGGCGTCTTAGCGTTCTGCTCTACCCCCGGGTGAGGTCTGCACGATATGGCGTAACTGGGCCGGGGTTGGGGCGCGAGTGGCCAATCAAGCAGACCTCCTCCACTGCTCAGTTATTGCCACGGAAAGGGCTGATGATGCAGTAAGCGGTACGGTGATACACTGCAGGGCCAAAAAAGAAGGGTGGTAGCGGTGGTTCATGGGTGCGGGAGACGGTCGAGAACGGAAAGACCCTGCTGATCAGATGTCCAGACCGAAAGTCACCGGGCATGTCATCATTAGCCACACACATACTCCGTACGGGCAGCTTGTTCCTCTCGCTCCTTGAAGAGAGCTACAGGATACCTATCGACATGTCGAAATGTTCCCCCTCCCGAATCTCGGACAAAGACAGCGACGATCACTCCCGTCCTTCTCCTTTTGTCTCTCATTCTTACCCTTGGAGGTTCTGGACCGGACGGGAGACCCTGAGAAAAGAGGCTTGAGGGGTTTCCGATCCATGCACTATCACTACGTAGAGATAGACATGGCCAGACTGCAAGCGAATAGGATTGTCTCGAACATCGTGCCCATCCCGACGCCAAAGGTGTGTTGGACCCTTGATATTTTGGCCACCCACCCTATGAGCTTACAGGAATGCATTATCGAAAGCTTGAAACCTCCCCAACTCTGATGGAGGGTCGGCACGTTCGTTGTACGATTGTGCTGCCACGGCTGCATAGTACCTCTTTCCCGCCCAAGGGAACGGGGGACATGCCATGAAAACTCTCGAATCAAGCAAGCGAGCGTACGGACAAGTAGCCATCCGCAAGCAAGCAGCCTGCGCAACGACCGACGATGGGGGTCCAGCCCGGGGGGTCACAAGCCAGCAAAAAGAAGCGTGTTCACATTAAAGACACGCGCTACTGGCACTTGACCAGAGCCGCCCTAGTGCAAGAGATTCAATGACAGGAAAGAAGAGGATGTGGTGCTTGTCTTGCTAAGAGTAGCAATAATGTGTGTGTGTGAGGAAGGCTGGCAACGGCGCGGCCAAGCAGTATCCAAGCAAGACTTGTCGTCAAAGATCGGCGGGTGGAGCAGACGTCATTGGCCGAAGCGTCCACGTCGGCCGGACCCCGGGTGTGGACGTTGCTGCCAGTGGGTCCGCCCAGTGTCCCATCTTCCTTCCTTTTTGCGGCTTGCCTTCACCAACCCACAGGGGCCACAACAGCTGCAACTGGGCGTCCAGTCGTCCAGGTCTGTGCCGGGGGGCGGGCACCACGCCGTCAAGGCAGAAAGCACGGATCCCGCCACAAAACAAGAGTTGTGAAGGTTAGCCGCCAAATCTGAAGCCATTCAGCAACTTTTTGGAACTGCTAGGCCCCCGGTTCTCTACCCTCTTCGAGAGCTGTCATTGGTTTGATCTTTATGTCAGTGGGAATATTGTCCAGATCGTGACCATGCGTGCCCAAACACCAGGAACGTACCTGACAGAAATTTCCATGATGCCCTCATGCCCACCATCCTCCGTCGGCATGGGAATTTGCTCAATTTGCCATGGCGGCGAGAGCGGCGAGACTAGACTTCGGCACTCTTAGGCCTCGATTTCCCATCCCCCTTCCTCCGAGAAATTGATGAGGATGTGAATTGCCCCCTTCTCCCCGGTGGCAACCCCATCCATCAAAGGCCTCTGCGTCGATTCCCATGATTCCCATGTCAGGGGGGATCTTGACGTGCCCCATCACGCCCTCCCACACTTGACCTGGACTACCGGAGCTGGCCCATGCCGAAGCTATTCAGAGTCGAAGAGTGAGCCGGCAGGGTGCCAAGATCAACAATGAGGGAAATTTGAACAACTTTCGGCCTCTCGATATCACGGAGCCGGGTCACGGAGGAGTAGACAAGGTTCGTTGCACCCTCACCGAGAAATTGGTGACATATCTCTTCAGGTGAGAGATTTCACAAGCAGTGCAAGAGTCAGGGGTCTACAAACTAAAACTCCGATACACGCTGGGGTTGAAAGGCCGGGGAGATCTGACGTGAGAGAAAACACTTTGTCGTTGAAGGAGAGTAACCGAAACAGCGGGTTTTCGCGTTTGTAGTTTGATCATTGATGGCCTAGAACCCCCCTTGGAGCATGGATTGCCTCCCTTGAGCAGCGGCGAGACAGCTCTGACGGAAGATAGGCGATACGCAGCAAACTGTAACGTAAGATAGACGGCCGGGGGGATCGCGAGAGGGATGGATGCTCTCATGGGGGATGGTCCACGAATGGATGCATGTGGACAGGACGTATCCGTAGTGACGGACAGACCTCGAACCGGCCGTAGCTTGTTAGGCAGACGACAGACTTTGGGGCTGGCTGGATGGGACACACAGACGTCAAGGCTGACGGAAGGCAGCTCTTCCATCCTCTCTGTCCGTGTCGGCCTCGCCTCAATCTACGTCGTTGGAGCTCTTTGGAGGTTGGTGTGTCGTTAAGTCTTGCCAATCAAGTCTCGTGTGAAGTCACGCTGCGCCACTAACCCGGCGCCCTATGATGTCATTCGCACTTCTGCACCCCTGGTCCGACGGTCGGATCCCCCCCTGCTTCTGGCCCAGTGAGCCAATCATAACGTTGGAGCGAGCGTTTTCTTCCATTTTCCCCCTTCCCTCCCTGGTAACGTTTTGACAAGCTGCTCCGTCACACACCACAGACACGCCCCCCTTTTCCCTCAAAGGCTCAAAGGCTGGTCCATTCCGTCACAGGAAGGAATGATACGCGCGACGACCTCATAGCACCACAGACAGCACCACAAGTTACGTCTTTCTACGTCTCTTTACGTCGACAGCCCGCTTAGACCGAGTTCCACGAGGCGGGAAAGAAACCCTTTTCTCTCCCAGAGCTTCAGATCTGCAAGTTTGCTAGCTAGAATGCGGCTCCCGTCTCGCTTCGTTCGGCCACGGCTGCATTGTCTGTCATGCACACCTAGCTACGATTAGAGCTAGATTCTCTTCTTTTTCGCTTCACCCCTTGCCACAGCTTCCCTATCATTGTGCGACGCTTACGATGGCTGACAATGAGGGAAAAAAGCCTCTCCCGTCTAAGTATGGGAGCACCCATGAAGCAGTTCCCGCCACCTGCATCATACTATGACTATCCACACTCTCCGTGAGCTCCTCTCAGCCTCGAATGGAGACTCAGGGCCGCGCCAAGGTTCCAGACCCTGACACTGTCTGACCCGGACCACAAGAGAATGAACAGCTCACATACCTCAAAGTGATAATATGAACGAACTGTTCTTTGCGCTACCGTCAAAGGTATGCCATCACACGTGATGACGCCATGCCTCTCACCTCACCTCATCTCTACCGGCCGCTATGCCCGAAGAGCTGCCACACACAACCAGATCTCAATCCTCCGACTTTGGGCGGATGGTCGTCCGTGACAGCATACCGTACTCAGCGACGACCCCTGAATTACAGCTGGTAAATAGGTATGGGCTGCAATGTGCTTTCGCCCCTGCGTGCCTGCGTCCTCAACTCTCGGCCACGGTTGGAGCCGTCCTAACGGCTAGACCACGCAGTATGAACGAATGGCCCGCATAATGACATCGGTCTCGCCTGCGATGGGCCTTTGATGAGGGCCGAGGGGTCGTGGAGGTCTGGGGAAACATCCTCTGAAACGTCATGAATGATGTTATACTACCTTAGAGACGGCTTCCAACCAGACATCTAATGGCCTCCTTCAATCCCAGGGAGAGAATTATCGGCCGACACCTTGTCCACAATGACGAGTCCCTATCTCCCTTCTCCCACTCAACATGAGTGTCAAGGTTCACGCGCCCTCAAACTTAGCGATGATAGTCCCGGGCTCGAGCATCATCGGAACGCCTAATAGAGGCCAGAGAAGATAGCAGCACGCCGAGTCTTTTCTCCTGCCCCCCTCTGATCCCCGAAACCTCTCTGACCGACCCGGTGCTTTCCCCGCCACTTTGCGGCACCTCTGCGTCCGAATTTACTGGGCCCGATGGATTTGAAGCTCTCGCCCATCGAGATCCTCGCCGCTAACCGTCCCGGTAATGATTGGCTCTCACTGAGCTGCTCGGCGATCCCCTCCGTCATACTGCCGGCCGTTCTGACTTCTCGAGCGCGACCTTCTCTGAAATATTGACGCTTGCTCTTCGACTAAGGGACTCGGGCACGTCGGGTAAGGCTGGAGCAGCTATCGAACGTCTTTCACATCCCCAGTGTTGAACATCGAGATCCTGCTATGCTCTACGTTTATCAGTCCACAGTTCTGTCGTTATGATAAGTCGCAGTAAACATCCTCGGTGGCGGTTGCCCGTTTTTTTACGGTACCACATCACCATTGGTTACTGCTAGCCTTCACTCTTACTCCTAATCCCTTACTACAGTGCTAGAGTACGTCGCCGTCACGCCCCGTCGGGTCAGATATAGGGGTTATACAGTTTGGGTGTCTGGGAAAAGAAGGTCGTGGTGGACGAATTGCTCCATATTCGCTACCCAAGTCCTCTAGAATCCTTCGAGATGTGCGTGTAACGCCCGACCGGTCAGTGAATCAGCGCTGGCCGGGTGTAACCTAGAGGACTTTACACATGGATGCCTCTGCCGTCAATCTGGCCACCGGCTCCAGTTATATCTGGTCGTGGCAGTGGGTGTCGCTCGGTGCGGGAGTGGTGACGGTAACGGGTGATGCTCGTTGAAGCGTAGTCTAGGCTTCTTGTCCGTGGATTTCGAATCAAAACCGATTGGCAACTCCCCGATATTTCGAGGGGGCATCGTGATATGGTTGCTCATTCTTCATAAAAAAATTAACATGCGAGCGTGGCGGGGGATCTGGAAGATCGTCTTCGTCGAATCGCCACTATCACCATCATCCCCCGGCGATTATGTCCTTATAGCAAGGGGTCTTTTTCACTTTCTTGAGCAAGCGGATAAGTACATCGCGTAATTACGAAGCAGATTTATCTTTGTCGTATATCGAATTCGTGCTTACCTAGCCCGAAGCTATTAATACAGCCTTGATTCTTCACTACCTACCACGGAGTTAGTCAGGAGGGAAATTAAGCATGTGGCTCTAGTAAGTACACGTCAGGCTTGAGCGTGGCGGAGACCATAAATATCAAACTACAATTTTGAGAAGTGGCCAAAGTTCTAGGGTGAGATAGCACGTAATGCGTACTCTGGTTTACAAACATCCACGACTAGCAATCAAACGTCGGGTATTTCTGTCGGTTAGGGACCAGGCAGACATGGGCCACTAAGAAGTTTTTGGTGAAGTCGTTCTTGAGGAATACCAGGCCTTCTCCCTCCTTTCCTAGGACATATCGAGTAGTTACCACCAGGCGGTACAAGATTGGACAGATTTCCGAATCTGCTCATTCCCGAAAGGCTCAGCACGTCGTTATCACAGGTCTTCGGCGAAGCGGGATAACTATTTACCTACCTCACGTGAATCAATTACAATACTCGGCTCAGGCAGTATGTCATCATCCCAATTTCAAAAGGGCCACGGCTCAGAAGTATAATAACAACTCTTTCTGGTGGGATGATGTCTTGTTTAGTAACTTTCTTGGATTCTGATGCCATTACCTCACTCAATAAACTTTGCGGTGTCCAAAGTGACGTGGATGACAAAACTGCCATTACAGAGTAATCTCCTCGTGTCGGTTGAGAGGACACGTGGGCAATCTTTCCTGCCGTAACCTCGAGCGCAAGATAATCGGGGTACCAGACGGCACCTACCAGATGTAAATGCCAATGATTTACCTTATCGCAAAGGTGCAGCCTTCCCTTCAGACTAGCCAACTACTTCCTGTAGCGTGAACTCTTCCTCACTCAATTTCATCCCCGAAAGCGAGGTAGGTATGCCATTGTTGCCGTGCTCACATCTACCCCTCCGAGTGACACGCGGTTGACTTTCCTCTTCTCTCGTACAACCACGATGGGCACATGATTCAGATGAAACCACCACCATCGGATCTGACACGGTATTTGAGAACTCTGTGCACATGAGATTGCGATCTTGAGATGCTAACTGGACTTCCGAGGGACCAGGCACGGCATCGACCGCCCGAGAAGTATTGTTCAGACGCTTGCGTTCCTGGGCAAAGACCTGCACATCCACGAAGGATTGCAACATAGCTTCTGTCCAACAAATACGCAGACGGGAAGGAAGATGACGACCGTTGAATCCACACGCGCGTGCCACGATAACTCTCGTCTGATCCTGTGGACGGAACCCTTGCCTCACCTTACAGCATTCGACAACCCAGTCGATCTTTTGCCGATCCTCCGTTAACCCCGCTGCCGAAGTGTTCTGAGTCGGGCATCCATACACAGAAGAGACTCTTTGGCTCCACAAACCATCGAATAGGTCTAGGTCTTGTTCTGGGTATCAATCATGCCAGACCCTGCTACCCATTGAGGGAATCGGAGGGTTATCGTGGTTCAGCCATGGCTATCATGTCCTCCAACCGGCTGGAGGGCTTGTTCGCCTAAAAAGCCAAAGTGTACGGATGCATTAGTGTTCAGGCCGGGAAACCCCATCTAGCTGTGAATGCTGTCGATCATTAGGAGCAGACAAACCATTTTGCGGCGACAAATGACATTACGCTCATCCCAGGTGGCAGAAGGGCGTTCACGACCTGACGATGGTAGATGATCATTCCTGCAAACTCCCATGGTTGGTATCGCACAGCCGATAACCTTCCACAGGCCAAGGCCAAACACCATTCCTATTACCAACATAAGCAAGTTGACGATGTCGGCATCCCACACGGAAGTATGGCGTTCATATAGCACTTTGGTGCTGGTCATATGAATGCATGATGATTTTGGCTCTGAGGCCCATTGGGCGAGCAAACCTTGCCTTGGCGACTTATTTACGCGGGATTTGCTGCTGAAAAAATCATTGGTGGAAGACACAGGCTTGAGCTTCAATCCCATCCGGATTCGGGTCATTCCCAGCCATTTGGGATTCCCTTTCACCACGTAATTCCCTCGTCGAACCAAATCTGTTGCGCAACGAGCCGGATGACCGACGAGCAGCGATTTGAGCTTTGCGCACATATTCACCATCAATCTGTTCTCTGCAGTCTGTGGCCTTGTGGTGAAGTTCAGATGGCGTCCTTTTTGGCTTTTATACGTCCCGGACGACCATTGGCGAAGACGCTGGTAGACTCCGGATGCCGAGTATCGGAAACAAAAGGCCGATGTTTCATGGTCTCCTGCAATTCTATACTATCAGTGACGGGGTTGTGCCAGCCACAAAGTCAGCATGGATTCCCAGAAGTAAGGCCGGCTGCATCCGTTTCCCCATTTATTGGAAGCGCCGTAGCAGAACATATCGTTCTTTCGTTGTTCTTAGTCTCGCAAACCACGGGAAATTATGACATTGGCTTACACTCAACTACCAGTACGGAAGAGAGCCGGAGCTCAACTCAACACAATGTGATTGGCTTTCACCGCAATGGCCAGTTGCTAGGAGAAGACAGCGAGGGCGCATCTCCAACACACAGACCCCGGGTTGAGTCCAGAAACTATGCCGACGTCGCACAAACATCCCATCTCTTGGCTGACTACTCCTAGCCAGCCAAAATGATCGCCAACCTTTATTTTCACAGACTCTGCCAAGGCAATCATGGACATGTTTAAAGGGTCTTTTCTGGGGACGCTTGACAGGATATAACGGCACAGCAGGAAGAAGCGGGATAGTGCTAGAGATCTCTACTTGGGACATCGCCATTTCCAGCCAACACCTAAGGCGCAAAAATAGTATACCGATAGAGCACACGATCTCCCGGCGGGGCGCAATGTCGCAACTTGTAGTCGCAGCTTGTTCCTGTTCTGTTCAAATAAGGACAACCCTGCATAATCCAGGTACAGGCTTTCCCCGTCCATCGACGCGCATCTCCCGAGCCCCAGAGAGTGTGGCCGCGGGCCAATGCTTCATGCAGCAGACAGTTGCGTCTTGTAACAACAGTGCTAAGACTGCGTTTCATCCTGGATCGACATTGTTTCCGCACCCACGGATGACCCCCAAGGTTTACTTGGGGCGAAAAGAGTAGGCGCCCTAGATAATGTCTGGGTAGGTCGCCCAAAGGTAGCATAAGCGTGGTCAAAACTCTTTTTCTTTCCTGTTAAACGACGTTGTGGTTGAGCCAGGTATTTCTGTTTGGCTGTGTTGTTCATATTCATTCCTTCTTTCCTTTCGATTCTAAACACAGTAGCGACTTACTATACGCTCCTTCGAGATATTTCTTAATAATGTTGTCCAAGGCTATTGCCGTCCTGGCGGCGGCGACGTTGACGTCGGCCGCTACGCCCATGGGCTTCATGCCCCAATCAAACACCCCCCTAATTGTTTCTTACGGAGGCATCTCGGCACTGGATGGCGTGAACTTGCCTAGGGATTGTAGGTTTTCACACGATCGAGACCAAAGAGCGAGGTCAATCTAACAATCACCCAACAGCTAGTCAGACGCAACCCACAATCGCGACCGAGCAGCAGCTCAAGGGCCAGTATGCGGTGATAATGGTGGATATCGACGTCCCGACCAACCAGCCCCCCAAGACCGGAACTCTTCTCCACTGGATGCAGACCGGCCTCATGTCTGCCGACACCCCGACGACGCTCAACACGACCGCCGGGCCCAAGAAGGTGTTCCTCATGCAGAACAAGATGAACGCGGCCGCCCTGGCGCCTTACATTGGTCCCAACCCGCCCGCGAGAGAGCCTCTCAGCCATCGATACACCTTCGTCGCGGTCGACCATACGATGATCACGCAGCAAGGCCTCATGGCCCTCTCCGGCGCGGCTCAGAGCCGTCGTGACTTTAATGTCATGAACGGTCTCATGGCGGCCGGTCTCTCGGACAAGGTTGTCGCCGGTAACTTCTTCCGCGTCACGAACGCCGGACCCGTTGGCGCTGGCCAAGGAACTGGAGGAGGAGGCGGCCGCGGTAACAGCACCGGTGGAGGAGGTGGCATGCCCATGCAGCCCAAGCCGATGCCGATGCCGATGCCCGCTCCTGCGCCTCCTGCTGGAACCCCGACTACGCCCGGAGGCGGTGGAATGCCTGGCATGCCCAACATGCCCGGCATGAGCATGGCCCCCGGTATGACGATGCCGATGCCTGGTATGCCCGGTGCCAGCGCGCCCCCCGTTGGTGGTGCTCAGCCGTCAAACCCCGCCCGCGCCAGTGGTCTCAGTCTCGCTCCCGGTCTCGGTATCATGACCATGGGTCTCTGCCTCATTGGTTCCCTGTTCATCTTCATGTAGACCTTTATAGGCCGTAATGGGCACGGGATGGGGAGTTTTGGGTAACCTGCTGAAGAGGCCAGAAGATGTTTTCCTTTCTTTCCCTGGCTGCCGCTGTAAGCTGGATGTGGAGGGATGCCAGTCGTATATAGGGTAGAGCAGCATGCCAATACAACAGTTGAGATGCGGCACATCGTGTTCTATTTACCGCGTAGTTGCGATTAGCTCATCCTTGTGGTGGTAAGGATCTCAGCACCGACATCCCGATAGTGGTTCATCCACCAGTCGCCCATCCCTACATGTGGATCTTGATGCCGTAACAATCCCGGTCGTTCGGCGCAAACTTGGATCTCCCGCCGATTAACCATCACCACAGCGCGGATGACGGATCAACTGAGCCGACAACAACATTGGAGAAAGGCAAGGTGAAGCCAAGGTTCGGGACGCGGGGCATTAAAGTACGAGGCCGGAGGGTCAACGTGGCCGGGTCGGGATAAGAACGCAACCAGGTCGGGAGAGGAACCTGGCCGGTCCGGAGGGATTTGGGTCCAGTCCCCCGAGATTCTGACTAGGGGCTTTCATCTGCACGGGCCCGGGTTGTTGGTCAGCTCCGGTATCACATGCTCAATCATGTGACCTCGCCACGCCCTTCCTTCCTGAGAGAATCGTCACGACTTGCCCTCGTGCGGATTCTTAGTCATGACGGCGCCTGCTTTTCAATCTTGCGCGGTTGGTAGTACCTTTTTGTGACTGCAAAAAAAAGTCCGCTCCGCACCCGCGCGCGTGCTCGCATGCTCGCACTCTCAAACATAGCTTTCCCTTGCAAGTGTGCTGCCCAATTCTCAAATGTCTTTGTCTGGCCCATTTACTGCCATTGCTCCCTTGCAAATCACGCAAGCGGATGTTTTCTCCCCCATTGCATGAGTCACTTGCACCTATTTTTCTCGCGCCTAGTTTACAGGTAAAATAGATTGAAGTCCTCTTACCTGACTAATAACTGTATCCGCCCCGAGCGGCTAATCCGTAAAGATGCGCTTTGTCACAAATCCACAATGAGCAATCTAGTGTAACTGTCTACCTAGATCTCTATCTGAGGTAGTGGTTCCTTCCCGTCTTGGAGTGTCCGTCCGGGGTTGAGAGCTTAACACTTTCCGGGAGGGCCCTGTCGATGAGTCGGGTGCTCTACACCAAAACGGAGCAGAAATGTCTCCGAGTTACACCGCGTACTACACCTTGGCGCCCCATTGCACGCAAAAAAACCTAGGCGCAATTGTGAAGGCCGATTCTCCTATCGTACACAACTTTAATTCCTGAGTTGACGCATTTGAAGTCCGTTCCAGTTTTGTATAAAGCGATTCTGTCGCCCCTCGCTCTCTTCATCGATAGTAGCAGCCCGGCTTGTTCATCCACAATCAACTCACACATCTTCCCAACGTTTCGAAACGAATCAGAAACTCGGAAGAGCTACATCCTAGCATAACTGCAAGGGGGACGACAATCCCTTAATACGACCTGCCGCTGTTTTCTAGCTACTACCGAGCTCCTCGAGCTATAGAAGCTTCTTTACGCAACTTCCCCTACCTTACCTTGCACACGAACGCATCAAATTCGTCAACAGCAAAGCGGTAATGCCTACCCTCGTTGTTCTTGGTGCCGGCCTGGCTGGCCTGCCCATTGCACACCATGCCTTGAAGCATACGGTGCCATTGGTAAAGGACCTGAAGGTCGTCTTGGTGACGCCCAATTCCGAGCAGTAAGTTTCCCTCTTTGGTGGCGTAGCACACACACACTATGCAAGACGTCATCCACTTACACCCAAGCTTCATAGCTACTGGAACCTCGCCTCCGTTCGCGGCGTCGTGCCGGGCCAGTTTGGCGACGACGTGCTCTTCCATCCCATTGAGCCGTCGTTCGCAAAGTACTCCAAGGAAAGCTACGAGGTCATCATCGGCAAGGCCGAGCAGCTCAACGACGACAAGAACACCGTCGATGTGGTGGTCAACGACGGCAGCCGCAGGTCAATCGCCTACGACGCCGTCGTCATCGCAACCGGCACTCGCGCCAAGGAGAGCATGCCGTGGAAGGAGGTCGGCACGACGGAGGAGACCAAGAAGGCGCTCAGTGATATTCGCCAACAGCTTTCCGACGCCAAGAGCATCGTGGTCGCCGGCGGCGGCATCACGGGCACCGAGACAGTGGGCGAGATCGGCTTTGAGTACTCGCAAAAGCGCAACAAGGACGTCTACTTTATCTACAATGACGAGTTGCCCCTCGGCCCGCCCTTCACCGACAGTGTGCGCAAGGCGGCGCTCAACGAACTGCAGAAGCTCAACGTCAAGACGATCCACAACACAAAGGTCACGAGCGTGAAGACCGATGCCAATGGCCAAAAGACGCTTGAGCTGACGGACAAGAGCGGCAAGAAGACGACGCTGCAGACGGACGCGTACCTGCCGACCGTCGGCGCCATCCCCAACACCGCGTTCCTGCCGTCCAACATGCTCGACCCGCCCGGTTATGTCAAGCAGGACAACAGCCTGCGCGCGACTGGCCACGACAACATCTTTGTGGTGGGCGACGTCGGTAACCTCGAGGGCGGGTACGGGCGGCTGGCGGACTTGCAGGTGCAGCACGTGGTGAAGAGCATCCAGGCTCATTTCACGGGTGCGCCAAGACCGGCGCCGTACGTTGTCGACCCCAAGGTTGTGGCCGGCATCACGATTGGACGGAGCAGGGCGACTGGCCAGATGGGCACGTGGAGGCTGCCCAGTATCATTATCTGGATGTTCAAGGGCCGGTATATCGGCACCGACTACGCCAAGGACTTCGCTGCGGGTTCAAGAACCATGACGGTCACCAAGAACTGGTAGAAAAAGAGAGAGAAAGAGAGACATGAAAACCGGCTAATGGTAGATGCATACTTGGGTGTTCAGGCGCTTGGGATAAGGGGAAGAGGGGAAAGCCCCTCGTAATGTAGGGCTGGCAGGCTGCTTCAGCGAGTCGAGCCCGTGGAGTCCAACAATCTTGGCTTTTGGTGTTTTCGGTGTCGTTCCGCGTGGCAATGGAGTTCTCTGAAATCTCTGGCATGATGGAATTCCTTGACTGGTTAGACTAGACGGGGCTGAATTGATAATCTTATCCTGAGCATGCGTGATCAACGTGGTGATGGTAACACTGGAACGGTTGGTAACACTGGAACGGTGAAGGTTGAAGAGCGCGGTTCCACATATCGGAAGTGGGCACTGTGGATTGTATAGAAATCTCTGCAGTACCGCACAGTGCCAGTGGACAGTGAAAGAGCAGAAGTCTTGCACGGTAGGAGTGATGGGTCAGACCCAAGACGGCCTAGCGCCAAATTCCAGCAGCTTCAAAAGGGCGGCTCGCTGCCAAAAATCTTTTTCTCTTTCTTCTTCTTTTTTTTCCTTAGATCAAAAAGTAACCCAGAGCTGCCACGACCTACACCCAGTCTTTTCTCACGGTGTCGCGTTGCCTTTTCCTCTCTTCGGAGTTGGATCGCTCTGCAGATTAAAATTCCCTGGATTATAGGAAGTCTCTCCCCAGGCCCATTTCACGGGCGGTGGGTGAGGGATGCTGTTGATGGGGGACATGCCAAATTCTCGAAACAGGCATGAGTCGTGCTTGCGTATTTTTTGCCTTTGTCGCCCGCTCGTTGAGGCGACGGAGGACACTACCATTGAAATAGTGAGACCTGTGGTGCCAGTAACCCGGATAGCGCTCATTTTCCGGGTTCCGTTTGCAAAGAATTTTGAGGTTTTTGAGGAGGTACCTACTTTCCTGAACCTGACGTACTGATTCGCTACCTCGACCTTCGCTCCCAAGGAACCTTGGGTCCAGGAACGGCGCCGGCAAGTGATGGGAGAATGTACCGAGCCTCATCCCTGTCCAAGTTGACGCCATGCCGGTTGGCTGGACTGGTTCAATGCCATTCCCTACGTGCCGCAGTTGAATTCTGACTCCGTCTGAAAGTGGTGGAAGGCAGAGAGCATGCCAATGGCATCTCTCGTCATTTTGGGGCTGAAGAGGATTAAGGCAAGAGAAGGGTGCAGTGAAGTGTCTGTCAAGTGTCAACACCGTCTTCACTCTTCAGCGAACCACGAAGCAAAGAAAAGATGGGTCCGCTGGTGCAAGAGTTCCTTCCGTAAGGGAGTCTCCGTCCCTCCTGGTTCCTTCCATTCCCAATGCCGCCGCCTCAGTGTTGCCGTGAGGGTCGATCAAAATCCCAGTAGGACGAGACATGGGCGTGACAGCCTCAGGTACAAGGGGGAAAAGATCCAGGCACACGATAAAAAAAAAGCGGTTTGGGTTCTAGACTGTTAGTCCCGAATCTGCACGTGTCTTGGTTTTGAACCTCCCGGAGTCCTGGCAGACGACAAGACGGTTGAAAGCGTTTCCATGGGCCCGTCTTTCTCTTCTCCTCCTCATTCACTCTTTTCCCTCCGTTGAGGTGTAACCATGCCACATGTCTTGGCCCCTGGCTGCATTCTTGGCCATGCTCCCCGAGCAATGCTGCTGCGCGTCAACGCCCCGGCACCCGTCCGAGTCTCTGATCCCGGCATACAGGATATGTGCCCTTGCCTCTTTTCGTCCGTCGTCGTTGCCAAGCTGGTGATAGTATCCCCACCTCTGGCAATCAAGCTACACGAAGGATTGGAAGATGGTTCTCCTCAATCCGACTTCTCGGATCAGCCGCACCACCTCTAGCATCCACTCCGGCCCTCCAAGGTGGACATTACCGCATGCTTTCCCTACTCACACAGGTTGGAGAGGACATGTCTGATGTCAACGGCTCCTCCCAAGGGGACCATCGTCGTCCGGACCCGGGCTCTGAGGAATGTGCCGCAATGTCCCATCATTCCCACCAGATGCTTGCTTTCATACAGCCAGTCGGGGGGGAACAACGTACCCAGGGGCCGGGCTTGTGTGTGTGCGTGTGTTCCAGCTAACCCCCTTCTTGGTTCTTGGCTCGCCTTTTGCCGTGCTCCTGACTGTTGCTGGTCTCTCCCTATAAGACGAAGAGGCCGGCCGTGATGAAGCAAACTCTTGGATTAGCCCTTTCGTTCCCCAGTTCTCTCTCTCCTCCCCCCCGTTCCCCCGGTCTTCCGCCCCCAGACGAACTCTCGCTCACCCAGTCATTCGTTGGACTCTGTCCCCTCACATTCGTTCCGTAATTCCAGGATAACCTGTCTGTCGCTCGTTCCGTACAGCTCAATCTAATCCTTTCGCTCGCCCAATACAACTAATTCCAAACCCTCAAATCCATAAACGCCTAATCAACTCTCCCCCAAGCTAGTACTAAACAACAGTCAAGATGAGGTGAGAACACCATCCCCTTTTTTGATACATCATCATCACCTCTCGTGTTAAACAGACTCGCTGACATACACCCCAGTTCCGGAGCTCTTACCACCTCGGCCTTCTTCACCTGCGACCCGGCGGCCACGGTCACCGCCACCGCGACCACCAATGTCTACACCACCGTGTACACCACAACGGCCCTCGCAGCCAACCCCTCCACCTCATGGATGGCCACTTACACCGTCACCGAGGTCTGCACCGGCCAGCCCTGGGAGTACGTGACCAAGGAGATCCCCCCTTGCTTCGCCCCCACCACCGTCTTCTGCGAGCCCTGCGCCCAAAAGACCATTCCCATCATCTGCCCCATCCCGACCCCGACCGCCGACGTCGTGATCAACGGCGACGGTGTTACCGCCGACTCCAACCCCGTCATCACCGCCGCCCCCTACGGCGTCTACGGATCCTACGGCTCCTACAGCAACGGTAACGGCCAGGGTACCGGCAACGGAGGCGGCGCCAACAACAACAACAACAACAACAACAACAACAACAACAACAACAACAACAACAACAACAACAACAACAACAACAACAACAACAACAACAACAACAACAACAACAACGGAGGCGGCCAGCCCGGCGGTGGCTCCAACAACGGCGGCTCCAACAACGGCGGCTCCAACAATGGCGGCTCCAACAATGGCGGCTCCAACAATGGCGGCTCCAACAATGGCGGCTCCAACAATGGCGGCTCCAACAATGGCGGCTCTACCCCTGGCGGCTCTTCCCCCGGCGGTGGTGCTGGAGGAAACGGTGGTGGCTCCAACGGCGCTGCTCCCTCTGGCAGCCAGGGCGCTGGAAGCTACGGCGTCTACGGCAGCTACGGCTCTTACAACAACGCTGCGCCTGGTGGTGGCTCCCCTGCTCAACCCGGTCAGTCCGGTTCCCCTGGCGCTGGCGGCGCTCCCGGTGCCGGTGGTGCCCCCGGTGGAACCCCCGCTCAGTCCGGCGCTCCTGGAGCCCCTGGCGCATCCGGTGCTCCCGGCACTGGAGGCTCTTCCGGTGGTGCTGGAGGCGCTGGCGGTGCCCCTGGCCAGTCTGGCGCTCCCGGCTCCGGCGGTGGTGCATCTGGCTCGACCGCTACCGGTGGTGCTTCCGGCTCCAAGCCGTCCACAGTCCAGGTTGCCTCCGCGCCGTCTCTCAAGAAGAGCCTCGGTCTCCTTTGCGGTATCGCAATGGCTGCCGGCCTTACCATCTTTGCTTAAATCGACTCGCTAATTCTTTTCCATTCCCATCATGCATCTCCATAACGCCGTGTGCTCGCGCCGAAAGATCAAAAAAAGGGGAAAAGAAAAAGGTTGACGGGAGAAGGGTTCATTGGAAAAATGCGGTTATTTGGATCCTTGTTCTGTCTTAATCTTTGGCTATAATTCCCGGGAGTTTCGAACTTTTTCAAACATGAAAGAAACATGTCGTTTTTATTTACTAATTGGCGGCATTTGTGGGCTACTGCTGCCCACAGCGGAGTTGACATAGGTGGACAAAGGGCCCAAAGGTGTTGCGATATTATTTTGAATCAATAACGTTATTGTTTTTTTAGATTGAAGTACGAATACAGGTTTTCTTTGAGGGTGTCTTTGCTATGGCCTCTCACTCACACATACCATGTGCTTCCTTTTCCCCTTTGACGAATGCTTGAGTGCTGAGAGGATAAGGAGGGTGTTGGAGTCGTTGCTCATGATGTGAGGTTGGATGCTAGTTGGTTTCCCCGCGCTTTGATCACCGCCAAGCCCGTTGACAGAATCGCGCTATGGGATGACGTTGCGAGGGGTAGGTGTGGGAGGGGAGAAAAAAAGAAGGCGAGTGCAAACTTAAGCCAGCTTCATTTCGTCGTGAAGGCTCATAAAAACCGAGATGATGATTTGAATAATCAAAGCAAAAACGCCGCTAATTCAATCAAAAAAACTTGTTCTCCAGGCCTCTCTGGTGCTTGTTTTCCCTTGGTCTTCTAGGAGATGCAGTATAGGGGGGTTAGGAATGAATGGCGCTATTCTTCTTTCCTTGGTCGCGCTCCTGTTTCGTCAAAACTTCATTGGAGAATACCGTCTTCCCCCTTGCTACGGTGCTGCTGGCGGATAAACTCCTCCACCTGGACGTCGTCGTACGGCCGTTCGGGCGGTCCCGGAATTCCAGGACGCGAAATCTTTTCCTCCTTTTCTTCCTGCGGGTTTCCGAGGATCTTGGCGGCGGCTGGAATGTACTGTGTCACTTTTTTTGTGGAATGTCCTTGATGAGCTACACGTATCTAGACAAGTTTGAGGAAAAGGAAAGGGGGGGGCTTGAATCGGTAAGGCAGTGCAGGGCAGGGCAGAGCAGGGCAGGGCAGGACAGGACGGGACTATCTGGGTTGTTGTATAGTGCAAACGCGAAGGTCTATGAAACTGAAGTGACGGTATAGTTATGATGTATTGACATGATGGCAAGGCGGATGGCAAGGCGGATGGCAAGGCGGATGGCAAGGCGGAATGGGTATGATGCTTTTACCAACCTTTCTCGACAATAGGGTTCTGCTTGGGCTCTTCTTCGGATTTACGGACGTCGTGGGCGGCCTGGTCTAACTTCTGCTTGAAGCTCAACTCGCGGCCTTTATGCGTGATCTGAGGCTCAGGCGCAAACTTGCTGTTGGGCTCAGCTGACATGATGAGTGGCTGGTGCTGCGGCTGAGATAGTTGGTGTCGGGTGGCAGAGGGAAGGGGTTCGGATGCGGTGATGGTGTGTCGTCAAGGTCGTAGGGTTGAGACGGTGGGTCAATGTGATATGAAATGGGCGACGAAAGACGATAGTGACAGTAGGTAGATACGTAGGGCGATAATGGATAGGTACTGCGTTTCTTGTGAAGTCAAATTGAGTTTCTCGAGTGTGGCGGAGCAGCAGGCATTGATAGACTAGAAGGTAAGATGGAAGGAGGAAATAGCCCGACAGGGCTGGGGGAGCTGGGGAAGGGGGTTACTTCAAGTAATACGGTAAGGTAGGTCAGAAACCAAACGTGGCAAGCGGTTCTGCGCGGGTTCATGGAAATGGGGCCGCTGGGATGGATGGAGCTGGGCTGAACCTGAATGCAGTAATGGAAAGCAGGAGTCGGGGACTGGGCAGAGGCGGGTAGACGGTGACCGCGCGTCCCAGCTCCAGGCTATGATCGCATAGGTCTGGGCGGGGTGGACTGGACTGGACTGGACTGACCTTTTCCTCCAGGCTTGGACGAAGACCAACCCGCAGCTGAGGTGGATGTGTGTGCGATTCAATTCGATTCGGGGAGGACGGGCTGATCTGGTGCCTGCCGTGCTTGCCTGGTTTGCTTGGGTGCTGTCGATGTGATGCATGATAGATGGTGTGAGCCACCCGCAAACTGGGGCCAATGACGTCAAACCGCCTAGCTCGGCACTGCAGTCCCCTTGGCTGCCCGCTAAGATAACCTTAAAATCCCCAGCGAAAGGGGACGTCTTATCGGTTCTTATCGGGTGCCTTATCGCACTGCACCGGCGTTCTACGACCCCTCCATCCCACCACCACGCGACAACCCGCTTCCGAGCGGCGGCGCCATTTTCCTCAACCAAAAAATTTGGAGGGTGATCTGATGCAATCCAGACACCATACCTATACCAAAGCTTAACAGCTGTCATTTGCCCAGCCGGTCGTTCACGGTCTTCAACTTTATAGAGTTTCTCGGTACACGTGCGCGCACTCTGCGACTTTTTGCCAATCATGGCGCCCATCCCCATCACAATCATCACCGGTTTCCTCGGCTCCGGCAAGACGACGCTGATCCTCAACCTCCTCCCCCAGCTCAAGGCCGCGAACCCGTCCTACAAGCTCGCCCTCCTGAAGAACGAATTCGGCGACCTGGCCGTCGACTCCCAGCTGGCCTCCTCCAACGCAATCTCGGGCGTGCAGGAGCTCCTCAACGGCTGCATCTGCTGCAACCTCGTCGGCCAGCTCAGCGTCGCCCTCGCCGAGCTCCACGCCACCGTCCGCCCGGACCGCATCGTCATCGAGACGAGCGGCTCTGCTTTCCCCGCGACGCTGGCCCTCGAGGTCAACCGCCTCGCGCGCGAGACGGGCAACTATACCCTCGACGGCGTCATCAGCGTCATTGACACGGAGAATTGGAAGGGGTACGAGGATACGAGCTACACGGCGCGCATCCAGGCAAAGTACACGGACTTGATTGTGTTCAACAAGTGGGAGCTGTGCTCTGAGGACCGCTTCGATGAGGTTCTCGACAGAGTGGGCGACCTCGAGGTGGATATTCCCTGGGTCAAGAGCAAGAAAGGCTGGGTTGGCGCTGAGCTGGTCTTTGGCGTGGACGGTGGTCTCGCGCAGGGTCTTACGGAGGAGCACACACATGATCACGACCACAAGGGGGAGGACCACTCGCACGACCACCAGTCAGAGGTCGAGGTTCTCTCTATCGAACTCAAGGGTCCCAAGGATGCGGCTGTCAACGCTGACAGCTTGCAGAAGCTGCTGCGCGCCGCGCCGAAAGACGAGGTGTACCGCATAAAGGCTGTCTTAACCGCGTCGTCGACGGTGAGAGACTCTGACGAGGACTCTCAGGTCCCCACACCACCGCATCCCAAATCTCGCTACATTCTCAACTGGGCCTTTGGTCGGTGGACCTTTACGCCAATCGCAGAGGGTGGAGCCGAGCACGCCTCCAGTGAGGGAGCCTTGCTGCGTATGACTATGATTTTGGGACGTTACGAGAGTGGCAAGTGGAAGAAGAAGCTCGAGACTGGGTCTTTCCTGGAAGTCGAGGGCGCCGAGGGTGAATTGATTGTTACCAAGATCGCATGAAAAGAAATTAATAGACGAGAAGATGACTTAGAGACTCACACGACAAAAAAGGCGCATACAAGGAGCTTCATGGGTATGATGTAGATTTTGAGGCATAGCAACGCGAAGAGAGCAGAAGTTAGTTGAGAGCGTAAATTTAGAGCAATCGCCACACTTCGAAGTGTTGGAAATGCTGCAGGTGTTGAGAGTTCGAGTAAGACTTTGAATTGCAATTCCGTCCCTAAGATATCTGTGGGGGAAGCTTCAAGGCGAACGCGGATATACTTGAGATTGTCTTAAAATGAAAAAGTGTAGACATGGCTGGCAGGCAAGTTAACTTGTTTTGAGTGATGTTGATTTCTTTTTTGTTTCGGCTTCTATGTTGTACAAACCACCGGGTATCTCACATACTTTTACACCTCTAGACTACAAAGTTAATCGTCTTGCCGCCACGAGCTAAGATGACTCTCCTCGGGGATGTGACATCGAATTGACCTTCAGTAAACTTGGTCTTGCCTTCATCAGACTTGAGAACCTCAGCGACCATCCAGTCGCGCAATGCCTCTCCCTCCAGACCAGAAGGGGGGTTGGGCACTTCTACAACACCGCGCAGCTTGCCGTTGATCTGAATAGCCACAGACTGCTTACGCGGCTTCAACAGGGACAGCGTGTTGTCTTGCGCAGGGAAACTGGTTTCTTCGAAGATGGAACCTGATTTTGGATGCAAGAGGCTCCAACACTCTTCAGAGAACGCTGGTGCAATTGGGGCCATCATCCGAAGGAGAACACACATGGCTTCCCTCTGGACAAGAGGGCTCGCTCCAGTGTTCTCCTGGAGGGTATTAGTCAAACTCATAAGGTCTGAAACGATGGTGTTCATCGGATAGACAGTCTCGTAGGACTGGGTAATGGAACCAATCGTTACTTGAACCGCTCTCCAAATGGCGGCGTCAGCGTCCCAGACAGCGAGCTCCTTGTCGCCCAGAGAAGACAAACTGTTTGAGCGCTCCTCAAGGTAAGCCACGGTGGGGTTTTCTTCGACCGACAACTCCTGAAGTTTGGCCGCATGGTCATGAAGCCGATGTAGCCAACGCGTGACTCCGGCGATTTTGTCCTCGTCCCAGTTAAGGATGTCGCCCACAGGCGCTTGGAAGAGCACGTGAGCTCGGGTCGCATCAGCGCCGTACTTGGATATGAACTCGGTCGGGTCGACTCCGTTGTACTTGGACTTGGACATTTTCTCAAATGACACACCTGCCGTAGCCCCTGTGGCTACAACTTTGGGGTTCGAAGGGTCCTCCAAACCAACCTCATCTGGCTTCAGGAACCTTCCTGACTTGGGGTCGGTGTACGTCTTGCCGTGCACCATACCCTGTGTAATTAGTCTCTTGAATGGCTCGTGGACTGAGTCAGCTTCGCCTGAAGCAGGAAACAGTTCTGTTGTAGCCAGGAACTTGTAGATAAACCTGGCATATAGGAGATGCAAAATGGCATGCTCAATACCACCAATGTACAGGTCCACCGGCAGTGATTTTGCCGCCTCAACAGAGAGCGGCTGTGATGTGTTGTGAGGATCCACGAAGCGCGCGTAGTACCAACTTGAGTCGACGAAGGTGTCCATGGTGTCGGTGTCTCGCTTTGCATGACTGCCACACTTGGGGCAGCTAGTATTCACCCAGTCTTCGGCTCTCTCCAATGGGTTGCCAGCCTTCCCATCTGTCCAGTGATGACTAACGTCGGGCAATTTGACCGGCAGCTGATCATCCGGAACAGGCACTGGGCCACAGGAGCCACAGTGAATTACAGGAATAGGCGTTCCCCAGTATCGCTGACGACTAATCAACCAGTCTCTCAATCTCCATTTCTCAACCGGCTTAGCCAAGTCTGCCGCCTCAAGGATGCCGATGAGCATCCGGCCCGCCTCGGTGGAGGATTTACCCCTGAAAGGACCGCTATTTGCTGTCATGACCCCATGCTCGACGAAAGGTTCGTTCGCAATTGCGGAAGTTGACTCGTCTTCCGAAGCCGCCAACACAAACCTCACGGGCTCATCATAGTGATGCTCCTTCCAGAAAGCGTTATCCCGCAGATCATGACCGGGAACACCCATCACAGCGCCTTCGCCGTAGTCGCCAAGAACATAGGGCGCAACGTACACAGGGATGGATTTCTTGGTGTCGTCGGGAGTCTGCTCGTGGTATGCCAGCGGGTTGATAGCCCGTACGTGCGGCAGCATATAACCGACCTTAGAGTCTTTAGGCAATGCGGGTAGAGTATCTAAGTAAGCTTGAAGCTCGGGGTCGGCCTTCGCTAATGAAGTCACGATCGGGTGGGTTGAGGCAAGGGCGAGATACTGGACCCCAAACAAGGTGTCCGGCCGCGTCGTGAAGACCTCGATAGCTGCGTGGACATCGTGGCCCATGGCCATGACCGGGAACTTGATAACGGCGCCAGTAGATTTTCCGAGCCAGTTTTTCTGCATGGCCAAGACCCTCTCGGGCCAAGCGTCGTTCTGGGCAAGTGTATCCAAATCCTTCAGCAATGCGTCCCTGAACTCAGAGATGCGGAAGAACCACTGCTTCAGCTGGCGCTTCTCGACCTTGGCACCGGATCTCCAAGAGCATCCATTGGCGTCAACTTGCTCGTTGGCAAGTACTGTCATATCGACCGGATCATAGTTAACCTCTGCTTCGGTTTGGTAGGCGAGGCCACGTTCGAGCATCATCAAGAAAATCTTTTGGGTATGTTTGTAGAAGTTGGGGTCGCAGGTAGTCAGTTCCTAAGAGACATCGTGTCAGCTATAGTAGAGATGGCGAGCTGGGGAACAAACCCTCTCCCAATCCCAGCTGCCATTCATGACCTCCAGTTGTTCCTTCATCTTAGCAATATTGGTCTTGGTCCAGGTCGCAGGTGCGATTCCACGGTCGATGGCAGCGTTTTCAGCCGGAAGACCGAATGCATCCCATCCCATTGGCAACATCACGCGGGAACCCTTCATCGTGTGATAGCGAGCAAGAACGTCGGCAATTGTGTATACGCGCAGGTGGCCGAGATGCAAGGTACCAGAGGGGTATGGGAACATCGGAAGCACATATTGGTTCGGCTTGCTGGGGTCATCGTTCGCCGTAGAAGCTTTCGAGGCATCCCACTTCTGACGCCACTTCTTGTCGAGAGCGGTGAAGTCGAGCTTGATATCGGCATAGCTCCGTCGTTGCGTCGCTTGAGCTAGGCACAGCCTTGCGAAAGACGGAGCCTGTCGAAGAGCTACGAGAGCCGGGGATGGTCGTGCATTCTTCGCCAAGGTCGCGATGGACCGACTGGACCAGAGGCGGCCAACATGTTTCGCGTGGATCAATTGCATTGGTATGGTATTTTCATGGTCGTTGGGCAGGGTAAGGTAGGTAGGTAGGTAGTGGTCGTTGGTGGAGGAAGCAAAAGACAGCAAATTTAGAGTCATGCAACGGCGTCACGCTATCGCGGGTTGAAGCGAAGAAAGCGGTGGTCGCGTTTGCAGCTGCCGTGCAGCTCCATCAAAAACGGAGAGCTCTCTGGACCCCTGCATCTCCGCCCCTACCCTGCGGAATTTTAGTGGCAGACTGACAGGTGGCCCTGCAGGGGAACGTCATTCGTTCCGCACACCCCTGGGACATATCATCTATGAAGGAAGGTGTGACAGTGCTGGACCAACACCATGGCACGGGGCTCTGTCGTGATTGGGGTTTCAATGTTCGGGATTTGTGATGCATGACGATTCTTGCCTTGAGCAAGGTAGTAATGGGAAATTAAATAGAGGTTACCTTTCCGGAAACGTTGGACTGGTGCATAGAGGTTGCGAACAAAGATGGGGTTTCTCCAAGGGCAACGGACGAGAGCGCTGAAAGAAGGGGGCGGCGGAATAACTAAAAACCGTTCAAGCGGCTTCTAACACTGTGTATACCGCGCCTAGCCGCACCTTGGGCGCCTTATCCGAAGTCGGTGGTACAGTGCGTTCTGCTATCTCCCAAAAAGAACTTGCCCCGCCAAAATCATTTTCAATGTCCCGCGTCTTTGCCTTTGAATATCTTCGTGGGTGCACATCCAATTTGTTCTAGAGGAATGACGACAGCGCAAGCAAGCCAATCACGTCACATTCGATCCCCTGAGACAAGGAGCTCTGTTCTACTGAGTCTTCTGTGAACCCCCCTTGCCCATCTGCTCATTACTTATCCCCAAGCTCCCCACGTTACTAGGCGGTATCAAATTCCAAGACTCGTCCCCCGCCCCTGCCCCTCCGTGGCGGTCTGATATCGACAAAGGAATCTCAAACGGTTTTAAACGCCGAGCAATATTTTCACTAAACGCACAATTAAGGAGGACGGCGCGTCAAAACTACAACCTCTCATCTCAAGCATCAATTTCAAAGTACACGAGCTACAACTCGTCGCCCTCACGATGGAGAAGATCACGGATAAGATCGCCGCTCTGCCGGCAGACGCCAACTACTTCTCCTTGGAGTTCTTCCCACCCAAGACGGCCATGGGACTTTCTAATCTGCGTGACCGTCTGGACAGAATGGAGAGGGCGTTGCGGCCTCTCTTCGTCAACGTCACTTGGGGAGCCGGCGGATCTACCTCGACAAAGTCTCTGGAGCTGGCCGAGATATGCCAGAGAGAGCTGGGCCTCACCACCTGTCTCCATCTTACATGCACCAACATGAGCCGTAAGCTCATCGACAAGGCCCTGGAGGATGCCAAGGCCCTGGGTATCCGGAACATCCTCGCCCTGCGAGGTGATCCGCCGCGAAAGAACGAGTACCGTGACACTGAGGACTCTGAGACTGACGATGCCGAGGATTTCGTCTGGGCCGTCGACCTGGTCAAGTACATTCGCAAAAACTACGGCGACTACTTCTGCATAGGAGTCGCAGCCTACCCAGAGGGACACGCAGATGAGAGCCATCCCCAGGGACAGAGCTTCGAGCACGACCTCCCGTACCTGGTTGACAAGGTCCAGGCCGGCGCAGACTTCATCATGACCCAGCTCTTCTTCGACATCAAGGCCTACGAAAACTTTGAAAAGACCTTGAAGGAGCACCCCAGCGGCGCTTTCAAGGACATCATCCTCCTCCCCGGCCTGATGCCCATCCAGAGCTACCAAATGATCAAGCGGACTACCAAGCTTAGCCACGCCAAGATCCCCGACAACCTCATGGCTCGACTGGACGCGGCCAAGGGTGACGACGAGAAGGTCAAGCACGTCGGTGTCGACATCCTCAGCGAGCTCGTCGAGCAGGTCAAGGAGGTCAAGAGCAGGACGCCCGGCCCCAAGGGTTTCCACTTCTACACCCTCAACCTCGAAAAGGCCGTGTCCTTCATCCTCGAACGGACGGGCCTGATCCCCGACCCCAAGGACGAGGACGAAGAAGCCATCATAGACGACGGCCCGGGCATCCCCGTCCCCGTCGCCGTTCCTGCAGTCCAGCTCAACGGCCTGTCACCGGTACCCCACCCGGCCACTCGCACCCTCTCCAACGGACGACGGCCATCTTCAATGGGCTCAGACCCGCACAACCGCATCATCGTCTCCGGATCAGCCTCAAATCCTGCATACGAGACGACGACCGCCGGTCTCATGGTCTCAGAGCCCCTGAACACCCGCGCAAACACCCTCGCCATCTCCGAGGGTGTCGGCGCAGTAGGCCGCGAAGCCACTTGGGACGACTTTCCCAACGGTCGCTGGGGTGACGCCCGCTCCCCCGCCTACGGTGAAATCGACGGCTACGGCGTCAGCCTGCACATGTCCGTGACGCAGGCCATGCGCCTTTGGGGCACCCCCAAGACGGTCCAGGACATCAACAACATCTTCATCCGCCACATCAAGGGCCAGCTCGCCGCCATCCCCTGGTCCGAGGAGGAGCTCCTCCCCGAGTCTAACATTATCCAGCAGGAGCTCCTCGAGCTCAACACCCGCGGCTGGTGGACCGTCGCCTCCCAGCCCGCCGTCAACGGCATCCCCTCCCGCGACCCGACCTTCGGCTGGGGTCCCCAGCACGGCTTCGTCTTTCAAAAGGCCTTTGTCGAGCTCTTCATCCCCTCCTCAGATTGGGCCGGCCTCGTCGCCCGCCTCAACGAGGTGACGGACAACACAATCTGCTTCTACGCCGCCAACGGCGCCGGCGACTTTGTCTCCTCCGACGCGAGCGGCGGCCTCGTCCTCGAGGGCACGGAGGCGAGCACAAACGCCGTCACGTGGGGCGTCTTCCCCGGCAAGGAGATCATCACCCCGACCATCATCGAGGAGGTCAGCTTCCGCGCCTGGGCCGAGGAGGCCTTCAAAATCTGGGGCGAGTGGGCCAAGGTCTACGGCAAGGGCAGCGAGAGCGAGGCGCTGCTGGAGCGGATAGGCTCCGAGTACTGGCTCGTCAACATTATACACCATGACTACGTCGAGAGGGATGCGCTTTGGAAGTTGTTGTCGGGCGAGAAGGAGACCTGAAGAGGGCTCGATATTTAGGATAAACACCGGAAGGAAAAAAAAAGGCAAAGGAAAAATAGTAAAGTTCTAGGGGGCTTGGTTGTTCTATATAGTCCCGATTGCCCCTAGCTAGTGGTAATGAGTGAAAGAGGAGATACCCGTCAATTCTTGCCTGCAATACTCGTTTTGATGCCTTGTGAAATCTTGTTGAATGTCATGCTGAAAGTCAGGGGATAATTACGATAGAAGCCCCTAGGTAAATGTCGACTTTTGAGTTAGAGTGCTTAGGTCCTAACGCCGCGTGAACATGCGACAAGCACCGCCTAGTGCATAGTCACTTAGGGAACAAAATACCGAGATATGCAAATCAAGTCGGCCTATTGCCTTGGTATCTCATTGGAAAGCTCTTCCACACAATACAGCTCTGCGAGCTCGGTGGGAAAAGATCCATCTATCTATAGAAGCATAGGGGAAAGCCCACTTCGGTATCCTTCGTCTTCTTTTGTACATGCTATCCATGGCTGATATCCCAGGATGAAGAGATTAGTCCAAGCCCAACGCCAAGTTCCCATTCCCATTCCGTAAAGAGGAGTTGTCGATACCACAACGTGAAAGATTCAGAAAAGCGGTAGACCTCGGTCTTCCTTCGTCATGCCAATGAAAAGCCAGCTCAGATTTCTCCTTCGGCGCCCATGAAGGAGTCGAAGCCGCCGTTGGAGTTCACCATACTCTCGGCGAAACTGAAGTTGAGCTCGTCATTCATGTTGTTAACGGGATTGAAGATAGCCGCATCCATCGACTGCGAGAAGCTGTCGTTTCCGGTGAAGCTAGCCATGGCGGCGGGCTGAATGATGGTCTGATTCTGAGCAACGGCCTCCTCGAAGGACGGATGCTGAACGGCAGCAGGCTTGGCCTCGACGATGGTAGGGAGCTCGTAGCCCGAAGTGTTGTTGGGGGTGTCTACTTCACTGTCGGAGGTGGTGAGGTCGACGGCAGCAGATTGTGCAATGGTTGCAGCCGCGGCGATGGTAGCGGCGCGACTGGGAGTCGCACTCCGGCGAGGAGCGGCTTTGTTCTTCGTCACACGGCCGTCGATGACGTTGTGGACGCGAGTCTTGGAGGGAGTGTCCTCGAGCACGTTATAGTCGACGGCATCATCACCCTCATCATCATCGTCGTCGGTCACAGGATCGATCTTGATCGGCATGGTCTTCTTGGCCGTGGTTGAACGGCCACCGCCCGAGGCGCGGACCTTGCTGGAAGGGGTACGGGGCTTGCGGGGAGTAGAAACATTGCTGTTTGTGCCGCCGGTGAGGGTCAAGGCAGAGGCAGGGTTACCGCCACTGTTGGCAGTCTGCTTGAGGGACTCTGCGTCCTTCTTGATGCCACGAAACTGGAACTGGATACCATCTGCGGTGGACTCGCCGAAGAATTTGGCAATCTCTGTCGTCTAATGTCAGTATACTCCGTAGTCAATTTGCAGTAAAGGTGCAGTGAACTCAAGGAAATGTACAGAGGAGAAAGGCCAGGAAGGCGCGATAGATGAAAGCAAGAAAAAGAAGGTAGAAGCAAGGGTGGCAAGGAGCATTGCTTACCCTTCTTCTCCTTGGGAAGATCCACGGGAATGGCCTTGCAGTCTACATTCTGTTCATCGGCCTGCCGGAGGACATGTCCCTGATTCTTCAGAGCTCTGAACCGATGGTTGAGAGCGTCCTTGGTCATATCCGAACCGTAGAACTTCTGGATATCTGTCGTACGTCAGAAATGACGTCGACGATAGTGAATAGCAGAAGGAAATCGGGAGTGACGAAGAATGAGAATCGGGCTGGACGAAAAGAGAGGAAACGCGCGTAGTTCTTACCCTTGTAGTTCCATTTGACATCGGAGTGGGCGGCCACAATGGCACGAAGCAGGCGAGCCTGAGACTCGTAGGTCTTGAAGTTTGCAGGAGCCATCTTGGTTGGTGATCTATAGTATCGACGGATTAGTATTGAGTCGACGGAAGGGTCAGAGAGCAAATGGAAAAAGAAAATGTAGCGTAGGGAAAGAGGTAATCTGTGACGATCAAGAGTATCTGTACCTGCTGACACAGCGAGCTTCTATTGCGCTTTCTGTTCGTGCGCGACCTGCGGTGGAGGGATCAGGTCTGGGTTGATGTTGGGAGTGCCGTGTTGTGGTGCAGAATGTGGAAGCCCGCCCGGTATGTGTCGAGGATCAAAATAAGGTAGGCAGCGCAGAGGTGGGTGAGTGCGGAGAGGAGGAAGAGCTCAGAGGAAAAAATGAAGGCGGAGTAGTAAGAGAAGGAGGGCAGGCAGTTGCGGTAAGCGACAAATTTCTTTGGGCTTATTCCGAAGATTGGGAACGGAGAGGAATTTCAAGTAAAAAATTGGTATACTTACTGAGTACGAAGGATGTTTTGGCCTGGTCTCTTCCAAGGTGTGGTCGGTAGCTTGCTGTGTGCCTCTGAAGTGTGTGTGTAGATGTAAGCTTCAGCACTGAGTATGAGTGGAGAGGGGAGAATGTGAATTGGCAGCGAGCTCAAGTGAGATGAGTGAAGGGGGGCAAGGCCGGTCTCGTGCGAGGAGGTGCTGTACAGAAGCGCAGGAAGGCGGCGATGAGCTCATCTGAGAAGGAGCAGCTCAACTGTATCGACTTACACGAGGAAGCCGATTCCGCAGTTGCGTGCCTGCCGATTGAGGACCACGTACCTTAGTCAGGGTGGAATTTAGACTAAACAGGTCAGTCAGTTAAAGCGTATAGAAGTAAGTGAGACTGAAATTTAAGGAAGGTGAAAAAGATAGATGTTGTCTGAATGCAAGTCCTGTGAGGTCAAGTGTAGCTCACTGGTAGGAATGCTTAAAGGGGGTTGGTAAGAAGTGTTGTAGGCAGTAGCAACGCACGAGATGTAGCCAGAAGAAGGGGACATGTAGGGCTAGGTAGTGACAACAGCGTCAATTGAGAAACAGGCAACATCTCGACGAAACTGCCCCAAATACTCTGTCTATGACTGACACCTATGTCTGAGATGGAGCTTAGGAAAGCAGGCTCCAACATTGACCAAGGCCCGTACGAAGCACAACCCAAAGCATGGCCATCGTGCCACTTCTCGTGACTTTCAATGAAATCGAAGGTCCATTGAGGGGACTGATGAAAGTTCAAACCAGGAGAACTGTAGTTGTTACGGAGCACTCGTCTCTCATAGTAAGAAAGGCACTACACAATGCTTACCTTTAGTTAATTCCCACCTACGTATCCAGCCTCGCGCAAACCAGCCGAGCTCTTGTTTAACAAGAGAATAACCCACGAAGCAGTCAGATCTCGAAATGAATGACTTCGTGGAGAGCCCAAATCCGACTGCTCTTCGAGCGATGCAAGGAACACCCAAGCAATGGGCTAGAGACTGAACTAGGATGAATGCTGCTGATGCGCCCGAGGCACTGCGATGATGCTTCCGAGACCAGCTAAAATCGTAAATGGATAGGCCGTCTTGAAAAGGTTCCAAAACCCGTGTTGCTGAGATTTCGAGTTGCGAATTGGTCTAACGTCGATTTGGGTATCTGGAGAATTGCTTCGACGATTTGGAAAATTACCTGCTGGTTGGCCGGGTGAAGGAGTAAACAGTGGGATGAAGTATAAAGTCGACAAAAGAACTGGATAAATAGGTCGTTGTATGTAGAAGTGGGAGAAAGAGAAAAAAATTGGCGAAAGTGAGCGTTTCTTCTTGACTACCTAGCAGAATCTGGTGCTGGGTATGAGCTCTCAGAGTTGCTATCCGTAAATCGTCTCGAGATCGGATTTGACGATGGTGGTGGTGTGGTACGGTAGTTGTCAGTTGGGTGGCCAACTTGAAAAGTGGGTGGTTGGGAGCCTCTGCAACTCCTGGGTAACGGCGACATCTAGTGACGCTGAGATAAGGAAAGACTTGATCGCCAGGCTCATCATTTGTCCGTCTAAATCAATTTTAACACCAAACTTTTTTTCACGCATGTATAAATAAATTGGGTATCCAGATGTATGTACGTCACCCCGACCAACATTTCCAACGCCATTCGTGATGCCAAACGCCATCTTGGAAACCAGCAAGCAAAGTACTCACTAACGCTAGATAACGACGTTGGCCACCATCAAGAGAAGATTGAGCTGTCGTTCGCTCATCAAACCCCTGCAGTCCTACGGCAATTACCATTGGCCCTAAGGTGTTGGCCCCTGAAACTCCTTTTCTAATCCCTGTCTAAGCTGCCTCTCCCATATCTTTTGCAACACTTCGCAGAATTTACAACGCTGCTATGCGGGACGTATCCGTACATATCGGTGGGACGTGGACCAAAATAACCATCGTGCATTAGAAGAGTAGGTCATCGAGGTACCTGCGATTTATCGCAACTCCTTGCCAAAGGGGCTAGAGGTTCTTCGGCCGGCTGGACTGGACCTGCCACTGACGTGCTCGGGCAAAGGAGGCTTGTAAACCCCGTTAGGGTACTGAGGATACTGGGCCATGGGGTGTTCCTTGATCTCACCCTTCTCGCCATCTCCGTACATGAGATACTGGACACCGAGGAACGAGTCGCATCCGGCCTGGAACATGCCGCACAGCTTAAATGCCCAGGGGATCTCGGTCGTTGACGTGAAGAACCAGAACATCTTCATGGCATCACCAATCAGCCAGCTCGCCAGCACGGAGAAGCGGAAGCCCTTGCAAGACTTGGATCGCGAGTTGGAGAAGATCTGAGGCAGGGGCAGCGTCGCTTCGACCGAGAGACCAATGTAGCCGATGAGCATGGAGTAGGTCTGGTATACGGGTCGCACGGGCGCGAGGAGCAGTTCGCAGACGGTCAAGCCGATGAAGAGGTAGAGGAGGAATTGCCAGTAACTATGGGCAGCTATTAGTCGTGTCACATAATGCGCTGTGCAAGACAAGAGACTCACGGCTTTGGCGACCTCCACTGCCAGAAGTGGTAGGGCCTCTGTGCGCCAAAGACGGGACCGTCGTTGACATTGGCGAAGGGCGTCGCAGCCTCTCCTCCTTTGGCCGAGGGTGGTAATCGGTGATCCAGAGCAATCTTGAGCAAGATGACTTGCATCACAATCATGAGGAGGGCCTGGATGAGCAAGGCAGTGTCGAATCGCGCGCCGGGCCAGTAGAAGATCCTGTGGAAAAGCGAATTGTGTCAGCTTACTTCGGAAGAGACGGGGCAGATGTTCTCAACACACTTCAGCAGAGAGGCTACCAGCATGATCAGTGGGATGTCGAGAGAGAAGCCGGCGCTGGACTTGTTCTTGTGCATCGACAGGGCTTGGTCGCTATAGGAGAGAACTGGCGACATGATGAGGAAGATGGGGGCCAAGTAGCCCGCAAAGGACGTTAACCAGCGCATGATTGCGGCGGTAGAGGGTGCTAATGCTGCGGCGCGCAAGATGTTGGAGCGAAATGAAGCAAAGTCAGGAGCACAAAAGCACGTTGGATGAGGTTGGGAGGAAAGGGGAACCGGATTAAGTCGTCCCAAAAGTCGACGGACGCGTCGAAAGGAAGAGAAGTGACGAAGCGGAACGCGGCGGGCGGGCAGTCGCAGAGTCGTCGAGGCCGATCTCAGAAATTGGAGAAGATGGGTATCTGTTTTAGGGGAGCCAATCAATCCGGAAGCCAAGACAGGTATGGACTTTCCAGTGTTCCCACCACTGAAGCGAATTGCTTGTTTTTCGCTGATGTCGCCTTTTCCCTCTTGCCAAATGTCCCGAGTGCCCTTTTCTGTACCGCTGAGTACAATGGAAGAAGGTGGCATTGACAGGGTTCAGCACCTGGGCGGGAGTGGAGGACGCGGGCGGAAGAGCAGGAAAGCTGAAGTGCCGCCAGCTGACTGCCAGTCGCACGGAGACGTGGGAGGGTCCCGGCGTCCCGAAAGTTTGGGCGATCTTACAGCGGGACTCGCAGCGGAAAAGACACGCACGCACGACCTGAACAATCATTACGCATACAACCTGACGGCCTTTTGCGCTGCCGCTACGACGGGACGGGCACGCTATATTTTTCCTTGCTCTGCCAGAATTGCTAGAGTACATCCACCTGTAAGAGTTGTTGGCAGCTGCACAATGTAGATTGTGATTGACCTCAGTTCGGCACCATCGGATGGAAATTTTGCGATGGCAGGCCTGAGCATGAACGGTTGGCTTCCTTGCTGTGCTCGGGTTGGCCCTCGGTCATGCATCCCAAGTCGGGTTCATGAATCGACACAGGCTCTGACCAGTGACGGTCTCGAGGGTCGACGTCGTGAAGCACTAGTCACGATGTCTCTGGGATGGTTCTTGTTCGCCCTCGCCGACCTCTTCGTCTTGGTTTATTCTGGGCCGTCTCTTTCCGCTTGACCCCACCAGCCACACCCAGCCCACAAGCCACATTGACAAACGTGGAACCTGGAAGGTACGGACGAATGCTCCGACAGCGGACAGTCACCAATTCAGTACCTATTCGTACTCCGTACTGGGTAAATGGAGACATGTCTGCGTGGGTACGGTAGGAAGAGGACACCAGCCACAATTCATGCGCCCCTGACTCCCGGACGTGGACCTCGTCAAGCAGCAACGTTTGTGGTTTGAGGGGACTGACAGTGACATTTGTCGCGGTGAGTGCGGAAAATGCGGGAGAGCCACTCCACCGCCACAAAATAAGTCTAGTGCCCCGCGCCTTGCAGTCGACGAGGAAAAAAAAAAAAGTCTCCAAAGCCTCCGATTTTCATTATCGGCCGCCTATCTGCAGCTGCCCCACCAAAATTTCAAAATCACCCCGCCATCTCGGAGCGGAAGACTCACAAGATGCCGCCGCCTAAAAACTTATCTCTATCGCCAACTCGACATCCACGAACGCCGGGCGAGACTTCCTTTTTGATCGAAGGCCGTTCTCCGTGTCCTACGCCCACTGTAGGCAGAATGGAGTTTCTTACCCTCGTTGGCCAGGAGGCCTACACTACCAAGCAAGCCGAAGAGCTCAAGACGCGCATCAACAAGCTTGACGCTGCTTCAAACAAGGTCGCCAGCGTTGCCGGCATCTGGGTCTACTACGTCCACCTCAAGAACAGTGACAACAACCTCATTGTCCAGCAAAAGCTGACAAAATGGCTCGGCTTGCCCGACCAGACAATCGCCCTGATTGCCGAAAACACTGATACCCAAAAAACTTACTACATTACCCCGCGGAACATCTCGCCCTGGTCCTCAAAGGGAACCAGCATCACTCACGTCTGCGGCCTCGCAGACAACATTGACCGTATCGAGCGCGGCAGAGCCATCACCCTCACCTTTGAGAACTCCGTCTCTGACGATGAGATCGCTTTCAAGGATGTCGTCTACGACCGTATGACAGAGACAATTGGTCTGTCGCGCCCTGATCTGTCGGCCATGTTCATTGAGGGACAACGGTTCCCATTGGAGATTGTCGACATTCTGGGCGACGATGTTCAGAACGCCGATGCTGCAAAGGCCGTTGAGACTCTCAAGTCTTACAACAAGCAGTTTGGTCTGGCTCTGGATGACTCTGAGATTGAGTACCTCGTCCAGGTCTTCAAGAACCTCGGACGCAACCCCCACGATGTGGAGCTTTTCATGTTTGCCCAGGTCAATTCGGAGCACTGCCGCCACAAGCAGTTCAACGCCAACTGGACCATTGATCAACAACGCATGGGCAAGAGTCTCTTCGAGATGATCAAGAACACCCACAAGTCCAACCCCGAGTACACCGTCTCCGCCTATAGCGACAACGCCGCCGTTCTCCAGGGTGAGACTGCCAGCTTCTGGGCCCCCGATTACTCTACTGGCAGCTGGAAGCTCACCAAGGAGGTCGTCCACGTCCTCGTCAAGGTTGAGACGCACAACCACCCCACAGCCATTTCACCTTTCCCTGGTGCCGCCACCGGTGCCGGAGGTGAGATTCGTGATGAGGGTGCCGTTGGTCGGGGCTCTGCTCCTAAGGCAGGTCTCTGCGGTTTCTGGGTCTCTGACCTGTTGATCCCCGATGAGAAGGCCCCTTGGGAGGTCGACCTGGGCAAGCCCGCCCACTTCGCCAGCAGTCTCGACATCATGCTTGAGGCCCCCATCGGTAGCGCCCGCTTCAACAACGAGTTCGGAAGACCTTGCCTTCTGGGTTGCTTCCGCACTCTTCTGACCAACGTCGGCAAGGAGCAGTCTCCCGAGTGGCGCGGATACCATAAGCCCATCATGATTGCTGGCGGTGTCGGTACAGTCCGCCCTCAGCACGCCCTCAAGGAACTCGGCGACGTCCACGATGGTGCCCACGCCATTGTCCTCGGTGGTTCCGCCATGCTCATTGGTCTGGGCGGAGGAGCTGCCTCTTCCAACGACTCCAGTGAGGCCACTGCCGAGCTCGACTTCGCCAGTGTCCAGCGTGGCAACCCTGAGATGGAGCGTCGCGCCCAGATGGTCATCGATACCTGCGCCGCTCTCGGCGACCAGAACCCCATTGCCATGATCCACGATGTCGGTGCCGGTGGTCTGTCCAACGCTCTTCCCGAGCTCGTTAAGGATGCCGGCTTCGGCGGCAAGTTCGAGCTGCGCCAGGTTCACAGCGCAGACAGCAGCTTGAGCCCCTTGCAGATTTGGTGCAATGAGGCCCAGGAGCGTTACGTCCTGCTCGTCAACAAGGAGAACATCAACCGTTTCGTCAGCATCTGCCGTGAGTTTCTCTCTATCATGTCTGCGCCAATATTGTATCATGCTTATTCCGTACAACAGGTCGTGAACGATGCCCCTTTTCTGACGTGGGAACCGTCGCCGCCCAGGACGCCCAAGGCAACGCCAAGTTGACCCTCAGTGACCGCGACTCACCGGAGCAGCCAATGCCTATTGACCTGCCATTCAACGCCCTCTTCCCTCCCGGCCGCCGTCTCGAGCGTGTCGTCGAGTCCCGCAGATTGGAACTCCCTGCTTTCAACGCTGCTGAGGCCCTCGCTTCCGCCGGTGCTGCCGAGGCCACCAACACCGCTGCCCTCATCACCGCCGCCACTGAGCGCGTCTTCCGCATGCCTGCCGTCGGCTCCAAGTCATTCCTCATCACCATTGGTGACAGAACCGTCGGAGGTCTCTCCATTCGCGACCAGATGGTCGGCCCCTGGCAGACCCCCGTCGCTGACTGCGCCGTCACGGCAACTTCATTCAGCCTTGACTCCAAGACTCGCACCGGCGAGGTCATGGCAATGGGCGAGAAGCCTCAATTGGCCCTCATCTCCCCCGCCGCTTCGGCTCGTATGGCCGTCGCCGAGAGTCTTCTCAACATGGGCGCCGCTGACATTCTGGGCCGCCTCGACCGCGTAAAGCTGTCCGCCAACTGGATGGCCGCCGTCAACCACCCTGGCGAAGGTGCTGGTCTCTACGAGGCTGTCCGTGCCATCGGCATGGAGCTGTGCCCTCAGCTTAAGATCTCCATTCCCGTCGGCAAGGACTCCACGTCCATGAAGGCCTCATGGAAGGACCGCGAGTCTGGCGAGGCCAAGAGCGTTACGGCGCCGATGTCCGTCATCATCACCGCCGTCACCGTCGTTGAGGACGTCCGCAACACATGGACTCCTCAACTGCGCCGCATTGAAGACGTCGGCGAGACGATCCTCATCTACGTCGACCTCGCTGAGGGCAAGAAGGCCATGGGCGGCTCCGCCCTGGCGCAATCACTGGGACAGATGGGCGACGAGGCACCGGACGTGCGCAACGTGGATCTTATCACGGACTACTTTGATGCTCTGCAGCAACTACACAAGAGCGGCATCGTTCTTGCCTACCACGACGTCTCAGATGGTGGTCTGCTGACCACGGTCGCCGAGATGATGTTCGCCGGCCGCTGCGGCGCCGACCTCATGCTCGACGGCATCGCCAAGTCCGGCTCCCCCAACGACATCCTCGAAGCCCTCTTCCACGAGGAGCTTGGTGCTGTCTTCCAGGTCCGCAAGGAAGACGAGACCAACTTCAAGCGCTGCTTCGCTACCTGCGGCCCTCCCCCCGGCCTCGTCCGCACATTCGGTGTCGTCCAGGCCAAGGGCAACCAGACCCTCAACATTCGCTACGGTGGCCACACCCCCATTGCCAGCCTCGACCGCGCCGAGATGCAGCAGTGGTGGTCTAGGACGTCGTACGCCATGCAGAGGGAGAGAGACAACCCGACATGCGCAGACAGCGAGTATGCCATCGTCTCTGACTCTGCCGACCCCGGTCTGTCATACAACCTCACCTTCTCCCCGTCAGAGAACATCATGCCCCTGACGGCCTCACTCGGCAGCCTCCTCCGCAAGGCGCCCCGCGTCGCCATCCTCCGTGAGGTAGGTGTCAACAGTCACAAGGAGATGGCCTTCGCCTTCAAGGCCGCCGGCTTCGACCCCATTGACGTCCACATGTCCGACGTCCTCGCAGGCCGCTCCCTCGCCGACTTTGTCGGTGTTGCGGCGGGCGGCGGCTTCTCCTACGGCGACGTCTTTGGCGCCGGCGTTGGCTGGGCCCAATCCATCCTCGAGCATAAGCACGCCCGCCAGGAGTTTGAAAACTTCTTCAAGAGGCCCGACACCTTCGCCCTGGGCGTCTGCAACGGCTGCCAGATGATCACCCGTCTCAAGGAGTTGATCCCCGGCACCGAGAACTGGCCCACATTCGTCGAGAACGCCAGCAGGCAGTTCGAGGCGCGCTTCGCCATGGTCAAGATCGACGAGTCCCGCGCCGCCACGCCCTCCGTCTTCCTCCACGGTATGGACGGCTCGTCCTTCCCCATCGCCGTCTCCCACGGCGAGGGTCGCGCCTCCTTCTCCAACCCCAACGCCCTTGAGGACCTGAGCGGCGAGGGCCTCGTGCCCCTCCGCTACGTCGACAACCGCCTGAAGGTCGCGGAGCCGGAAGCGTACCCGTACAACCCGAACGGCAGCCCTGGCGGTGTGGCTGGTGTCAGGAGCAGGGACGGCAGAGTCTTTGCGCTTATGCCCCATCCCGAGCGGACCATCATGGCGGACGTCGGCAGCTACGTTCCCACGGAGCAGGTCGAGGGCTGGGGAGAGTTCGGCCCGTGGGTCAGGATGTTCAAGAGCGCCAGACGCTGGGTGGGCTGATTCTTCTTCTTCTTTTTCAAATACTTCGCATCAACCTATCCCTGCCTGCCTGCTTACCTTGACACCGGCTATTCTATGCCTGTGAACAGGGGTGTTCAGAAGGGGAGAGGGGTTTCTACGTTTCTAGTAACAACCAACGAGAATGGTAAAATGAGGAGAAAGAGGCATGAAAAAAAGGGGGGTGTGTTGGTAGCACCCGGGTACAGCAGCAGCATCATCATTACCGACGGAGGAATGGGATATGAAAGCGGATTAGACAAAATCACACAAAAAACATTAACTTTTTTTGTTTTCCATGGAGGGCAGAGGTTGAACTTTTTTGCGTTGGTACTACACAAACATTACAAACATACACACAACGACTGGGATGGGATGGGAAGGGAAGGGGGTAAAAGGGAATTGAGAGAGCATTTGCGGAAGGGAAAGTGAGAAAGCAGTCCTTGTCCATAAGGTTTTACATACTTCATCGAGCATGACTTTGAGTTTGGAGGCTTCTTTTCAGTGGAAGTGTTCTTTTCTAGGTGACATATGTACACTCTGAACTTGTCTTTCCCCTTTCCAAGTGACCAAAGCATCCTGCTCGCCCTCGCAGAGAACATGGCCACAAGTCCGTGGGGTACTTTACGAAAGGGAAAAGAAGGGCAGAGAAGCAGAAAGGCCCGAAGATCCTTTCTGCTCGACCTATCTGCTTCCGGCCACAACTATGCAGCAGGGCGAGAAGGGAATCAGAAAGGGGTTTAGTAGCCAATTTCTTTCCTCAGGTCGATCTACACAATGAATGTGTTCAATGCATTCTCACCTCTTCGTCTACGGGACTCGATCGAATGGGGAATGGGCACGTTTGTGGAAAAGAGGCACGGCATACATAGTCCGTCAAGGGGGTTGGTTGATAAATGTGTATGTGTGTCTCTGGACCTGCTCCTATCCCTCTCAAGGGCTAGATCCATACTGTATCCATACTGGAAATACGCATGTAGAGCACACTTGAAGCGTTTACTAGTTGCTGGCACATACTTTCCGGGTGGACGTGAAGATACGTATAGGTGTAGATGTGGGCATATATGCCATCTTGTCACTGCGTCAACTCAACCATGTCTCTCACCTGGCTCTGAAGAACCGGGGAAGAAGATGTCGGGCGTGGTAGAGAGGGGGGGAGGACGACGATGACGAGGCCAGAGGGACTTTGTGCTGCAGGTAGGTGGATGCAGCGAACATCCGGCCTCCTTCATCCTTCGTTCCATGACGCCTACGCCGCAAACCCGAAGAAGGGGGGAAGGGGAAGGGAAAGGGGCATTCCACTCGGGCCATCTGTATCGTCCTTGATCCTCATCCTCCTCCGCCTCCCCTCCCCTCCTTGTATGTTGTTTCCGTATATGGGCTGCTGCGTCTGCTGCGTTTGGCTAGGAGGGCCAAGTAATCTGCCAGCCTGCTTGCCGGAGAAGGAAGATAGTAAGAACAGAGAGAGGGAGGAAGGAAGGAAGGAAGGAAGGAGTGGTGCCTCGCAGATTTGCATGGCACTTACGCTCACCGTCCTACAGTCGGCAAAACTTCATATGCTCCCCTCGGGAATCTATCTCACGGAAAGGATTCCCTCGCCTCGTCGAGGAGAAAGGCAGGAAACAATGCAGAAGATCTGTCATCTCCCCAATGATTCCATACTAGGAAGCGAGTAGAACTCATTTCAACTGTGCCTTACTGTCCGCTCCCTTCACTTACCCAGCTTTACGTACGAGATTTGGAACGAAATTCCTCCTTCGCCTCGGCAACCTGTCCCGATCGAGCTTACCACAAAAACAGACTGCGCTCCGCGGCCCGGTCTCCTTCTTCTTTCTCCCTTTCGACGGGTCCGGTGCCTGTCCCTCCAACATCATGCCAGGACAGGACATATGCTAGGTGCTTGTTCGAGATGGCCACACATCCAGCGCCCTAGACGATGGGTTGTCCCGACTGTACGGATAGGGCCCACTGGGCGAAAAAAGACGTGCTCAGACAGACACAGGGAGGCACGCGCCCGCATGCCACTGCGCTTTGCTCGACGGACGATGCGGGATACCATCTCCGCTAGTCGATGCCCACGTCGTCCCTGCACTGTCTGTGAGGGAGTTCGACAACCTCGCAACAGAGCGGCTGCAGTATAGGGAGTCGAGGGCACCCTCAAGGTCTTCCTACTGCATGTACGCGCGCTGCACAGTTGCGGCGAGGTACGCACACACATACACACCATGATTCCCTTCTTTGCAGCCACAGACTAACAGCCCATCCATCTTGTACAAAGCGTACAAGGCTCCCGGGGCTAAGAAACGCACGCAGACATGTCATTGGAAGGGCACATCTTCTGCAATGGTTGCGTTGACATCTTGGGAGGGCTCCTGCCGCTTCCTTCCTTCCAATGTACTAGTCCAATGCTGCAAAAGGAGGTAGCAGGTAGGCTTGTTACGCTCAAAAAACTCCTTTTGGACAGGTCGGGAAGGCCATCCGCATGGCGGCTGTTGATCGCGATGCAAGGCAGACGCGGGCATAGCATTCGCCCATCGGCTTCACGAAATTACCCTGTTGGCTGGGAAATTTGAAAGAGGCGCGACAGGTGCATAAGGTTCATTTTAAGTTGCCTTCACTCAAAGACCTACCCAGGATGGTTGGGCTTGCGGTGGCTCGTATTGACGCCCGTCTATTGAGTTGACCGAGAAGGCCTAGCACTGTGGGAGTTGGTCCCGAGCTTCCAACGGCTCCCAGTCTCCCGGTTTCCTCGAAGGGGGGGGAGGGAGTTCGTTCAGAGTCGAGAATGAAGAAACTGCGCAGCTCCGCCGTCCGATTTCAATATGCCTGACGTCCTCCCATTGTCTGTCTCCCTTGCCTATGCCGTAGGACGTGATCATCATAGACATGAAATGTCGGCTAGGCGGAGACTCCTCCAGTTTGACGGAGACTAGTCATACCGGAGCCGCAGCTGGCTGGGCTCCGACGTCCCGTAGGCATGGCATCCACCACTCGGATAGCTCGATGGCCGACCGCCCCCTTGAGAACCACAGATCATCCGCCGCCAAGGGAAAGGAAGAGAAAGTTCGTGTTGGCAGGACCATCATTTCCCCTCCCCACCGGTTGCCTCTCTAACATGTGGCGGGCCGTCGATGGATAGCATAGGAAAGATGGGCAGTTTGGGCCAGTCAAAGGGCCTCAAAGCAGCAAAATCTGAAGAGGCAGCTCCTCCATCGCAATGGCAAGGCAATATGTCCAGTGCCGATAGCCAATCTTGGCAATGGGTCAAAACTTTCTGGTCGTTCATACCACGGCGCAACGGCACTGGGGTCCCCATCATCGGCCCCGCCTCAAATCCACCAACATCATCCGCATAAGAGAGACCAGGAAGTCCAGGACCATCCCAGAGCATGCTTGGGGAAGCCAGCTTGGGCCAGGCACCGTAATTTTCATTTCCTATCGATGCGCCGCAAACGGTTGGATGCAGCATCGGGGTTCCCTTGGCTAAGCGCACAAATGCCAATAAGAACGACTGCCGTGGACAGGGCTCAGGTCCAGATTGCCATGGTGGTGCCATGTTGTGAAGACCCAAGTCCCGAAAGGTTAGACTGATGACCCCTGGCAAGCGTCGCCCGCAGTGCCGCAGCGAGTTAGCCTTACGGATGGACTCGACGATAATAAGAGATTGGTAATGGCAACAGACGAATACCGAGTTGCATAAGTACGTTTATTCCAGAGGAGGAGCACGCGAGAGCGCGCACACTCTGAGTCTCTGGCTGCCGCTCGTGCGGCGTAGACGGATCCATGGGACAGCCGTCCCATCTCAACGCCTCGTGGGCGCCCGCCATGCCACACTTGAGGATAGACGGCCCTCTGGTCTGGCCTGGGCTGGGCCGCAGACCAGCAGCAACGCTAGGGAAGTAGGCAAGTAGGATACCTACTATGATGATGGCGTCTCTGCAGCTGCTCGTACTGCTCCTCGTGGCGAGCGACGCGAGAAGAAAGACTGGCCGGATCATTGGGTTTCATACAACCTATACACAGGCTAGTCGCTGGTCAGACCATCTGACGCGCTGGACCGACGTTGGTCGGCATTGGATGCGATAAACGATCAAACCCCGATGACGGGCGCTCCGACGTGCTCCTCCATTAGAGGGTGAGCCAGGCGCCACACCCGGCTCATTCGGAGCGAATCCAGGGTCCCTTTTTCGGCGGTTTTGCGGTATGGAGCACTGGTAGGCTCTGAAGTCTAACGCCATGCACATGGCAAGTGCTCGTACGGATAGTGTACGGATAATCCGTAGGCTGAGGTGCTCACGGTAACAGTCTTCTCTCAGCATCCAGCCACCACCCCGTCATGCCGGAATTTGAAATGAGAAGCCCATAGCATCGGATGTTTGGCTTTCGGTTACGGCTACCTTCAACACCGTTAAAGGCCTAGTATGAAGTAAGCTCAAAAATTGTGCCTTGAGCTCCTCCAGATTCCAGTTGCAGTGGGCGAACACTCGAATGGATGGAAATGGCCATTCTTGGACCCTCATTTGTCTACACAGTATCCGTATCTGTACGCGGATATGACAACATCAGGGGCATTAGATGCGGGTGACGGCCTCCCAAGACCATGGTATCGTTGGATGAGCTAGCGGTTCGGATGCTGCGCTATCTGATCTCTGCTCACGCGGCTGGTGCTTTCGGTGCTTTCGGTGCGCTCGAACGGGGAACATCGGCTATCCATGAGTTGATGGAGGCATGGTCGCCCGCGGGAGAGCAGTGTCGGTAGCTGTTGAAGGCTAAAGTAGCGGCCGGCTGTGTGTCATATCTAGGATTACTCCCCAGTATCAACATGTCCGAAGACTAGGTAAGCTGGACTTGTCTTGACAGGTGACCCCCCAGTCCAGCCGTTGGTGTTGGGAAGCTTGGGAACCAGCGCCGGAAGCAAAATTTCCTTCAATCAGAACCACGGAGCGGTGGCTGGACTTGGAATGGCTCGAGCACATTGAGGGCCCACGTCATCTTCAGAAGGGGGACAACGGCTCCGAAGTGCAGGGCCCGGGGGGTGTCATCGCGGCCGGCCTGGGGATCTGCTCTCCAGGATTTCGGTCATAGATTTGGGGGTTTGGTGTGCAATACCGCGGCTATTCTTAGACGAAGCGGAGAGGCCTTTTTGTAGTGTATGCCTCAGTAAGCTGTTGTCCGCACACGATGTTACGCCAGCTTTTCAACGCAACATCGCATCTCTCAGTCCTTTCCGAAAGTCGTTTCAAACAAATGGCCCGTTGATCGTTCATCCGAACTCTGCTCAAGGAATCTCACGAGGGGTAAATTACCATACAGCTGCCGGTAATTTCAAGGAAACCCATGGTCTTGTGTCGCCAATATGTCGCGGATGAGCGCAGCAACAGTTCCAAGTACTTGTCACAAGACTGGTAGATTCCTCTCTGAACCTGCAGGCGACTAGTAGATTGCAATGCCAGGGACCTAGATATATAGGTAGGTGTTGACGGGATGGGTGCCGGACACATGGCAATCCGTACTGCGTAAGTAAGTTTAGGGAGTGGACGCATCGTGCCAGCCACGCCCGGAAAGCCCTCCAGAGTCCATTAGCCTTCGAGGTTCGACCGTGGTGGAACATGAAGCTGCCATCAGCTGTGGTAGAAGGCCGCATGGAACGTCGCTCGTACTGTGAGCAACGGACGGGCCCGTCTATCGTCAGCCACAGGCGTCCAATGCCCAGCAAGCATTCTAGCCTGACCGAGTCGCGAGCATGGTGAGCCCGTTGTTCATGCCCCCCGGGCAGGCTAGTGAAGAGGATTGATATCTCGCACCGCTGCCGCCCACACAAGGGATGTGACTTGGGGGCCGATCAAAGTGGAAGGTCGCTGACCTTGTACTTGGCTCCTCGCGGTCCCTCTCTCATACGATGTGTGCGCCAACCGCACCAACGAGCCCCGTAACACCTACATGGCCTGGGCGGCGCCCGTCCTGGGTGATAATCAGTTCCGCAAAGGCATGGCATTGTGGAGGATGAAGTAACGAGCCCCCACAGTACAGTTGGCTCGGCCCTTCGCCAGTATCTCAAGTACCATTCCATGGACGAGGGCGGCTGTTTAGCGTCCGATCGAACTGTTGGAGCCACTAAGAGCTTGATTCGCTTTGTGAAGCCTCTTTGGGAAACATGATCCCAGGGATGTTGAATTCCGCACCGCAATCTGCCCCTCACGTGCCAACTCTGAATTGTGCTGCTTACCTCAGTGGCTGAATTACCGTCCATTGAATGTAGAGGGTGGAAGACATGACCTCAGTATAACAATTGCCGAGCTGGCTCGGAGTTTAAGATCATGAGGTGGTGTGGCATTGGGTGTGCCTAGCAGAGGACTAAGTCTCGCGTCGACCTCAATCGTAACTTGTACTCTGTATTCGTAGACGTGTTGCCTTGCCGGTGCCGGTGCCACTTGACTCTTGTGTGTTGATTGTGTCGGTTTGTAACTTTGTACACGGCAGCTGCCCGATGCGCCGAATTGGAAACAACTCTTCTGTGCGTTGTCGACGGTACACTCTGGATCAGCCTCGCAACGACAGATTGCATGCCCTTCCTTTTTTTTTTCCCCTTTCCCCCGTCCATCCAAATTTTTTTGGCAACATACTTTCCACAGCCGTGACAGCCCTGGTCGTCTTCTCACTGCCGGCCTGTCGAGAGGGTTACAGTGAACTTTGCCCCTGCTGAGCAGCCACCGGAAGTCAGGCGGAAGTGGGGTTTCGGCGAATTCAATACCCATGGACGGCTCGTTCGCGAAGGGGTGTACGGAGAACGGGCAAGTCTGTGAGGGGCTCTTGGATGATGCTGACATGTAAACATTTGTGCGTACGCTGGATGTCGGCCGCAGTGATTCCACTCCATATTCCACGGTCACTTCTAGCCCAGCCTGCGTCTCAAGAGAACATCTGCTGTTGATCCAGACATGATATTGCAGTGCCGGGGTGCGTAGCAGCTCCGAGCAGATGCGCGATGAGCTGATCCCATCATAGATGAGCAGCAGCACACCGTGATGAATCTCGATGTGTGGTGATGGCGGCATCCCGTTATCCTGCTGCCTAACGACGATGTGGGGAACAACAAGACAGGGTGACAGGAATTTTGGAGAAGCCCTTCCCGGGAAACCGTTCAGCGGCAGCCATCGTCGAAGAATGCGATCGGGACATCGACCTGAGTTGGGCAAAGGTTGGCTGCTGGACGGAGCGCAATGCCGAGTCTAACTAGATACACCCTTGTTGCGCGCAAGGGTATGGCCCTCTGTGACCGAGCGATTACGAAGGGTTCAGGATGGTGAAGCGAAAACAGCACGCCTATTGGAAATATAGGATAGACAAGCCGTTAGTTCTTCCAAGTGTTGCCTCTATCGTAAATGCCGCTACACCTACAGGCTAAATAGGACCGGCTTCGAACAGATACATAGCTTCTGTTTGCTACCTAAGCAGAAGCGAAGCTCCCTGTCCCAGCTACCACGAAGGTTATCTACTGGCGCCTATTGCGAAAAGTCGTGCGTCTCCCACCGTGCAAGTTGATTACCGGCATCAAGACTCAACATGCCGCAGACTACCATCTCTGTTGAGGGTATGGCAATTGACGAGATACTCAGGCTAAGTTTGAATGATTAAGTCTCTATATCAGCCGACTATACGGATACACAAGTATAAGAAGGGCCTACCTTATACCAAGGGACGTCTGTGAACTAGCCTTACTGTCAGTTGATGGACTTGTAATACTCCGTATACACCTGCTAAAATCAGCGTAAACTTCAGAGCAGGTTCGAATCAAGGATTCGGCCCCTGAAACAGTGCTGCAGACAACAAGATGAGCGAGTGCACTCTGCTCCCAATTACAGGGCATGGGCAGACGCACCAATGCGGCGCGGTTGATGTGAAAGGCCAGTGTCTACACAATGTTTCTGTCTTAGCATACGCAAGGTGGGTTCGACGAAATGCCTCGCACCAGAGTAACAACAGAACGATGCCGAGACGCTGTGGTGGTAACCGCGTTTCCGCTATGAAATGCCACGTTTGTCTCCCGCCACCATCGGCTTGAGTCCGGAGTAAGCCATCACAGGCCGACTCTTGGTCGTGAAACTCGTACGTGCGTAACGGAGTAGCACGGCAGCCGATTGATGGTCCGGCTTCAGGACCGACCGGAAGACAGAATCGGGATGCAAGCTCGAAAAGGAAGTCGGTCGGTTGTCATACCTCAAGCCACAGATCGGCCTGAATCCTGCAGTTAACCCTGCTAATGTATGTGGTGTGCGCGCGCAGAAGCTCTGCAGTTTTCTAGAACGGCCAGAGAGGGACTCCCGGTGGCTGCTAGCGTCGCCCTTTTGCAGCCAATACTGGCATGGTCCTTGCATCGTGTAGGAGATTCCGGTGGAGTTGCGGTGACTGAACAGCTGTCATCCCATCTGTGACGATTGCCTGTACCAACCTGTCATATCTTCACAAGGCCACAGCTTCTGATTGTGGTCGGCACCGAGGTGAGGTCGACCTCTCTTAGAGGCTAGGACGAGGAATCAGTCAGAAGTCGCGAAGAGCGGTCGCAAGGTGGGCTCTAATACTGTGCCTTGATAGCCAGAAGAATAGAGCCTTCAATCAGCCGTCGTGTACAATTTACTATGTATTCTCGCCGCATGGGGCCGAGCCATCTGTTGGAGTCTGAGGACGAAAATTTCCGGATAGAGAAGACTGATTTTCCTACTCTGTCTGATTCGGACCGGAAGCTGTGGGACGGTAGTTACTCCAGAGAGCACTCGTACGCACAATAGTGGTATTTTGGTCGCTGTGGTTGCCTTCTTTGGTTGGGCAGATGCTTGAAACTTGCGGTATTCTAGGATAGATGAACGCCTGCTCGGGCGGGAGAACCAGCCACTTGCCCCGAGGAGACCAAGTCTAATTTGTCGATCTTGCTAAGAAGGCCCCTGTCAATAGTCGAGAGGGCTGAGGCTGGTCAATGAACGACCCCTGAACCGACGCATCAATAAGGAATTAGTGATGAAGAACTGCCGTTGCCCCGTCACACCTCTAACAGTGACAGATTCCTCTACCCAGGATTACACTGTGACCAGTACTCTCCATTGGCTATGCCAACTGCGTAGCATCATAGCTGGTATCATTAAGAACCGCAGCGGACCGTCATCGATGAGATCGCCACAGGAGCCGGTTTAGCAACTTCGTGTTGTAAACATGCCCTCTTGAGCGTTCCGCCGGAAAAGTGAACGTCATATTCCCAACCGTGGCATTCGTTGAGATGCTTTCTCGCGGGCTGACTTATAGGCTGGAAAAATTATCGTCGTAATTCAGACTTCCTGACCTCGGCTCGCAAAATGATGCTGCGGGAGGATGCGCGCAGTAGTTAATCAATGATTTCCCTTCGGCCTCAGAGAATCGCGAGTTCTCAACAACAAAAGCGCGGGGCTCTTTACGAGCGGCCGCCAGATGGGTCTAGCAAAAGGAAGAGGAGCCAACTGACGTGACAATTGATGGGTCTGTTCTCGTGCGGCAAAGACTGTGCATTTCCCTATCAACGGTCTCTCGGCCGGAGGGTGGGCGAGATATGATTCAGGGACTTTTGCGATGCTGTCGAACATGACAAAAATGTGAGCCCCTCGCCAAGTCTCGCTGGAGAGAAGGGGCGGCAGGCGGGGCCAGGCCTCGGGAACACCATCCGTTACGAGTGATGATGAGCAAGTCAGAGTGGTGAAACCGCGGAAACATGACTCGTGAAGGGAGAGGTTCGACGAGTGGCGTAATCAAGGTGAGTGACCGAGGCGCCCTTGGGCAACGGGCGCAACCCGAGTCTCGGGACTTTGACGAGATTCAGGGTGATATAAGGTGTGGTCTGGTCCATCTCCGGGACTTGTCACGGCATTTTACGAGGCGCTTGGGCGGCTTCTCGAGTGCCGAGGGTGGAGCGGTGCATTGGCAGGCGGGTGCTAGGCGAAAAGAGCCTTAAGCCGTGGTTGCAATAGCCCACAGCGGATCTCGCCCTTTGATCTCGTGCGAGTGAGCCCCGGGCGCGGCTGCAAATCCGGTGCTGTCCGGCTTTAAGAAATGTCGAATTCCATGTCGTTCATCGGCAGACGCCCGGGGCCAAGAATGTTGCGAGGATCAGGTTGAAAGAATACCCCATTTAATCTGCAGCACTGATCAGGCGATTGGGCTGATCGGACTCTCTCGTTTGCCGAATTACGAAGACGAGGTGGGTTAGAGACCTTTCTCAATTTGCAGTGCTCCCGTCGTAACAACTAGCGCGTAGTGATCCTGGGCGCGGGTGTGGGTGAGGTAGTGTTGTTGGTGGTGGTGGTTTGCCGGTGTTGGCGTTGGTGTTGGCGCTGGCGTCGACCGTCGAAATGGAGTGGCCGCTGAGTGGATGCCAATCGTGTGGTCCACGAGCCCAAGCTAGGATATATCGTACCCTTTCAGCGAAAGATATCCGTAGGTCGGGTGAGTGTCGAGATCCAGTTCCGGGGTAGGATTCACAGTGTTTGCGTCTCTGTAGTGTATCCGTACGGACACGCCATCGATTCGAGCGCATCGATGGAGGTTTCCCTCTCGCCTCTGGTATGGAACCACCAGACGAGCAGGGCGGACGCTATGGATTTCCATCCATGGCAAGCTTGGTATTAGCTCGTTGAAATGCACATCGGTAAAAATAAAATAAAATAAAAATGCCTCTGTGATCTGTCTGCTGTAGTGGGCTGGCCCAGGCTTGGTCAGACAGGCTTCTGAGTCCTGCGGGCTGAGCAAGCATCGAGGTCTCGGCATGGCTTGGATAAAGGTGGCCCTGGACCTGTTGGATGGGTGTTGGAACTTGAATGCTCGCGAGAGAGAGCGAGAGAAAGCGAACCTGGGAGGGGGAAATTGCCATCACGGCGTCGTGGACTCGTGGGTCTGGAGACAATGCCAAAAGGAGGGGGTATGTCCTGAGGTGCATGCAACCATTTCCAGTCCCTTGGGAATTGCTGTCAGCCAGGGGGGGCTAGGCGTCTGGCGCCATGTCTCTCCTTCTTTCTCGAAGCGAGTTGACTAGTAGGGGAGCCGGTATGGGTGAGGGACAGGAGTTGAGCCGAGCGTGGGCAGTGGGATTAGCCCGGTGGAAGATTGTGCCAGATTTGTGCTGCGTTTGTAGTTGTTGGCTTTATGTTATGGAAGTGACAGGGCGCGTCTTCACGGATCTGCCAGTGGACCCTGTCATTGAGGAAGGGAAAGACACGATGTGGCCTGTGCGAGCAACTCGGGCAGGCAAGCAGTGATGGTTCTTTCCTCGAACTAAGGTAAGGTAAGGGACCTGAAGATATCCGTAAATAACTTACGTAAGGCAGAGTACTGGCCCGGCTACCGAACCTCTCGATCTACCAGTAAGGTAAGCGACCTCACAGTACCTTAAGGTACCTTGCGGATACCAACGAGGAATCACGTATGTACCAATGGGGCGATGCAAGAGCACCGAGGTGTATGGAGTACAGAACACGGATAAATCAATCTTGCATCTGGATATTGTATGTCGTCGTTTCCACCAGGGAGATCGGGACGGGGAGACAAGTAGTGTATGAGAGTTCACAACTGCCGGCCTCTTGCAAAGTTTGAACTCACCGGGCACGTTGGTCTCCACATCGTCGACCGCCGGCCCCCGTGTCCGTACCCGTAGGATGTCCGCAAGGGTAACAACGACGGGGGTTTTTTGTAGCTTAGGTATAGCAGACTTCAGGTTAGCAATACGGTACTTTGTTTAACTCCATGATGTATACCTCGTACTGCGTACCGCTGCCGTACATACTACCTTGTCTTACCGCAACAGCCTACCTTAATGGCACAGCAAAGAACATTAGCCAAGATCGGTCGAAACCTTTGACAATTGAGCACTTGTTCCCGAATCCTCGTCCTGAGATAAAACGTTGCCTTCCTTTCGGGGCAGGCAGGGACCTCAGCCAAGCCCATGAGTCCACTTCGACTTCTCAAGGGTTCTAAATAGTAAAGATACCTGGCCAAGAGGCATCGCAAACCCAAGGGAGCATGGAACCTGGGGAGGCGTTCGGGCAACTTGCAAGTTTCCCGTCTCCTTCCTTATCTATCCATGCCCTTACGACAGGTGGCTGGCAGGTGATACCTTATGGATATGATGGGCCAGCTTTCCGCAAGCGTTCCCCTTCCCTGCCCAGGTCGAGCCTGAGGGTCCCTTCCTTCGTCCTCGCTCGCTCGATGTGTGGCGCCGTGGATGCCTCCATCCTTCCCTCCTTCCTTGCTCGTCAATGGACCCGAGTGGGAAGCCACCTCCGCCTGCCGACCCCCTTCCTGTCGCCAAAGCATGCCTCCCGGTTTGGCCGGCCTAAATTCCAGAATTCCGGAATTCTTCTTCAGGGATCGACTCTACTCCGTACGGATAGCACTCTAGCTCTTTCTTCGCCCGGGCCATGTTGAATGGGCAGGCACTGGCAGGCCGCAGCACGCACCGCGGGAACCTGGACGGCCCTTCCCTTTTTCATTTGATCATCACATTTCCGAGCAGGGCAGACACGCAGGGTAGGGGCCCTTGCCTCATGCAATTGCCAATGAAACCTATCACTCGTACCTGTCTAGTTCGGTTCTTGCTCCAAGTTGCTCTCTCCCGCACGATTCTTCAACACGCATTTCTTTAATCAATTTCTTCGTCATGTCCGCTGCCGTCTAATGCACGGTGCAGTGTGCACCCCTTGAGTCAGGGTCCTTCCCGCCCAGGTTTGATCCTCCTCACGTATGACTTATACACGGAGATACTGAGCCACCGAGGACCGGCCTACCAAGATACCTTTAGGTACGTCTCTGGACTCGTGTTTGTAACGCCTCGATCATCTCAATAGCCATGTTTTCTTGTCTTAGCCAGAGGCGCTTCAGCTTAACCCAGAATGTCAATTGCGAATCTTGGCAAGTAAAGCACGCATAGATGCATCGGTATTGCAGTGGTCTAGTCCGCAACCTAGGCCCTGAACTTGTTCGATGCCTTGATCAAATATCGAGACAGTGGGATTCCACTGTGTGTATTACACCATTATCAATCGAGGTGCAATGACAACTCTGCCCCGGGACTGTTCCGCCGGCATTCGCACAAGAGACTGCGTAGGACATGTTTCCATAGGCCCATAGGCCCTCCGCCATGGATATCTCTTCAAGATTGGAGTCACAGAACATGACCTTGCGACTCTTGTGTCAAGGTGCCTGAATAAGAGTCGCCCGTGGCCTTACTAAGAGCCACGATTTTGACGTCCGCTTATTCTGCCAAGAAACATCGAGGAGTCATGATCCTCTGGCACCCGTGCACTGCCGTGTTAGTGCACAATCATTGTCTTGAGCTAGAGCCTAGAGGTGAGAGCGTCAGCTAGCGGTTATCGAAACCATTACCTCATTGGGACTTAGCTGTAATGTGGGTCCATTTCCGAGCAAAGTGGCTGTCTCTGGTCTCAAACCGACGTCGGTCTTCTCCATGACATTGAGCGATTGAGCACCTCATCGGCGCGCTACTCCCTCCGTACACGTGTATTGTGTCTCGTTGCTCGACCAGTGGAATGGACCCCCGAGCACTGACGACTTTACCTTACCCGTCTCGCCCGCCCTCGGATCACACACATGCCCCGGGATTTCCGGTTTCCCGGCTCGGGAGTGAACCTGCACAACTACGGAGCACCTTAGTCCAGACCTGTCATTGTTCTGAACTTCTCCCGGCTGTTGTGAGTCGCTGGCATGATCTACTACATATCCGTACACAGACTTACCTGCCTTGTGTGTCTCGAGAAATTGGGAGGCAACTTTCCGTCTGCCGTGCAAAATCCCCGTTCCCCGGACGGTCTCGCACTTCTCGTAGACGGTAGAGACACAGTTCATTGCCTTGGCTTTAGCGCAAGGGAAAAATCGGGCATGCAAATGCGAGCAGAGATAGATCATGTATTTTTCTGCGTACAGTCGAGGAGACACGAGCCTAGGCCTTCCCCCTTCATGAAGGAAGTGGTAATTATTAGGCTAGGAGATGAAAACATGGACCAGCTGAAAGTGAGTCTCGCGCCCACGGTACTCAGCATTCCGTGCAGGCAGTCTTTATGCAGGCCATTGTCTAGATCGAGTCGGAATATTACCTCGGTCACAAGCGTCCATCACGGATAGGCGAGCATCTATGGGAGGAGAGGAGTTCATGCTCGCTTGCTATGCGGTGTTGTATTGCATAATGCTGGGTTGCGTTGCGGCTGATGCCACTGCTGTAGTGTAAACAGTTGACGTGGGTCGCAGACAATACAACTCGGTCATGCGCAAGCTTTTTGCGCAATTTTCTCTCTCAGGGGCATTTTCTGACCAAAGTTGAGTTGCCTTGGGCAATAAGCTGATAATAATCGAATGGTAATCGGATGCAGAATGTCTTTACTTTCACCAAAGGAAGGTAGGACGGGGTGTGCCCGCTACAGCGCGGCGTTCGGCGGGATCCAAGATGCAACTAGAATGGCAATGTCTCTTCCCACATGTCAAAAGTTATCCGTACGGATGCCTACCTTCTCGGCACACCTAGAAACATTTGATGGACAGGCGTAGACGTATACTCAGTCATTACCATGGGTGTTGAATAGAAAACCCTTCTCAATAACAAGCATTACGAGCAACCTTTTTACCTAACAAGCTCGCAAGCGCGATCCCCATGCTTAAGGTTTGATGCCACCCTACGGGACCTGCAGCTACCCTCTTGGATACCCATACACGGCATCTTCTCCGATGCTCCAGACGGACCAATCGCTCGGCAGCGCTCATTGCTAGAGCCTAGAGCATGCGGAAGCCTGAACCACCTGAAGGTTGAATGAGTCTATCCTTAGCTTACTACGTAGTGTGAGGCAGAGGGCCTGGGGAAGAGACAAAAAAAATTGCACGCGGAGACTCCCTGTGCAAGAGGAAAGGGGGTTGCCTTTCCACCTTCCCCGTCGAGGAGACACCCGCCCCTAGGCTGCCTTGGGTGGTAGCTCGCTTAGATGTCTCGTCGCCGGATACGTATCGTGCACCATCTCATCGACTGCGCAATGTACCTTACCTTTGTACTCTGTACTCCCGTCTACAGATGCATCTGGGGTGGTTCCTTCAAAGCTCACACCTCACCGCTGACGTTCAGCTTCTCTCCGAATACACTGTCGTTCCCACATCCTCACCGAGCTAAACATGGCGAGAGAACCCATACGGGCCTTGGCGGTCTTGAGTACCTATCTGTTACTCTGCGTAAGGCGAGCGCGCTACTCAAGCATCGAGTGCCTACCTACCTGACCCTAAACGCCCCAGGTCCTCTTCGCTTCGCGCCGCGCCACCCCAGAATTCTCTCACCTGTATCGGAAAAGTACAGAGGTACCAAGCCCTCTTTCTCTCCTCTCCCTCTCCTTCTCGTCCGTTTCGGATCCGGGTGCGGTGCCTCATCAACGACAAACCATCGCCTGTCTCAGCCTGGGAAACCGAGGGACTTTTCATTCAGGGAAAACTGGGTTGCGTTGGTGCACGTTGACGACACTTGCATTATTAAGCAGCATTTTCCCTGCACATCACTTCTAATTATCCAAAAGTGCTCCGTCGTCCGACTCTTCAATGCAACGCAACCCCAGAGTAACTGCGGCGTTGACCGGTCCGTTGCGACTCTTTGGAAGCATAACCACATCTGCCAATCATGCCAGCCTCATGCTGTCTAACTGTTAACACCCACTGCACTTATTGGCGCTCTCTATGAATACCTACATACCTCGGTGCCGCCACATGCAGTCGCAGAATCCGCCGACGCCGCCGAGATGAGGGCCCAAGGTGGAATGGAATGCAATGCCCCGGGCCTGGTGGTGGCCGTCTTTCTTGCTTACAGGCGGCTTTCCACCATCACCCTAGCCAAGATCTTCCCTCGCCTCTTGCTTGACGCTGCGGACACCAAAAGTTCCTCTCAAGGATTCCTCGACTAATACTGTATCTTGCCACTACAAAAAAAAAATAAAAAAAAGGGGGGGGGGGGGGGGGGGGGGGGGGACAACGCTCTTCATGGTACCTTGTTTTCGGCTGCAAAACTGCAGAGGCCAAGACCTTCGGCCGGTCCCAATGACGGAGGACCTAACGACGGACGGGCAACTCGGACTCGGAGCCACGGAAAACTCCCAGCTACCGACATCGAGAACGAATGGGGGGCAGCCTATCCGTCCCCAACCACAAGGATGGATGGACATGGACGCTAATCACTGAAGCGGGCCAGCGGCGCCATCACTAATGATTTTCGTTACGATACACAACCGACAAAGACCAACGACTGGCTCCAGCCTGCCTCTCTTTTCCCCCCTGTTTGTTAGCGTCGATGCTACTGCTTTTGACGGCTGGCTGGTGGGCTGTTACCGAGCCCGAAAAACACGTCTCGTTCTTGGTCTGTCTAGTCCTGTCTCGTCTTGCCAGTTGATCGTCAATCCAAGACTCTGAGACGCTGCCAAATCCGCCGCCAAGACGAGTGTTTGGTCGGCAGGCATTGATCTTGGCCAAAGGCTCTGTCTGATTGCTGATAACCTATCACTGTGTCTGGCCAGTCGTCTGGTCATTACTCTCCATCCTTCCTTCAGCAATGTGCCTTAGACGTTCTCACGGAGTTGAAATTAAGAGAGGATCTATCGGTTTGCAGATTGGCAACAGCCCCTTAGATCATACGATGGCAGTACAAGAACACTAAAAAAATCCGACTGAAGGAGAATGGTTGATGTCGTTTATTACAACCCTTCAAGACACGATACATGTGCAGATTTTGTGCATGGTTCGGCAAGCCTCGGTGCGGAATTCCTTCTCTCGAGCTCCATTATCACGCCGAACTGTGCTCCTCTCTGCGCTCGCTGCACGCTGCGCTGCCGGCTGCAGGCCAGCTCAGGTCCGGTCCAGATCTTCGCAGCCCCCCGTACCGTCACAGTGTACCCAGGGGAATGGGATCCGCCTAATGAAGACATGCCGGACTCGTCTTATTAGCCTCTGCTATCGCTGCAGGGGATCCAACCTTGTCGTCATGGAGCCCGCAAGGACGTTGTAAGAACTACTTTAGTAGCTCCCAAGACAGGCAGGTAGGTACTTTTGCGTCACTGACTCCCACGCCAGATGGTCAAGTACCTTTTCCCTCTTTCTCAGTTCTCACTAGTCCACTCATTGCCTCGTTGTGGTTGATGACCCAGTGCCGTTTCAACTCAAGAAAAGAAGAAGGCCGGCGGGCCAGCAACTCTATCCGATGCACAAACCGCACAGCGTTTGGGTAAAGTTAACCCCATCTCAGAACCGGATACGGATATTGCGGTGCTCTACACCTGAGCCGGGATTGGGTCGATTCCCTCAGCGTTCATCCAAAGTCTACCGGACTATCATCAATCATACTTTATACCTACCGAGGGTGTACACACGAACATACTATATGTGCATTGACAAGCGCGGCCAACTCAATTACATACATACTTTACCTCTTCGTCAATTTCACAATCTCAAGATTGACGTGATGGGTATCTCTGAGAGACCAAACCCCGCGCAGAGATCCACAGCCACCTCTCTAGGAATGAACCAACAACCGACGCACCGTTCTCGTTATTTCCTTTTCTCGCCCGGCAGTCCGAGCCTATCTCGTTACGTCCATGCCGCCATCTGGGCTCATTCTAGGTGGGTCACAGTCAAGGAACATTGACCCTCATCGTGCATCCTTCAGACGTCCAACAAGCAACACAACGAAGAATGACACGAAGCACTCGCCGTCGCCGCTACAGTGCATCGGCCCCGGTTTACCTAATATCCATAATTTGACAATCTTGCCCGTCGAGCTTCACATGTCTCTTGCCTTGCATTTTGCATTTTGCATTTTGCCTCGATAGGTACCAGAAGTACAAATATGTACAAGGACGGTTCAAGGCATTTCAATACCAAGGTGGTCAAGGGAGTAAGGTATTTCTTCCTCCTGTTCCAGTGTCTATCATCTCTTCTCTTTTGGTCTATCTGGACGGGCACTTCTTTTCATAGGATTCGTGCCCTTATTCTAGCACAAAGTAAGGAGTATTGTACTCTCTGTCACGTCGTTACCAGAAATTGGACCCTCGTCAGAACTTGACCAAGCCTCGCACGTTGTCGCCTTCGCTGCCTCCCCCGTCTTATCCTTCCCGTTCCCCCCTCCCCCCAGGCTTCAAGGATCCCCAAGGCAAAAAACCCCTACCACCTCTCAACTATCCCTGACCAGCCCTCCAAGAGCGTCTACCGGGAGCTCTCCCTTCGCGGCTTCTTTCTTCTCTGCTTCCTATGTCACCCCTCTGCTGCAACTCACCCCCCCCATCATCCACTCTCTCTCTTGGACCCTGGAGCATGCAGCTAGGATTCCCTCATCGAGCATAACTTGACCTAAATGCCCCATTTTACCATCGCTGTGCCTTATTGCGCTGCAACCCTGGCTACAGGCCCTATCCGTCAGACTAACACTTTGAGGGAATGCGAGCTGTGTCTCCCTCTGAGATACGTACTCTACACTGTGGTGTCAGATAGGTATGGATGCACTACAAAGTACATGATTTGGGGGGAGAGAGAGAGAGACAGAGAGAGGCTCTCGTCTTCCTCTCGTAACCGTCGACAAGACTACTGTCCCACGCCATGCCGTCGGTGCCGACGAGACGCTAAGTCGAATTAGCTTGGCTTTTAACCCCCTCCATCCATGATCCTAGCCAAGCCGAAAAGATGGCGGAGACACAGGCAAGGGTCATGGAAGATGCACCGCACGTGTGTGCGCCTAGAACGAACGGTACTTCCTACCCGTCTTGTACACTTGCAGCACTCTATCGGTGCCCCTTCCGGCTCCCTTCCCCAATCTAACGAGCCAAGCCAATCCAGTCTGTTGGTCCTGTTCCTTAGTGTCTCCTTTTGGCCCCTCGGTCTATCTCACTCGCAGCTCGTTACGATGAGTGTGGCCGAAGGGGGGGGGGGGGGGGGGGGGGGGGGGGGGGATAACTGGCAACAGCTCCCCGTGAACGTATATACATTTGGGTGGATAGGATGTACATACCTTGAGGCGCTCTCCGCGCCTGCCCTACTGCTCAAAAAGCCACCCGGCTCCATCACTCAAGTATATCCTACCCTCACTCGCCCTCTTCTACCCTTCTTCCGTCCTCCTTGTCTGTCTTTGAACGACGAGTCAACATTTCCAACTCCTTCTCGGATATCTTTGCCGACAAGAGACGTAAAGCTCTTCCCAAATCAACCATCTCATCGATCTCGCCATAACACCGACACTCCGCATTCCTATACAAACATCTTTGACGACCTTTCGGTTATTGGACTCCTCTCTTAAGCCACCCCGGACGTGGCATCAAACCTTAATGACAGCTGTGTGCCAGCCCGGTTTGTTAGCTTGAATCTTGACCTGAGCAATATAACTTGCCTGGGCCTTCTTCCGGCTTTGCTGTTTGACTGTCGAAGCCGTGGACTTCGACTCAACTGCATCCCGAGGTGCTCTAGGTCGCCAATGCCAAACGGCTCTCCCATCTACGGCATCAATTCGCCTTCTCAATGGGTATTCTAGCTCTGGAACCTCATCCCCGTTTGGCCGCCCCAGACTCTCCGCCCGGCCTGGTTAGCCCATCTTCATCATCTTACTCCTCCAGGCCATCTCCTCCTGCCGAAAAGCTCTGGGACGCCAGGTTTGGCCCCGTATCCCCTCTCATGTCCAACTACGAGCATGGCTCGGCGGCCGATGTGTCGACCGCCGGCAAAGGTGCTGAAGGCGGTTCGACCCGTAAGGATTCGACACAAAGCGCTCCTCGCCAGCAACTGCCATCACTGAGCAGTCTATTTGGACCTCCTCCACCACTCCGGCCTCTGCATTCTCCACTGACCGAGCGGCCGGCCCCTTACCCGGCAACATCTCCTTTGGACCGCCCACGTATGCCGCAATTTCATAACGATCGCTCTTATGCCACATCGTACTTCCCGCCTCAGGAAAGCTCTCCAACGATGTCCCAGCCGAGGAGTACTTACGATGCCAGATATGACCACGAGAGACAGGCCTTGCATGGCTTGTCCCGTTCCTTCTCTGGCCCTGGATCACCGAGATATCGTGAATCTGAACACATGCGTCCCGAGTCGAGGTCTGACGTCGGGTTGAGCAGCAAGTGGTCGATGCATCATGAGACTGGGAAGCACGAGTATGCACTGGTATCCAGAGAGAACCAGCCTCCACTACGGGCTTCACATGATAGGATGTCGTATCAGTATTCCAGCAACAAAGATTCTGGCTCTTCATACCGGGACCAGCGCTCCCCCTCTGGACCTGGTCTCTTGCAGGTATCGACATCTGCTGGTACAACGACCTCGGAAGGAATCCCATCCAAAGATGGTCTTGGCCCAAAGATATGGACGGGAAGCCACTTTCTCCCACGATTCGTTCGTGCCGCCGAGGTGCCGGGCGAAGGGATGTGTTATTTCTACGATGATGGAAGTCACTGCAAGACGGTCATTGATGGCGAGGCTGTCAACGCCCACTGGGGTGTGACAAAAGCAGGAAAGCCAAGAAAGAGACTGGCGATTGCGTGTGTTACCTGCAGGGAAAAGAAAATCAAGTGCGACCCGGATTATCCTCGCTGCGTCCAGTGCGAGAAATTTGGCAGGATCTGCAAGTTCAAGAACGCGTAAGTGGTGTCGACAAGCAGCGCGTCATCTTCACCTTACTTTGCTAACATGAAGATGGCTTTCCCAGACCGCGAGGTGGCCACAACACCTCCCCATCCACGCCTCCTGCTGAACCGGAGGATTTGAGACGTCTAGGAGGCTCGGCCAACTCCAACGAAATGCACCACCGCCCTGGCAGTAACTCCAGCGCGTCTGTTTCTCCCCGGACCACGTATCGTCAGCCCAGCCCAGAGCCCTCGATGCCTCACAAGAGGATGCGCCTTGGTTTTGACTCATACCCCTCGATGCCGAGCGACTCTTCCGCCTTAATGAGCCGGGCGCCAGAGACGGCAAAAGTGAACGCCTGGCAACACCGCCAGCCGATTGAGCTTCCTCGGATCCACGAGGACGTGCTTCACCGAGCATGGCAATCAGACCCGTACGTTTCCGACCCGCAGTCAGTTAGCACCGTAATCTCCTCCTTCTTCGTACACACGGATAGCACCATGGCCCTTTGTTTCTTGCCCGAGATACCGTTTAAATCCTGGGTGACTGGTAATGCTCACATAAAGTCTCCAGAAGACCTGATGCTCACCTATAGCATCCTCGCCATCGGGGTCACCTTGTCAGGTGGACCAAGAACAATCGCCTCTGAATACGCTCAAGTCGCACGGTACGCGCAGCAACGGGTTACTCCTGGCCTTCAGCTTGCGCAAGCTCGACTCCTCCTCGCGGTCTACTACATATCTACGTCCAGATCCAGCGAAGCGAACGATATGATCAGTGCGGCCATTTCGATAGCAATATTCCTCCAGCTAAACTTGGAACTCGACAAGTCGATGGACGCTCGCCAGACAACTTATCCATACGGCTTGAATAGAGAAGGCTTTGCTGAGAGCCGAAGGCGGACGTACTGGGCATGCTTTGTGCTAGAACGACTCAACGGCATGTTTCCCAACCGCCTGGGCAGTCTGAATCCTCTAGACATATTCATCCGGTTGCCATGCGAACCGGATGTCTTTGAGAGTCAACAGGCTTCTCAGGCACCCTTCTTCCCGGCGCTACCTTCGAGCTCGTCCAAAATGGCGGATCAACGCTTAGCCTTACCGGCCTATCTCATCCAGCTTGTGGCTGTTTGGGGAGACATCATGTCTAGCGTGTACAGGAATGAGCACGGCCTGTCCTCGAATGGAGTGCCAGCAGCGTTTGTTGAGAGCTCTGTCGGGAGGCTAGTCAGCTGGCGCGAATCGCTTCCCGGACAGTTTATCTACAACCCAAGCAATATGGACCTGGCTGCTCAGCATGGAACTCTCAGCACATTCCTTACGATTCATCTTCTGTTCCACCACGTTCTCGTCAAGGTCCACCGGCACTCGTACTCCTCGGGCCGAATACCGGCAACAATGCGGATGCAGTACCTGTCAAGGATCCAAGAGGAAGCGAAACAAGTACTGGAGATCACGGGCATGTTGGAAGTACTACTCCAAGCTCGGCGAACCCCGCTGAGCGCGCCTCCTCCGTTCATGAGCTATGCGGTATTGGAAGCCGCTGACGTTCTCACTGCCGAGGGTCCCTTGTCAGAGCTCCCTGGGCTTTTGGACCAATTAGCCATTGCAAGCGCTATAGTCGAAGCTGCAAGTATGGTTTGGGATGAGGCACGCATTCACCGATCTGCACTGGAACATCGACAGGACGCTCTGCGTCTTTTGCGAAATCTTCACCCTGAAGCAGCACCTCCCGTTGGCAGCAAAGTATTCGACAACGAGAACGAGGGCCAAGACAACATTAACCTTCTGGGGAAATATTGGCAAATGGAGGATCCAATGAACACGACATTTTCGCCTCTTGTGGACATTGTATACACACGAGGTTAACAGACATACATTTCCGCAACCAGTCGTTTTATACTTTTACCATTTTCACATCTGCATTGCATTTCACGGTGTTGGGGGCGCATTTGGACAATTGCTATGTATTTCTTTTTCTTTTTACACGAGATCAGAGAGACAACACATGGCTGTATATGCAGACAATTTGCTCTCATTCATCTATGTAACATTATATACCCTGTATATGAGGATAGCAATCCATGGAAGCAACACATCGACCGAGCAAAGCCGGGAAGAGGAACAGGACGTGTGCTATGTGTGGTTGAGAATATGTTGGCAGGCAGCCTATGAAGGACACCCTTGGCAACTTAGCATTAAGCACGATACCTACAGTATGTAGACGAAAGAGGGGCGATGGGAACACACCACCCACGCACTTTGGTTGAACCACACACACGCACAACACAGTCGCCATCTGCCCTATGTCATCCCTTTGTACCGTGAACACTGCAGAATGGGGGAGGGATCGGTCTGCATGTCTCAGGTCAGTCGCATGATTGGCATGCGGAAGGCGGCATGCGGTATGTGTCGGCTCGGCTTCTCAACGGTGCGTCTAAGTCCCGGGATGCAACTCTACCTCAGGTACTTGGCCTGATCAGCGGTAGACAGGAGCTGGGGCTGAGAAAGACTAAAAGAGGGCGTCTCAGCCGATAGCTACATCATACGGGTACGGCCAGCGAAGAGAGAGAGAGAGGAAAGACGACGGGGCTAATGACGGATGGTCCTTTTCGTTTGCCACAACTCTCTGCAACTTGCAAATTCTTGTAACCTTGATCAACTCACTTGCGCAGTAACCAACCTTGTCTAGCTGATCCTGCCTACGGATACCTAACTACCTTGGTCTTGGCGACAAAAAGTCGTTGGAACGGAACGCAAGCGAACCAACGACGACCTGAATCGGGTTGTCGGACCGGTGAGGCGGACCACACACCGGTCGTGGAGACCAGCTACTCTAAAGTGCAGAAATACAAGAGTACTCTGGAGCAAGAAGAGTTGTTGCCCCTCGGCATCCCATCCATCCCCCTAGTGGAGAGTCCAATCTCGCGGTGCTGCACGAAAACAGATACGACATGCAATGCAATGCGGTGCCCTTTTTTTTTTCTTTTTCTTTCTTTCCCCTCGCTGTTGGTCTCGTCTCGGTAAATACAGCTGTATACTGCTAGAGAGAAATAGGAAGCAAAAGAAGGAAGTAAGAAAAAGTTCCAAACAACTAAACCACCAATACCCCTCCTCCCCCTTTTCTTTCCCTTTTCTTCCCGCACCCTTGGCTTTTAGCCTGCTGGATCTCGGGGGAGGGATCGGTTACTTTTCTGCATTTTTTTCATCTCATCTTTTTGCATCTTTTCTTTCTCGTTCCCCTGTTGTGTTGATTGTTCTGCATGGGTACGGTACTGCGGAGGGCTTGGATAGGAGCGGAAGACCAAGTCGTTGAAGGGTCACAAAAGTCAAGACCCAACTACGGTATCCGTTCCCCTATTACTACATATTCACTAAAACAAGGGCATGAGGGATGGTTGGAGTAGAGAAAGAGAGAGAAGCGGCTTTTGGGAAGGGTGTGTGGTTCCCTCCTCCGATCATCTCTTCCTAACTACCTAACCTCCATCTCATTCATTTATTTCATGATCCCAGTGGGCCATCCATGATCGGATCCATTCACGGACCACATTCCACCTTCTCGCTCGCTCGCTCCCTACCTTAACTCCCGCTCCCGAAAAGAGCCTCACAATGATTTGATTTCGCCCGGTTTTGGTAGTCGTGTGTCTTGCCTTTTGATTTTCTTCCATGTCTCAAATCCCCCACTCGCACTCCTCCCCCTTCCCATGCCTGCCTGCCGGCTTTTTGCAAGACAAGGTCTCGGAAGCTTGGGCCATGATGTGCAGAGACGTGCCCATGGCAGTCTCACTCTACGGAGTCAAGTCAGACACGGACACGGGGGATGGGAATAACCGGATCTGAAGTTTCTCACTTTCAATCGGCACGCTATCGTGTCAGTGAACGGATAGGGATCTATCTTATCTCTATTCATTACTTTAGTGGACTGTGGGCGGCGTCATTCTTTTGTGTGTGAGCTATCCGTATCTATCTATCACTAGGTGATTGCGAATTCTCCGTTCCATGTGTCGCGATCGCCAAGCTTTTGGGGCCCCTTGATTAGATGCCGTTGACTTCCGGGCCGTGGACACTGGACGACAATCAGGGCCTCTTTCCCGCTTCGCACTGTTCGCCGGGTATGTGTGTGTTTGGTAATCAACAATCTTACCATCTTAGCGCATTCGTACGCTGCAAATCCTTCTTTGCGGTTGTTGCGCTCCAGTCGGGTGAGCTCAGTCTCGGGAGCGATACCCGGGTTGTGTAAGGTAGGTGGTGATTGGTGAATTGAGATGAGAGTGAGATGAGAGAAATGTGGTTTATTTGGTATCCCGTCGTTTAACTCAGAGTCGAGCCCAGCCCAGCCTATTTCGGCCCTGGAAGATTGCCGGGTGAATGTGCGCTGGAATGATAGAGGCTCTCTCGAGTCTCTGCTCACTTCCAAGTTCCAACCACTCACTCACTCTTTCACAATGGACACCTATTGCCCATCTATTTTCCTCGGTCTCCCACTTTACCAAGCCCCCCGGCTGTGGAACCCTTGAACATGAGCGGATGAAAAGCAAATAGGATCATGGATTCGGCCAGGGTACGAAGTACGGTGTTCCCGCGCGCCCGCGCCAGCGCTAGAACCTGGAAAGCTACACTACCATTTTCTGCCCGTGCGCTCGTTTTGTCTTTCACTCAATCGGTTTCCCGCCCGAACTCTCCCATGTTCGGTCCTTTTTTGGCATGGTACGGAGTACTTGGGACTCTCGAGGTTCAGAACCCGAAATTCGGCTCCGAGGCGGATGAACTACCTTACCATGATCCTTCATGGCCCTGGTAGGTTGCTTACCTCACCCTCCCCCCGGCCTCCTGACTGAGGGACTACACTACACCCCTCCCCCCTGGGTACGGGGTTCGGATGCGGAAATTTGCTTTCACGTGCAAAGCCGCATACGACAGCGGGAGGGGGAAGAAGTACTCCATAGATGGGAATCATGGAAGAGAAGTTTGTATCCGTAGCGGAATAAGGGGATGTGTCAGCCGGACATAACTTTCCAGTACCGGCCGGCCGGCGGTACCCGTTCGCAGGAATAAAACCTCATCAGGGAACCTACAGGCGGTGGACTCTCCCTCTCCCCGCCGGCTATCGGCCGCGCCAGTGAGAAATGAGGGATTACCTAACATTACCACTAGAAGCCCACTAACAAGAGAAGTGATCAGACATCCGCATGAATCGCATCGCTGTCAGAATTCCCCGCCGGGGTTTTCGGGTAGCCTTTTCGAGGTGTCCCGGTCTTCTCACTCCCGCTCGGCGCCGGGGCCAAGGTCCGCAGCGAGCGCCGAGGGGGGCAGTCCAGGGGAAGGAGGGGGGGGCCTTGACTCCTTGAGTGACCAACTACCGAAAAGAAATGGATACCTGTCTGCAATTGCCAATTACCAATCTACGCCTCATCTGCGAATTCACACTCCCTCCCTGGGTGCCCTTTACGATCCCGTGGAAAGCTGTCGTATTGTTCATCGTGCGAATACGTACCTTTGATGACAACGTATCCGTTTTTTTCTCTCGTTCTGCTTGATTGGTGACGTCGATCGCGGCTCTGTCTGAGAGTGTTGCGACGCCACTCCATCTGAGTATACGCCGGCATCTGGTTGGAATCCCAGCACAGTGAAAGAGACACACTTGGCATCGGCGAAGAGACGTATTCGTATACTACGCATCCCAAAGGACATGATGCATTCGATAGCGAGAGCCGCACCGCGTCTCACGCGAGGGTATCGCGCGGCGGCGATCTCATACCAGTCAGTATCGTCGTCAACGTCATCGCTACCGACGCGGCGACAGCGGCGCACCTTGAGCACCAGCGTGAGCTGGTCATCCTCATCGTCCTCGCCAAAGCCCAAGTCAAGGCCACAGGCAAACAGGCCGTCGGCGCCTCCCCCGCCGTTTGAGCTCGTCCCGACATGTCCGTCGCCGACCTGCGAGTGCGCCGCGACGCCAGCGATGCCCGAGGGCTTGGACATTGACTTCAAGAGCCCGCTCAACGGTGTCGTCTCGGGGTACGCTGAGCAGGTGCTCGTGTGTACGGGGCAGGACGACTGGGTGTCGAGGATCGAGGAGGAGAATAGCGGGGATAACCTCGCGGCGGATTTGAAGGAGTTGTTTGGCCGCGGGGGGACGTATAGCGATGTAAGTATTCTCATGTCATCTTCTCATTCTTCCTTCAGCTTTGAGGGTATGTATAAGTGTATATGCCTGTGGGGAGGATCGATGGCCAGTATCTTCTACAGGAGAACAGCCAGCGAGGTTGACAGTAGTCATACTTGCCATTGCAGTAAAAATGTACCCCTTTCTTTCCCTCACTCGCGAACTGTTACACATGAGATTATATGAGAACACCTTGGGCTGACGGTAAGTGAAACCCCTTTTCTCACAATCACAGCCCTGGCACAACATCTCAACCCTAAACGCCTCCTTCCCCTCCTCGGTCCCCAAGCGGAGCGAGCTGCAGACCACGAGCGCCTACCTCCTCCCGAGCTTCAAGTACGTGCCCTTTTTACCGCGCGTCAGCTTCGACAGCGTCCAGGCGCTCGCAAAGGGCTACCTCCTGCCGGAGAAGCTGCACAAGATGCACGACGGGAGCCTGTCGCCGATCCACCGGGACCGGCTGACGCGCAAGGAGGCGTACCGGTCGCTGCTGTACGGGGTCCAGGACGTGAAGGAGGTGCTCGTGCTGATTTGCGGGCACGGCGGGCGGGATATGCGGTGCGGCGTTATGGGACCCGTGTTGAGGGACGAGTTTGAGAGGAGGTTTGAGGGGGTTGGGGTTGGTGTTTTGAGGGGGCCTGTTGTGGTTGATGAGAGTGGTGAGGGGGAAGCTGGAAGGATTGCGGCGCCTGAGTCGGCTGAGGGCGGGGATGGTGAGGGGGGTAAACAGAAGATGTCGGCGCGGGTCGGGCTGATTAGCCATATTGGCGGGCACAAGTTTGCGGGGAATATCATCATCTATGTCCCGCCCGGTCAGCTTATGGCTGATGGGGAGAAGCATCCTCTGGCTGGGAAGGGGATCTGGTATGGAAGGGTTGAGCCGAAGCACGTTGAGGGGATCGTCAATGAGACGGTTCTCGGGGGTCGCGTCGTTGCTGACATGTTCCGGGGTGGTATTAATGAGGATAGGAAGATCATCAGGCTCTGATAGAGTGGGTGGGTTTGTCTGATGAAGTTGGCTGTGTAAGAGTTGCTTGTAGTATAACATAGAGTGTGGGACATCTCCTGGGTGGCACAATGGCGTGGGGTTACGCAGAACTACTAGAGGCTCAAGTATTATAGACAGAGACTCTCAAAATTTTCAGCATCAAAGGCTTTGAAGTCAAATGTAAGACCCAGTTATTTATCAGTCCCGGAGAATCCCTTTCTGCGTGATGAAGACAGCCTGCGAGATACTCGAATGCTAGATGACCAGGGCTCTAGGCCCCCTATCAAGAACCTGGTACCTGAGTCCCAAATATGTTACGGCTTTCTCACTGATGTAGGTAGGTCGTTGTAGATCTGATGAGTTCCCTCTCTGAATCTTCCATTTCAGCTTAGCGATGCTCTCACATCATCTGAGCAGAGCACATCATTCCGTCTGTATATAAAGGTGGCCTAGACGATGGTATGTTATTCATGGACTTGGCAAACCTTGGAGCCGAATTATTGCTCGGTGGTAACTGACTGGTGTAGAGGAGAGACGGGTTGGCATTGATGACGGCCTTAGTGATGTGCATTACTTTCAACACAAACGTTTCATGCGTCTTCTCTCGGCGTTTATAGAGACTTTGTACTCACGAATACGTGCGCAAAGCCGGATACTATGGGAGGAGGCGAATGTGGGTTTGAAAGTCTCGGCGGTATGGAGCTCTGATAGAGAGTCTCACTATGTTTTCATAGCCAGGTTGATCGGACTCCTTGACATGGTTTTCTTCACTTTATCCTTTAAAGACTGTTGGGGTAGGATTTCAACGTCTTTGTTCGCATCGTCATTTTTTGCTGTCGTAGTCCTGAAGTTGTATTTGTCGAAGGCTAGCATCGGGCTGGTTGTGCTATTGAACAAATGAAAGCTTAGTCTGTGCGTTCAAGTGCATTATCGTCATCAGCCCAACAAGACCATGTCACTTTTCATGCGTTGAAGAAGAATATTGGTAAGTAAATATCTTTGGGGACACGAGTGTCGTGGCAGGAAGGGTACCTGGATTTTGCTTGATGATTGCCCTATCCTGTCTGGGCAGCCGAGTATCAAAATTTCCCCCGGGGTTGAATCGGGTTGTCTTTATTAGCTCAAACCAACTAGACGATCTCACATCACTCTTTACGCCGTTGCAGAAGAACCTTTGTCCACGAATACGGTCTGTAACACAAGTGTTGTAGCGAGGAGGACACCTCCATTTTGCTTGATGATTTTCCTGCTTTGTGTGGGCATCTAAAGGTTGACAACTACCCAGTTGATGTTTGAGCTGAAGCATAGGATCTGGTATGTTTTTTTGTGGTGTTCTTCGGTGGTCACGGATGGTGAAGAAAAACTCTGAACCCTAGCGGTGCACCAATTTATGGCCCAAATAAAGATGTTAAAGGGATTTTTGACGATTGGACTGTGACCTGCGCATCTTTCGACCTTCTTCTGATGAGTACATGACTGGTCAAGAGGTCTCCTGAACGCTGCCAATGTACCTATTCAAAGTCTACCTGTAGAAGTACCCTGAAACTCAAGAATTGAGAAGCCGTCTGAAGCGTCTACCATCGTTCCGTTCTCTACTAGGGAGACCGCCGTTTTCAACAAGTTTTCGAATGCTGCATGTCTTGCCTTGAGGCATCTAATAGGACTTCTGAGCTCGCATTACCTTTGTGTAGTATCTACGCAATACCCTATGCAATCCAACGCTATCTGATTTCAGATTCCAATCCAGTGTAGTATATACAACGTCGAAACACTGTATAGTGGAATGAGTATCTGCATCGATCCCGGGTGAGTAAGTGTTCTTGAGCGATGGTCAAATAGGCGACTCACGTGACCGTGCGCAACTCAGCTTCGCCCAGCGGAACTAGCCCACTAGGAGCTTTCATCATCGACGTTCGTCACCATCTTCTGCATCGTTTCTTTGCAGGAATTGTTGGAAAAGCTACACCAAATTTAAACGATCTCATTACAGTAAATCAATTTGTATCCCGAACCTGATGGGGGCCTCGGTGCTCATCTCTGCCGGTTGCGCGGCTCTCCGGCCGATCGCCGGGCGCTCACTCACCCACATCCGACCTCAGCTCCGTGCCACTCCGGCCGCCGCAGCCGCATCCCGGTCAACGACAACGCATCTGAACCAGCCATTACGGCACTCTTCCGCTTGGACGCACCGGCGAACATCAACACCACAACTATCCGCATTCTCATCCTCAACTGTGCGCCATTACCACCTAAAATCCACAACAACTCCAACCGCCCCCCAACCCCATCGCCCCCCCAAACGCAAATCCTCCACCTTCATAAGCCCCCGCTACCTCCCCGTCCTCATCCTCCTCGCAGTAGGCGGCATAGCATGGGACGCCCAATGGCTCTTCCCCTCCACACCCGAATCAAACGATCCAGCTGCCCAAACAGCCCTCGGCCCGGCGCGCAAGTTCATCCCCTTTGACGTCGTCGCCCGCGAGCAGGTCTCCCCGAGCTCCTTCATCCTAACCCTCAAAGCACCTCGCGGCAGCAGAAACAGCAACGTCGCAAGCGTATCCTCCCTCTGGGGCATCTTCGACCTCTGGTGCGTGGAGGTGAAACAACCCCAAATCCAGGTCGCGAGGGAGTACACGCCCCTGCCCCCCGTCCCAGGCTCCTCATACGATGAGGATACCCTCCGTCTTTACGTTCGCGCCGTACGAGGGGGTGAAGTCTCGACGTACCTAAGCCGTCTGGCACCCCCTTCCTCTACTCTCTCATCGTCAGATGGCACTCCATCAAAGGGCGACAAAGTTGAACTCCGCGGGCCCCACGGCGAATTCGACCTCCGCTCCCGCCTAGGCAAACGAGGCGACCGCGTAGTATTCCTCGCAGGCGGAACAGGCATCGCCAGCGCTATGCAAGCCGCGCACGCCGTCCTTCCGCTCCCAGACGGACCGTCCATGACCATCTTCTGGGCCGTCAGGAGCCGCGATGAGATCCGGGAGCAGCTGGTCGGGGGGCTTGCGGCGGCGGCGCCACCGCAGGTGAAGCCGTCATCGTCGTCGGGGAGCTGGTGGAATCCATTCTCATCATCTTCATCATCAGGAAACACGCCCGGACCCCAGGCCGAGTCTCTCCTTTCCGCAGAGACTCTTGCCGCTCCCTCGCCTATAAGCAGGGACCTCCTCGCCCTCAAAGTGAAATACGGCGACAAGCTCGACGTCCGCGTTGTAGTAGACCAAGAAGGCACCGCCGTCCGCGACGCAGACCTCTCCGCGGCGCTCACTCTTCAACCATTCACCAAAACCTCTGCCGGTACGCCGACACACGCAGTCGAAGGCTGTAAATTCCACTCCCAGACGGCACACATCGGCATGGTCGACGGCGCGCCAAACGCCGGGAAGAGAAGCCTCTTCAAGCAGGACGACTGCGCTTGCTCGGCCGACGACGCCGCGCCGCGGGGCAAGAACCTCTTTGTAGTTTCGGGGCCCGAGGGCTTTGTCAAGGCGTATGCTGGCGCTAAGTTATGGAGGGATGGCGGGCAGTTGCAAGGGCCTGTGGGGGGTATGTTGGGCGCGATGCAGAGGCGGAACCCAGACATCTTGAAGGATTGGATCGTTCTCAAGTTGTAGGAAAACACTCTCTCTTTTGAGTGAGAGTTCATGTACATCATTCCATAGAGCAGAGTCATGTAAAACACACCGAGGCAAGAGGAGCACAAAATTGCACAGTAAACTCGAATTTCGATAACGCTGTCTAATTCTTCTGGGCTGTCGATGGCCCCATCCGAATAATGCCGTACAAAGTTGGGTAAAAAAAGAAAAAAACAGTTTCCCAGGTCCCCGTTCAACTCCGCCTAATAATGCAAAAACCGCAGCAGCCTTTCCCTTTGAATGGCCGTGGACCCCGTTCGCTGACACCGATCCCAGACGCGCTTACACAGAGCTTTGAAGATAGATACAAAGAAGATCTCATTCAACAACGATAATACAACACAACACACTGGTGCGGTTTCTACGTGCTCTGCACCTTTCTATACGAGGGCGGCTTCATCGTCCTCCTAATGAGCTTCACCGCATAGGGTGGGATGAGAGATATCGCCGCGATGGCGAGGACGCGCCAGATGAATCCCCTGGAGTTTGGTTAGTCTGCGTAATTCTTATGGGGCATGAGTGCCAAGATGACTTACAAAGTGATGATGAATTGAAGATCAAAGTAACCACCGAGGAACGGCACGGAGCCAACGAAAATGACAAATGTGCCAACGATCGAGATGATCATGGCAGGGTGCCACGTCGTAATCTCGATGGCGACCATGAGGAGCTCGTTGAGAACTAGTACGGTGTACGAAACTGCCACCATCTTGGGCCCGTCGACTTCGGTTAGAAGCTGTGATAGGCCTTGAATTGTGCAGCCTTGATAGATCGAAACGGCAACCCAGACGAAAAAGGTACGATAAGACAGGGATCGGCCGGAAGTGAGCTCTTTGTATAGTTCCGGATACAGATTCGCCAAGTTTTCGTCTACATCCTTGTCAAGGACGAGGGAGAGAACGGGGAAGGCAGTATACACGGTGGAATATCCGACGAGAAGCCAGTCCTGCGACCCAAGGTTAGAAACAAGAACAAACATGTACAATCAGACGAAGTCAACATACTTTGTAGAGACCTTCGGGCTCAAACTTGATGGCAATACTGTACATCGTCTGGCAGGCCGCAATGATCAATCCACGATGGATAACAAATTGAGCGAGCTTAGCACTGCGCTTGTAACTGTTGCGCCCGTGCCAGACCAGCAATTTAGTTAGGTGGTAGAACTGCTCAATCGAGAAGTCTGCCGCCAAACTAGCTTGCCGACCTTCCTTGCCCACAATACCAACACCGACATCTGCTGCTTGAATCATGGAAACATCGTTGCCTCCGTCACCAATGCAGCAGACCCTCTTCTTAGTGTACTCTCTGATCAGCTTGGCGACTTCGGCCTTCTGCGTGGGCGAGCATCGACATGCGACAACCGTCGGGAGTTGCACAGCCACGGACACAAATTCGATCCTGAAATGGGTGAGGAAGAGGGCCAGACTCTCGCCATCAATCAAGAGACAAGAATCCGTCTTGCCACGGAGGAAATCGAGGTGATCTTGCGCGTTGTCCTTCTTCTTAAGCTTGGAAACGGTGTAGATGTACTGGCCACGAGCGACAAGCTTGGAGCTGACGGCGACACAGCGAGCTGTTTCAACCTTGTCACCAGTCAACATCCAAATCTTGATGCCTGCGTTTCTCAGAAGCTCTAGAGATGGCTTGACATCTTTTTGCAGCTTGTCCTCTACACCAGTGACGCCGAGAAGCTCCAGATCGCGCTCCAGGTACTGAGCCACAGCACGTTGCATACCAGCGTCTCGTCCAGCGATAGCCAAAGAAGCCGCTTGGTAGCTCCCGGTGAACTCCTTGTATTGCTCGTAAGACAAGCGCTTCCGGCCAACGACAAGTGTACGCAGGCCCTCTCGAGCCATGTTGGAGGTTTCTTCGTCAAGCCAGTCGTTCTCGGCCACAATGGGGCTCATGACTGTGTCAGCACCCTTCTGATAGAACCAGATTTCGCTGTTGGCGAGATTTGGCACCGTAGACTGAGTCTGATCGAAAAACTGAACAATGATACCCATGCGCTTGCCCTCGGATGTGAAGGGGAAGACGTCGAGGATACGCACGCGAACAATTTCACGGCCGTTCTCTGTTGACTCAAGAACCATGCTGGTGCGATCGCGATAGGCGAGGCGAAGACCGACGGATTCGGTCCAGCGAACGATGGCGATCTCGTCAGGAGAGGAGGCCTGGTAAGAAACAACGGTCTTTCCGTCTTCTTCCTCTGTTGTTGGCGTCACGTTGTGACACAGAGCCAGAGCGAGAACCACGTCTCGGACACGAGTGCCAATTTCTCTTCTTGTGCGTGTAGCACCCACGTTTGACGAGTTGGCAAATGTCGAAGAAGGCGTGATCAACATCGTGTGCGATGAAGGATCGGTAGTAGGTTGAATGTGGAACCCTTGCTTGACGTACGATGTGACTTCGTCCATGGCCTCGTTAGCGTAGGAGACGGTGCCGACATGAATTTTCTTCATTTCCATCTCGTTCTGGGTCAGCGTGCCAGTCTTGTCGCTGAGTAAATACTCGATTCTTCCGAGATCTTCCGGTATCGTGCTCGTTCGCACAACAGCTCCAGCAATGCCGGGATCTCGTTGAATGAACCAAGAGTAAGCGCTCTTGCCCATGTCGAGGTTGACACGCAGACTGATGGGCACAATAGTCGAGAAAAGAATAAGGAAACGCATAATCTTGATGTACCAAACGTTGTCTTTGGTGTTTCCGAAGCCTTCCAGCGCCACAAGGATAATGGAAAGCGCCAAAGTCAAGGCACACAAAATCTTGGTGAGCGAGTTGATCTCATATTCTAAAAGTCCAGTCTTGGACCGTGAGGGGGCAGTCGACAGCGCTGACCTCGTCTGAGGTCCCGTGTACATGATGACAGCGAGAGTAGTGGCGTTGGAGGCGATTACTGTGTTCGCCCAGGCTGTGTTGTCTATTGACAACGGGGCCGAGGTGCCTTCACCCCCGTCAAGCGCTGCTTGCTGGCTTTGGGCATCCCGTTTGCTGGATAGCAGCTCGACTGTGCCGATGAACTCGTTGACCTTCCTATCCGGCTTGCCTCCCGTTACACGTAGGCGGACAAACTCCTCCGTGGCCAAGTTTTGCGTCAAGGGGGACGCCAGACGCAACTTCCAGTCTGTCTCTCCGTCAAGCTGATCAGTTCGGATGAATGTTTCGCCAGCGGCACCGCCGCCAGCGTCGTTGCTCTCGGCTTCTTTGCCCTTGGTATCGGAAACTTGTAGGGCTTTGGACTGCTCTTCTTCAGCATCGACTAGCAACGACTCCTCTTCCGCAATCACCTCCATCACCGGCGCGTCGGTAATTGTTTCTGATGTGATACATTTCAGAATCACAACGTCGGCAGGAACTCGTTGACCCTTGCTTAGAACAAGAACATCGCCGACTTTGAGGTCGCGCGACTTACGGCTGACCTCAAGGACTGACGAGGAAGGCTGGGCGATAGATCCGTCTCCCTCAGCTCGCTCTTCTTCCTCTTGAATATCCGAGAGTCTGTCTCTCAAGCCCGCCAAGTTTTTGCCCTTCTTCCTCATGGAATCCGACTTGAGCCTCTTGTGTGTACGTTGTGCAGAACCCATGCCACGGCCTGGCTCATCGAATGACAAAACTGTGTATGCTTCAGCATTGGCCTCATTGTCTCTTCGTCTTCGTTCGATGTCGTCGTACGCCTCCTTTCCCATGGTAATGAAAAGCACAAATGCCAAAGGCGCCACGTAAGTCGTAAGGTAACCGATCCGTAATGGAGGAATCGCTTGCGATAAAGCCACGAGCAAAAAGTACATGTTGAAGAAGAAGGAGAATTCGTTGTACAGAGTGACGGGTAGAAACGTAAGGGCTGTGTACTTGGCGTTCGATATAAGGTTCGGCGGGAATCTCGTCGCTTGGGAAGATCCTACAGCAATAAGGCGGGCGCTGGACGGATCGTCTTCATCTTGGTCCTGGGAATCGTCCTTGTCTGTTTCTTGCGCCCCTGAATTCGACATGAAGCTCGGTAATCTAATGCTAGAGGTAAGTCGCTCGAATCTGTCCCCGGCGAAGGATCGACGCCTCGGAGGCGAGCCACCGGGTAAGAGAGGAGAGTCGTCGTCGGAGCCTGCACCAGCGGTCCCATCTCTATATCGTGATGAAGAGCTTCCGGGTTCGCCGAGAAGTGCTTCAGCATCCTCGCTGGTGCCATCTCGGTCCTGGCCAAGTTGGCCATATCCCCTGGCCTTTTGTCCGGCTCGGCGTGAGCCCCCCATGCGTAGATTTCGCAGTGCTATACGTGGCGATCGATGTTCGGTGGTCTGACGGTCGTGGCGGAGGAGGCCAGAGGTGCGATCGGTTGTGGTAGTGGCAGGATCGAGCTCCTGGATATCGAGATCGAGGTCTGAATCGGAATCATTCCCTGGAGAGCCTGGCGGGTCCGCGGGACGATATGAGGTTGGAGAAGGCATCCCGCCCGCATTGGGAGGAGGTATATGCAAAGTGCAACTTTTTAGGCAGATGCCGCAGTGCGGGAAGCCGTGATAGAGTTCGGTCGAGGGTGCCTGTGCTGTTGCTCAGAGAGCTGCATCGGATAGCTTCGGTAGGAAAGAGTAAGATGATGGCGTGAGCGCTCAAGTGTACGCAGCGGTGAGCTGTATCGTCCGGTCACGCCAGCGATGTTGGTACTTTGCGATGAGCAGGTTGAGCGCCGAAGAGTCGTGGTGTTTTGGACAAGTATCCCGTTGTCGCAAGCATGCTGAGAGAGGCTTGGAGACTTGGAGGCTTAGAGGCGTGAATGAGGTCTCCTGGGAAGGCTGAGCCGATCTCATTGGGCGGGTGCTGTCGGAGCAGTATCCAGTTTTCAGCAAGTATTCCAGGGATGACACGGGGGGCACTTTAAGTGACGGAGGCTGCCGCGTGGCCTTTAGTGCGCTGTAAATTCGCTGCCCGAACACGCCCGGGGCCGTAAGGTGGCCAAATGGACTTTAGAATCTAGATGCAGCGGCCCGGTGTAAGCCGTCCCTCCCTCCAGCGGAGAGCAGTTCATCTCACAGATACAAGGTATGTACGGATAGGTTCCCTGGGCAATACCTTAGGTTTCCTACATCTGGTAAAATAGCTCGCATGTTTGATGTATAAACACTTGGTTCCTGGCCGAGTCTTTTCTTCTCGCGTTTCTTTCTTCCAAGAGTTGTCTCAGGATACATAATACTTCCATTATCATACTACTACCTATAGCTTGTGCCACCTCTCAAAACGGTTCCCTAGTGAATTGGTGACACATTCCATTCCAGATTGGCCACCTTTATTCATTGACATGGAAACGGTGCCTCGGAACGATAATCAATGTCACCTCACTCACCACCTGTGTCATTGTCAGACTGTCAGTGCCGCACCCGGAGGATCCTCGGGTCTCTGATGTGGCCGCAAGCCCGCGTATCCGTACTTATCTCTGTATCTTAGGTACGGAGCAGTGTTCGACTGAACCTCTGAGGTGGCCCTTTTTGAAGGCGGAATGACGGAATCGGCACTGATTCTGGACCTGTGACTGGGTGGACGGTGGACCATTCCAGCCAAGACAGCACTGACGGACTCGTGGATTTTCCCAGCCAAATCCGTATCCGTACAGATACCTATTTAGGTACATAGGTACCTTCCTTTCGGGCCCTCGAAGATATGCATGTACCTTGCCACATTGGACACACCAAGAGATACATGCCACATGTACCGCGCCAGACCTTGCCTTTTCATCGTACCTGCCAGCTTGCAGTTGCACCTTGAGCCACGGCCACCTCATGCTTCATGCCTTTTGGCTCATTAGACTTTCTCCCCCCGTCCAGCAGAAAAAACCACCTTTGCCTCTGTAATCTTCACCTTCGACCCACAAACTCTGAAGCTCACCATGGAGTTTGTCGCTGTGTATTCTATCTAGACCTCTGCTTCTCTTGTACATGTACGTTCTCCGCTCCGTCCCTCTCAGCCTCTCTGTCGAACTCTTACGTTCATCCCCCCGGCCTGGTTGTCGCGTTATGCGACGCCAATCCCCTGGACTCGCGCATCGTGTCTCGTGCTGACCATCAACGACCTAGCTGTTTCCTCGAGCCTTCGATCTAGCCACATCGCGAACCCGCATGATTCCACCTAATTAAATAAATACCATGACTTCCACCGCGAACGCTTCGTGGCATCCGGCTTTCATGCCCAATGATGCTAGTGGTCATGCAACCACAGAAGCTCAGGTTTCCCCGAGCGCAGAAACCCATGATTCACCATCGACAGCTCCTCTTCACAGCCAGCTTGCTGAAGATGTCAAGCCTACACCCCCATCACAAGCGACACAGCTGGAGCTTCAGCCGAAGCCGGAGGAGCAAAGCAGTCCTTGGCTCGCCGAGGACGACAGCAGAGATGCTTCGGACGATTGGCCTGTTTTCGAAAGACCAGTGTCAGATGCACCGGCCGTTAGCGACGACGACCTCAAAGAAGTTTCAGCCTCGACCGCAGCTGCCGAGCCAGAAACGACTTTGCTCCCCTCTGCCGAACTGGCCGATGAGATCGCTCCGCAGCCGCAAGCTATAGCCTACGAACCCAAGCCGTCCGCACCCACCCTGGGCCATACAAGTACCAACTCATTTACTCGAACCGTCTCCCACGAGGTCAACTGGGACGATGACCATGACACAGAATGGACCCTATCACGGACCGACACTGATCCTTTCAAGTTCATGCCACCCAACGAAAGGACGAACTCATTTCCGCCTGTCCCGCCTGCCAGCGGAGTGTCCACAGCCGTCCCTGGCACGGAGCAGCCTCTTCCGTCAAACCAAGCCGAGGACTTGATTCACGAAATTGAGAGCGCGCCTGAACATTTCGATAATGGTGCTTTCGAAGAGACGAATCACGCTGCAAACGACTATGAAAACGGTTTCGACGACGAGGAACCGCAGGATGACCAGCACTATGTCGGTCGCGATGCCACGTTTACCGAGCAGGAGGATCTTGGTTCCCGCTACGAGGAGGGCGTTCCTCTCATTCCCCTCTCTGAGTCCAATGGAGAAGTTTCTCAACCCGAACAGAAACTTGCCAGCTTTGGAGATGAAGTGGCAGGCGAGGACGACTTCTTCAGCCAGATCCACAGCTCCAACAATGAGGACTTCCCCGACTTTGGCGGAAACCCTACACTGGAGCGGAAATCCACAATGCAAGTCATGGGCGACATGAACACAACCACACTGCTGAGAGCTGATACGCTGGGCGAAATGCTTGAAGAGGATGAAGACGTTGATGAGACTACGAAGTTGACGGAGGAGCCTGCAGAGCCTATCCAGTCGGAATATGCTGGAGCAAAGCCAGCTGATGACCTTGCTGCTAAGTGGGAACAAGCTTTTGCAGACGACGACGGAGAAGACTTCCTTCTGGACGAGTCACTCGACGAGGCTGGCGAATCTAAGCCCGTCGATCCATCGGCATTCTTTGGCAGCGACGACGAGGGCTTCCTCGACGACGATGACGACCTACCTACAACTGCGGTCCCGGCGCCGGCTGTTCAATCCGCTGGACAACAGAACCGATATACTCCTTCTGTTGCTCCCCACCAAGCTGCTTCCTCCCCTTACGCGCCGACTGCGCCGGCAGTGCCGTCGCCCTACCAGCCTCAGACTGCGGCCTCTCCATTTACTCCGGCAGTGGCCCCTTACGCTACCCAGCGTACGCAGTCAGCCGCTCCTTACAATGCGCAGCAGACGCGCCCTGAGCCTGTCAAAGCCCAGAGTTTTGCAGCGCAGTCTAAGGGCGGGTATACTTCTCCTTACGATCTTCCCATGGAAGTTGTTGTCCCGAAAAAGAGGGTTAGCACACAACAATTCCCGCAAAGCCCTTCGACGGGGCCATCGTCGGGTCCCCCTCCGCGTAGCTCTAGCATGCAAGCTCCCACGCCACCGCCGCCGCAAAGAGCTGTTACCTCGAGCGCCTCACCGCCGACGTCAAGTCACTCTGGGCAGCCACCGCCAGCAGGAAAACCCGTCCCTATGCTTCGGAATAAGGATAGTTTCTTCGAGGAGCTGCCCGTGGCTTCAAAACCACGATCGGCCTCTCGACAGAGCTACCGTGTAGGTTCTCCTGCTTTGGCTGGACCGCCTGAGCCTCTGCAACCTCAGACCCAGGGCCAGGCTCAGCTTGCTCCGTCACCACTGTCACCGCCAATGTTGTCGCCTCCTGGCATGAGCCGCTCGCTCTCGGGTGGAATTCCACACTTGGTACCTGGTGAGCGTGTCAACCCCTATGCGCCTCAGACGACGCAACAACAGGTCCCTGGAATCCCTGGCAATGCCAGGTACTCCCCTGCTCCTCCGTCGGCACCGAATACCAATGGAATGCACCGCCCGCCGTCCGGGAGCAGATATTCACCAGCTCCGACAGCCGCAAGGCCTCCCGTACCCGCTTTCCACGCGGCTACCACGCCTCCCACTGTTCTGCCGCACTTGCCTAGAACGTCCAGTCCGTTGGCTCATTTTGAGGTCTCGCGTGAGGCGGCTGCGACCAATGGAGACCACCCTCAACCTGACCGCAGGTCGAGCTACACCCTTGAGCCAAGGAGAGTACCATCACTACCTACTACTCGCGAGGTTGAGGAGGAGGAAGATTCGAAGACTTCGTATGCAGCTCAGCCTGCAAACGGTGTGCCTTCTGAGTCCCGATATAGCCCGGCACCGCCGATGGTCGCGCGGCAGACACCGCCGCCGTCATCCCACGGCCCCCCTATGCACGCGACTTTGTCACCTTCGAAGAGGTCCACATCTAACTACCTGCCACAAGCCATCCTTCATGACTCACCTCCCGATAACAGATACGCACCGCCACCGAGATCCCAAACCCAGTCACCAGGATCCTCTCAAGGAGCACGCCCGCAGTCCCAGCCCGTGCCTCGGCCGACGTCGGTCCATAGCCCAACCTCCCCTCGAGCAACTAGGAGTTTCCAACCTGTCACCGCCCCTGTTTCTCGGCCCCGGGGGCCCTCGCAAACCTTCAACTGGGTTGCGCCAACTGACGGTCGCGAAAACGATCCTCTGCAAAGATGGAAAGGGGCGCCGATTATCTCATGGGGTGTTGGCGGAACTATGATAACTTCTTTCCCTAAAAATGTGCCGCGTTATGGTATGGGGCAAACCGCTCCCATGATCATTCGTAGTCCAGGAGAAGTACACGTCAAACATATCAAGGATACCCAGCCGCTCGAAGAGAGGCTGGCGAAGTTCCCCGGGCCTCTGCGTGGAAAATCAAAGAAGAAGGAAACGATCGCTTGGTTGAGCTCAGGCATAGACACCCTGGAAAAAGAACTACCTGAAGTATCTTTCCAACCTCAGCTTCCTCACGAGCATAAGCGCGCGGTTGAGCGACTGTTGCTCTGGAAGATTCTGAGGGTTTTTGTCGAGCATGACGGTGTTTTGGAAGGCACCACCGCCGTGGATAAAGCTGTGCGAGATGTTTTATCCCCCGGTCTCGACGCCAATGGCAATGAGGGTACGCTTGGCTATGGTGCTGGACTCGGCGCCGACGCTCTTCAAGAATCATCTTCAACCCAGATGAAGGCAGAGGTAGTAGACTCATCTGCAATGGATCAAATCCGGAAGCATCTCCTGGTTGGCGATCGCGAAAAGGCGGTATGGGAAGCTGCTGACAAGAGACTTTGGGGTCATGCCATGTTAATTTCCAACACCGTTTCCCCAGATCTCTACAAGCAAGTCGCCCAGGAATTCGTCAGGAAAGAGGTCAACTACCCAGGACACGCCAACGAGTCTATTGCTGCGCTTTACAAGGTTCTCTCTGGCAACTTTGACGACTGTGTTGACGAGCTAGTTCCGGCCCACGCCCGGGCTGGGTTCCAGCTCGTCAATACAGCCTCGGCCAGTGGTTCGACTAAGGATGCCACCGAAGGACTCGACAAGTGGCGGGAGACTTTGGGCCTGGTCCTAAGCAACCGCAGTACTGACGACGTCCGTGCCTTGAATGCCCTCGGCAACTTGCTGTCTTCGTATGGACGAGCTGAAGCCGCACACATCTGCTTCTTGTTCGCTAGGAAGGCTACAGTTTTCGGGGGCCTCGATGACCCTGCCTCGAACTTTGTCCTTGTTGGTGCTGATCACAAGACTCAAGGAGAGCAATTTGCCAAGGAGACTGAGGCTTTACTATTGAGCGAGGTCTACGAGTACGGTCTTTCACTCGCGGGAGGCCCTACCCTAACTGTCGGCGTGCCACACTTGGCTGCGTATAAGCTCCAGCACGCGATGACTTTGGCTGAGTATGGGCTTCGGGACAAGGCCTTGCAATATTGTGAGGCAATTGCCAGCTCCATCAACGCTCAGACTAAGAGGTCGAACTATCACCATCCTATCCTGGAGACCGCTGTAGAAAACTTGCGAACGAGGCTCAGGCAGGCTCCCAAGGAAGAATCGTCGTCCTGGATTTCCAAGCCCAGTATGAACAAGGTTTCGGATACAGTTTGGAGCCGATTTAACAAGTTTGTTGCTGGTGACGAGAACGACGGTTCTGCTGCTAGCGCATCTGGCGAGGGTGGTGCTGAATCTGGACCATTCGCTCGGTTGGCAGGAGGCACTCCTACTATCAGTAGATCGCCTTCTGTGTCAAACTTTGAGCCCATTTACGGAGCAGGTGCCACCAGCCTCCCAGTTGGGTCTCCTCCTGCTGCTGCAGTTCCCATCCCTGTTACGAGAGCCGCCTCTCGATACGCGCCAGGCCCGTCTCAAACACCTCTATCAAGCTCCTACGAACCCGGCGCTAGCTACACATCCGGCCCAGCTTCAGTCGGACGCTCCTCAAACGAGTATTCTCGTAGTCCTTATGAACCACGAACGTCGATGGACTCACAACCTGGGTACTCTAATGGCGGATACATGCCTCAGAACGCGACAGGGCCATCACAAGGTTACACTCCGCCTATGTATGACGGTGGCCAAGACACAGCTGCTTCCGCCCAGGGATTGTCAGGAGCTGTTCAAGCCTCTCCAATGCAGTCGCCGACCAAGCCTGCGTACCAGGGATACGAGCCGTATGGCAGTCAAGCCCCCGCTGTCCCTTCAGTGGAGGTTCAGGGCCAGGAGACGATTGAAAACAGCCAGCAATCAGATAACAACCTGGCCAGTCCAGGCTACCAGCCGCCGTCTTACGGATACGAACCGCCATCAATGTCTAATGACGAGCCTCAATCACAATCTGCAGAGCCCACTGACGGTGGTGGATACGAACCTCCTGCGTTCCAGCCGTATGGCTATGAACCTCCTTCGTACAACCCTGAGCCCGAACAGGATGATGAGGGAGAATCAAGACCGAAGCCCAAGAGTTTCATGGATGATGACGATGATGATATCCCCGGTCTCAAGGCGCTTAAGCCTCAAGAGAAAGGGAAGTCTGAGAAGGACAAGGAAAACGAAGAGATGTTCAAGAAGGCGGCCGAAGAAGACGGTAAGCAAAGCAAATATTCCTTCCATGTTGACAACACTAACACCGAATAGCCAAGCGAGCAGCAGCACAGCAACAGTCCAAAAAGGGATGGGGATTCGGCAGCTGGTTCGGAGGCAAGAAGGAACCTAGTCCGGATCCCCAGCAGGGCAACAAGCCCGTCAAGGCCAACCTTGGTGAATCCAGCAGCTTCGTGTACGACCCTGACCTGAAGCGCTGGGTGAACAAGAAGGGAGGGGCGGAAGCGACACAGGCAAAGACGGCAACACCGCCGCCGCCGAAGGGGGCTTCGAGATCCAACACAGGAACACCACCTCCGCCACGCACTATGACACCTCCCATGGGCCGTGCAAGTGCTCCTCCTGGAGGACCGCCTGGCCCGGCACTTGCGCACGCTGCGTCCAGCGAAAGCCTGGGAGTGCCACCAGGACCGCGACCGCCGAGCATGATGCGTTCAGTATCGAACAACAGTGTTGGAGGACCTCCTAGCGCTCCTCCTAGCCGACCGGCAACAAGTATGAGCAATGCCAGTAGCATTGACGACTTGATCAGCGCGGCTGGACCCCGAAAGCCGGGTGCGAAGAAGGCGAAGAAGGGCGGACGGTACGTGGACATTATGGCCAAGTAAAGATGATACACGAGGATTCCAATTTCGAAATGCACAAGCGAGTGGGGCCGGCATACCTGAGCCAGCATCGATATGCTGTATTATAGAATTTCACACATAAAAGCATTGTAATAGTTGTGAGGGCCTTCAGTGCCTGGGGCGCCCTCTATGCGAAATGGACAACGAGAAGTTTTTCTATTATCTGGCAGCCGCCGACTGAGGTTTTACACCGTGATTTGGTGAACGTGATTACCACCAGCTGCTGTCAGAACGCTGTACATTGACTTACACATATGGCACAGGGTGGAGGTGAATCGTCACACCGCCTTCTTCTCATTCAGCTAGTCTTGGAAACCTTCCAGCAGCTTAAGTGACATATCAAGGCCTCACCTTGTCCGTACCTACGTGCTACCTAGGCAGCTTCAAAGTAAGGTGAGGCAAGGTACGGAAGCTACCTAAGATACGGAGTTAACGGGTCTTACAAATTGCGGGTGCAACAGATGCAGGGTCCTGTAAGATAAGGTAAGGATCCAGGCACGCCAGGGTGCAAGGATGGCGATAACGGAGGCGAGATGTGTCTTATCAGTAGATCATGTGATTGGTCGAGGGGCAAAAGACGGTAAGTCGGCGGCAACCTGGAAGCCCCAAACCTTCCTGTCGCCCCGGTCTCTAGGTGCCCGCCTGCCCGGTTCAGGTACAGCGCAGCACTGTAGCAACGGCGCGTCCACCTGAAAGGAAGAAACCTAACACTGGTGACATCGAAACGGAGCTGACGACCTGACGTTTTCTCTTTCCTCGACCCTTTTGTCCCTGTGGAATGTCATCAACGGACCTGAGCTTATTCCAGGTGCTCGGGGCGTTCTGAAGGTCTATCGTTGAAGCCCGCATTTCGTTGTCCCCTTTCGGTGTGCTTGTTGCATGAGCGAAACGTGCGTCTCAGCCTTCCTTACCTTTCCTCAACATCGACCGACGGACCGACTTCACCTTGAATGATACCCGCCATCGCCACCACCTGCTGCCTACGTACGTACCGACCCAACGACCTCACCTCCCACCTCCCACCTTGCCTCCCACCTCACTCTACATAATTCTTCCTGCCACTCCGCATTCTTCACTCATCTGGTTCAACGGCTTCCTAAGTTTTCTGCGTCTTTTGTCCACCTCTTTCAAGTCCCGACGAACACACGAAGCACTCGACGTACTCGACAATGATCGCATGCGCGCCGTAATAATCCCGACCAGCACCCTACGATGGACTATTCGCGGCTGAAAGCCGCCGCTTTGCAAGGCGGCGAGGAAGAGGAAGCCGTCACTGTCGACACCAGAGCCTTGATCGACAAGGTCCTTGCCAGATACTCAGGCGAATGGACAACGTTGCGAGAGCTAATCCAGAATGCCGCCGACGCCCAAGCAACAACCGTCAAGGTCAAGTGGGAAACGCTGCCCTCGACCTCAGTCCCACTCCCCGCCACCACGAACCGATCCGAACTTCTTAAGCATGTTATCGTGAACCACACACTGCGCCGTCTCGTCGTGGCGAACGATGGCCAGCCATTTACCAAGACCGACTGGGGAAGACTGAAGAGGATCGCCGAAGGCAACCCCGATGAAACAAAGATTGGTGCTTTCGGTGTCGGCTTCTACAGCGTCTTTGCCGACTGTGAGGAGCCCTTTGTGAGCTCCGGCAACGAGGCCATGACATTCTACTGGAAAGGGAATGCACTCTTTACCAAGAAATCCACTCTCCCCGAGGATCAGAGCAGCGGCGACACCACCTTCGTTCTCGACTACCGAAATACCACCACTCCTCTACCGAACCTATTGTCCGTCAGTCAGTTTCTCGCAACCAGTCTGACCTTCGTCGCTCTGCAACATGTCGAGTTCTGGATCGACGACTACAAGATCCTGGATCTTCACAAGAAGACCTCGCCCAGTCTCGACGTACCCATCCCGAGAGATATTGAGACCCGGACACGAGAGGGTCTGATGCAGGTTAAAACAGTCGAGCGAACCAGCACTCAGATCGACGCGACTGTTATGAGTGCTGCTGGCTGGAAGCCAAAGGCCACGGCGGCGGCCAAGTCAGCCGACACATATGGCGCTGGATCCGAAGTGCCTTCACTACGGAGCTTCTTCTCGAGGTTGACGTCTTCAGCGTCACAGGTCACTGTGAAGGGGAGACAGCAGAGAGAAGAGGCAGCTGCTCAGGAGGAGATTAGTGAGGACGTGACCAAGCTCTCTACATCAACCATCTTCCTGCGAGTGACGACCGCCTGGGTCAAGACCAGCGTATCAACTTCGTTCGCGACCGAGTTGGAGCGCGCGACAAAGAAACCACCACCAAAGACCACGAAGCTAGCCATTCTCACCTCGTCCTATGATGAGACCATGGCTTCAGAGAGTTCACGCTCCGCCACCATCTCAAAGTCTGTAGACGTGTTCGCTTCAGTGTTGCCTAGCAAGAAGCCCGGCGGCCGCATTTTTATCGGGTTTCCCACAACGCAGACAACCGGTGCCGGCATGCACATCTCGGCGCAATCAGTCATTCCTACGGTTGAGCGCGAAGCTATTGATCTCAATGCACGATGGGTCAGGACATGGAACATCGAGATGCTCCGGGCGGCTGGTATCATGACAAGACTTGCTTTCATTAACGAGATGAACGATCTTGACTCCAAAGTCAAGAATATGATTGGAGCTGCGGCAAAGATTGGCGCAGAAGATCTCGCCAAGCTTTTGCCTGAAGCACTACACATCCTCAAGACATTCACTTTCGCTGATTCTACACCAAGCGGTCAAGTATCCCAGATTCTCGAGGAAGCGTTTTGGACAGCCTTCAAGAAGGCTTCTATCGAGATCTTCTCTTCTAGAGGTGTTTTGTCCAGCACCAAGGTCCGACTTGGCTCTGACGAGCTCAGCAAGTTCGTCGACACCATCCCTGTTGTACCCCGAGAGCTCATGGAAAATGCTTTCGTCAGAAAGCTGATGGACTTCGGACTCATCAGCCCAATCACTGTTGACGACGTGCGGACAGAGCTGGAAGCCAAGGCAATGAATAAGGAGCAGCTCATCAACTTCATTGCATGGGCCGGTAAAAAGGCACTTAGCGGAGAACTGGATCCTCCCAGCAAAGCTCGCCTTTTGGATGTCGCGGTTGCCACGGTCACTGAAGATGGCAGCGACCAAGGCGATATCATTGCTCTTGGTTCCATTGCCAATTATCAGGTACCGAACAAGATTCCAGCGAATCTTCCAATTCCCCCGCGCACTATACCTATGGCATACACCAACCATTGTTCTACTGCTGAGCTACAAGCCCTTGGTTGGGAGCCTTTGGAAGTCGTGCCATGGTTGCGTTTCCTGCTGGAGTTGGGATCGAGCAGGTCTGACGAGCAAAATCTGAAAAAATCTCCAAAGTTTGCCGTTCAGGTTCTTACGGTACTGTCCAAGAACTGGGACAACATCAGCCAAAGTTCCAAGTCAGTAATCATCACTCTGCTCCAGGCTCATACTGTTATGCCGACAAAGACGGGCATGAAGAAGCCAACCGACTCATATCTCCCTACCGTCAAGCTTTTTGATGATCTGCCCATCATTCAAGGCTGCCAAGGCTTGAAAGACAAGTTTCTCTCGGCAATCGGAGTACGGAAGACGGTCGACCTTGACACCATCTTTTCAAGATTGTTGAGCCCCTCGGCTGAGGGTGCGCAGAAGTGGAGTCACATGGAGCTCATCAAGTACCTCGCCTCAGTCAAGGATGACATCCCCGCCGCCGACATGATGAAGCTTAAGGATACTCGATTTTGTCCGGCAGAAACTGGGGCGAAAGGAAGCGAGTCAACCAAAGACATGACTGAGCTGTACAAGGTCTCGGAGCTCTTCGAGCCAAAAGATACACTCAGAACTCTTCGGCTGCCTGTGTTGCAGTGGCCTGGTCCGCCCGGGAGCTATAGAGCTAATAGCTTGGAGGGTCGATTCCTGGCCGTCCTAGGCCTGCGACCATACCCCTCTGTGATCGAAATGGTCAACATGATGGCTTCTACAGATGCGGAGCTCAGAGCGTCCGCGATGACCTATTTCATTGCAAATCATCACCTCAATGGTTATGGGGCCTTCAACCTTGCCGATAGTCGCAAAGCTTTCTTGCCTATTGGGAAAGACAAAAAGCTGGTCACGCCTTCGGCTTGTTTCACCAACGAGCGTGCCGCAATCCTAGGCTTCGACATTCTGAAGAAAGACCTTCACGTGCATGCCAACAAGTTTGGGGTGGTTAGGGACCCACCCATTACTGAGTGCGTGTCTCGTCTGCTGGTCAAGCCACCTCAGGATCAACAGATGGCTGTCACTCTCTTCGAGTACTTTGCCCTCCGGAACAGTGATCTTGGAGAGGGCAGCTTATCCAAGCTGCGTGACGCACCCATTGTTCCCGTAATACGGCAGGCTCGCGATTCAGGCGAGAAGAGTGGCTCTTATGTCACCCACCTCAGCCCCAAGCGATGCTACCTAGGTACTTCGGCGACATACGGTAACATCTTTGATTTTGTTGACTTCGGGACGAACGCGAACACATTCCTCTTCAAGTGTGGAGCCAAGGAGGAACCAAGCAAGCCAGAGATAGCTAATCTAGCTTGCACCGAGCCCGCACGACTTCTCAGCATTCTTCAGAGCCCGGATAAGTACCTCGCTCTTCTGAAGTCTTTAGCAGAGAACATGCCGACGTTGAAGAAGGACAAAGAGCTTATTCGCAAGATGAAGTGTTCTCCCTTCTTACTCGCAGCCAAGGAGATCGCATCGCCGCCATCCAAGGATAAGCTTATTGACGTGGACGACGACGATGCCCCTATTAAGCAGTACCAGCTGGCTACTGCGAATCGAATCGTCATCTTGGACGACATCATCAGCTACCGCTTGTTCAAGGACTATTTGATCACTGCGCCCGAAGAGGAAGTGCTCGAGGAATTCTATCATCAGCTTGGCGCTCAGACATTAAGCTCGCTTGTGGAAGAGGAAGTAAGAATTGGCCCTCATGCGGACAAGCAGGACCGGGCAGCTGCTCTGCGGAAGCATGTTATCGAGCGGTCCAAAATCTTCCTTCACGAGTATGCAAACTATCGAAGGGATTACATCAAACATGATGCCAAGTGGCTGGAGAAGAGCCTGCGTGTCGAACTCGTTCGCTCAGTTGCACTCCGTCGTTCACTCAGGGGCCACAGCCAATCTCACACGGAGAAGAGATCCGCCGCCAGCGCCCAATCCGGCTCAAGTTGGATCCTCTACGTCGCAGCTGAAGATAAGCCTGACATGTACCAGGTTGGTCAGGCTATCTGCCAGCTTCTCCTATCACGGCCAAATCAGCAGGCCTATCTGTACTTCGAGCCCTTCCTTAACCTAGACCTCTACGCCTTGAGAGCCCGAGGATACAACGTCGATCGAATCCTCCGTGCAAAGCAAGCTGAAGCAAGAGTTGCTGAGGAGGAGCGCCGCAAGGCGTTGGAAGCCGAGCAGAAGCGGATCCAAGAAAAAGAGAAAGAATGGAGTCAGCAAGCAAAGGCTGCTGAGGCTGCCCGACAAGCCGCAAAAACACCGGAGCCGGTTATGCCGGGCTCTTTCGGGAACGACAGTCCCGAAGAGGTTCACCGATCGCCTCCGCCACAGCAGTCGCGGAAGAGCAAGGGCCTCTTCTCGAATCTGACTCGTCGGTTTGGCTTCGATGCTAACGAGATCGATGAAGCGGAGGATCAGCTTCAAAAGTTCATGGACAAGCCTCCTGAGAGTCGGCCGCAGTCGCAAAGCATTACGAACCAACCCAGCAGCGGCACGGAGAAGAAGCCCGATGATGGCCGTGTGACCAATCCAGCGACTGTGGGACAGAACTTGCTCAACGCCATCAACTCTACCAGAGCTCATGACTCCAACAGTGTGTTCTCGCCACCAAGCGTCAACGAGGTGAAGGAACAGGCCACCTACTGTGACAGCACGCCCGCGCAGAATATCGTTTTCGCGGCGGAGGCATCGAACAGTATGAAAGTATTCGTCTCCAAGAAGTTGTCCATTGAGCCGGCTCAGTTCCTCTCGAGGAATCACGGTCCCATCAACGCGTTTGCCGGTCTTCTTAGTGAGGTCGCTAGCGTTTACTCGCTTTCACCGCGCGTTCTTCACATCTTCTATGACGAGTCTGGCTCGACGATTGCTTTCAACAGCAACGGCAGTGTCTTCTGCAATTTGCGCTTCTTCTTGCAGCTCCATGCGGAGAAGATTCTCAAGACACAAAGCGGCGAAGCAAAGGCCGAGGCGGCTGTGTGGTGGTGGGTGGTGTTGGCTCACGAGCTTGCGCACAACCTGGTCCAACCTCACAATTCGGACCACAGCTACTATACGTTAGTGACCACTTTCCCCAAAGACCTCAGAACTTGAGCTAACACATCATAGGGAATCGTTTATCCAGCAGTACTTCGCCAAGATGGTGATGAAGACGGCGCAGTGGACCCAGCAGACTGCAACCGCCCCGCCTGCCCTCCCCGCTGCACCCTCGCAGTCTCAACCACAGGCCCAGCCGCCCCCGTCGTACAATGAGAGCAATAGACAGGCGCCGGGCAACTCCCATTACACTTTGTTTGACTAGAAGTCGTTTAGACGACACAAGGCCCGGTCAACAGTCCGTCATCGCCTTGGTCATTGATTACTTCCCAGACATAGAACACTCCTCTCTCGTGCGCTTCATGGCGTTGCCGCTTCTTCATGTCAATTATAGCATTACTGGAGTTTATTGGTAGCACTATGAGGGAACCGGTTGGTACATATCGTGCATATATTAGAACATGGATTTATTTCCCAACTCATTGGCTGGTGGAAGACAGCCTCGTTTACCATGCATCCCCCTCACGTGCTGTTGCGGCCTAGCTGGGACCATCCTGCTGAATGGTCGCCAGATAGAAGTTCTTGGTCGCTCTTCACTAATTCCCGCAATTTCAGTCACCTCACCCGCAGTGTTCAAATCGACCGAGTTCCCGACTTCGTCGCCGAGCTGATCTACGTAAGCATTCAACGTTTCGCTGCTATCCTTACATCTTACTTCTGGGTCGGCGTGCTGCATTACTGACTGTACCAGCAAAGTCAGGCTTCATCAGCATCGTATATCTTAGACTAGTCCTCGCGAAGGCTCTCCGATCAAAGAAAGCATGAGGCTCATAAATGCTGATTCCCTCCAGTTGGAGGAAATCTTTGACGACGACATGCCTCAATACGCGATTCTCTCTCACAATTGGAAAGAGATGAAGTTACGTTTCAAGATCTCTGCTGGCTCCACGAATACGAGGAGAATCGCGAAGCCTTTGCTTCTGTCGAAGCCCTAATGGCGTCGACTACGACGAACTCGGCGAACAAGGCCAAGAGTTTACGAAAACGGTCCGACAAGATTGTCCAGAGCGCACGCCTTGCAAAAGAACACCATTTTCAATATGTTTGGGTCGACACGTGCTGTATAGACAAGAGCAGTAGTGCCGAACTGTTCGAAGCCATCAACTCCATGTTCTGATGGTATCGAGAGGCGGATACATGTCTTGTGTTTTTGTCGGATTTTGGGCCAGATAATGCCATGACCGCCCTTTTCGAGTTCGCACAGTGCAGGTGGTTTACGAGGGGGTGAACACTGCAAGAGCTCTTGGCCCCACGAGACATGTACTTCTATAATAAGAAGTGGGAGCCCGTAGGAGTTAGCAACTCCTTGCAAGATCAAATCTCGGAAATCACTGGCATACCAAGGACTATCTTGGCACATGAACGTTCGTTTAAAGATGTTTGCCTAGCATGGAGATTGTCGTGGGCAAGTAGGAGACAGGCTTCACGCAAAGAAGATATGGCGTACTGTCTCCTTGGTCTCTTCGACATCAATATGTCTATATTGAGAAGAACAGAACTCGTCGCAATGCAAAGATCGAGGTCTCAGGGTCCGTTATACTGAAGAGTAGCGATAGCACTTGGTATACAAGGAGCATGGCCTAGCACACTAGCTGGACCTCTTCTTGATGAGCTGTCGTCTCTCTTTTTCTCTCTATCCTTTCCAGCTATCTATCATAATAGCAGTTATAGAGAAGAAAACAAAGGTGAATAAGGAGACTTGAGAAGGGACGCATGATGATGGTGCCAACAACAGCAGTGAAGATGGGAGCGGTGCTGAGAGTTGGGCCTTTGGGTTGTCCGCTGGTGAGTGGCGGTCATTGGTGCACCGACCACTACTCTGTTTTAGCATGGAAGAAAAAAGTAATCTCCTAGCACCCAAAATCTTTTTTTTTTCAATTTCATTCCTGAGCATTCCACTTCTCCCAATCCCTTTCATTTCCCTTCCTCTTCTCTCGAGACGGATACTCTTCATCATTTACCCCAGACATTCAGTGAAACTAAATTTGTTCCCTACAACGTACCACCACCCGCGAACCGTCCTCCTACATCCCCCTGGCCTTTTGGTCGTACCTTACGGTTGGACGGGGCTCTCAATCGAGCCTAGCTCTCACGTTACCCCTCCAGGACGCTACATAAGGTGTGCTTATGCCTTGGACCTGCAGCAAGCTCACAAAGCTCCTCTTCCTTGCGGCGGTGGTGTAAGGGTAACATATAAGCTTCCCATTTTCTTCATTGGCGTTTGCTTATGCATCGAGTTCGAGTCTCGGTCGCCGCATTACCTTTTGCTTGATTTTGTGAATGTTTTGAAAGCTGTAGTTGAAACGCTTTTTCGTTGGTACTTGGTGACGCAGTGCAAAGGAGGGGAAATCTGAGCATCATGTGTGTTGAGGCGTGGATAGTGTAGGTTGTTTTTATGAGCTTGGCTGCAACTGATCCGGGCAGGCTAGACAGTGCATGCTCCCGGATCCATGTCTCTCTGATTGCTGTAGATGGTCTTGATGAACTTTCTTCTGAAGAGTATACTGACTTGTCATGGGCACCTATTCAGTCTGTGAACGGCCATGCTCCTCTTTGAAGAGCAGACCGCGCTTGCAACAAGATGATTGAAACATGATCGGAGAAAACAAGAGGACGAGAAACACAAGCCACATACGCGAAGCAATTTCGCAATCACAACATGTCCCATTAAACTCCGTACTCTCACTATCATCTTGCTCTCGACCAATAACCTAAACTAAAGATGACTTAAGCAAGCAAAGAAACGTTCGTCGAAGGGGTATCCCAACCTCGCCCGACCATCCCGAAGATCAGGCCAACGGACCTCCGGTGTCCGGGACCCCACTCCGGCACCGACCGCAATCGGGATTCGTAACGTGCCGGGATGCCCGTGCGCTTCAGAATCATATCTCCCTTTGTCAGCTTCGGGTTTTGGATTTGTGGTGTCTCATTGCTTCATTTTACAAATTGAGTTTGAAGTACATGGCGAGGTTCCCGTATCCGGCTCACCCGCCACGGGCTCTCATCATCTCATCTCTCGAAGGCCAATGTCATGCATATTCAGACAGCTGCAGAGCCAATGGACTGCGCATGTTCTTTAGATCTGAGCGGGGCGAGACATTCCACGAGTAGCTTCTGCATCTTCAGTCTCTCTTGTATACCTCCGTGGGTTTGATACTCAGTTACCGATCGTTTGCTGGCCTGTTCACGGTGGCTCAGCATAAATAGCCAATGACTACGGCTACCTCGTCAGTGGATATGTATTTAGGCAGTATCCGGGGCTTCTCAGCGTTCTGTTTTGAAAACACAATCGAGATGTCGAAATGGCGGCAGCCCGTGTCGTGCAGAAACGCAAAGACACCCGCCGCAGCACTTATTCAAGAACGTCGAACCGGACGTGCGCCCCATCTGCTATAACCATTTCCCACGATGACAAAAGGGTCAGAGCTCAAGAGCGCGAAAGAGCGAAGGTCTCTCCTTTCCCGCTGGCGGTTCGAACACGAATGGAGGACCAGCTTTACCTTCAGACGAGCCTGGAACGGAATGGCGTCACAGCGGCATATGCTTTCGAAGCTTGCGGTCCGGAACGTGACGCGACGCAGCTCTCATCCTTGCTCTCCTCGTAGATAGCTCAGCCAGTGCTGGAGCTCATAAGAAGGACATGCAGCCAGCTTGAGCTCTCATGCGAGACATTGATTTTGCTCCTCGAGAAGAAACATAAGATCATCACCGATTAAACATCATGGCACCAACAATCAAGAACGTCGCTCTCGCCGGCGTAAGTATCACCCCATCTCCCTAATGGCACACCCATTGACAAACCCCAGGCCGGCGGCAACCTAGGCCCCTCCCTCCTAAAGGCCCTCATGGACTCCAACAATTTCACCATCACAATCCTAACCCGCAAAACCGGCTCCCAAAAGTTCCCTACGGGCGTCACAGTCAAGGAAGTAGACTACGAGTCCCTCGACTCCCTAACCCAGGCCCTAAAGGGCCAAGACGCCCTCATCAACTCGACAAACAGCTTCGACCCCAAAGTAGCAACCCGCGTCGTCGACGCCGCCGTCGCCGCAGGCGTCTACCGCTACATCCCGCCCGACTTCGGCCTGGACCCAACACGCGCTCACGTGCCCAGCCTGCCCATCTTTGGCATAAAGGCGCTGACGCACGGCCACATGCAGCAAAAGGCCCAGGAGACGCCCGGCGGCAAGTTCACCTACACCATCGTCACCAACGGGCCCTTCCTCGACTGGGGCATCCGGTCCAGCTTCATGGGCGTCGACGTCAAGAACAAGAAGCTCTCGCTCTTCAACGACGGCGACAACGTCATCCCCTACACGATGCTCGCCGACGTCGGCAAGGCTGTCGTGGGCACCCTGATGCACCCCGAGGAGACGGCCAACAGGATCGCGTACATTCAGTCCGCCGTCAAGTCGCAGAAGCAGATGGGTGCGCTCGCTCAGGAGGCCGTGAGCGGTTCGTGGGAGACTACCACCGTCGACGTTGACGCGATCTACGCGAACTGTATGGAGTCTATCAAGAAGGGTATCATGACGCCTGATGTGATGTACCCCCAGCTCTTGTACGCGTGCTCCAAGAAGGAGTTTGCTCAGCCGTGGGCGAAGAGCGACAACGCGTTGTTTGGCATCAAGGAAATGAGCGACGATGAGCTAAAGGCGCTGTACAAGCAAATTGCTTCGGAGAATAACCTGTAGAGGCCTAGACATATCTGGCGTAGTTAGCAAACTACCCAAAGTAAGGTTTTATTTGTGATGCATTCCAGAGACTGTGCGGCCAATATCCTGCCTCACGTTTATAGCATACCCATGGTACATGACAAGTGATGTTATATCAGCATTGAATTCTATCTCCTTCATACACAGTACATACGAGAGTTGTTCATCACGGAGGCCATTCGTAATGTGTAGCCTTGTGTAAATGCTCTCGTGAGTTGTGGCATCAGCCACTCCGCTTCGGGTATGCCGTTCCAAGCCTCCCAAAATGCATCCAAGCCAGCCAATACACCACCATATTGGCCCTGATTCTTGTGCTCGGGCTGAGCGTAATATACACAGGTCTTTCTATCCGGCCGAGTAGAGAAGTCGAGGTTCAACGAACATGAACGTGACGGGCGGACTAGACCTCCAGAGAGGAGGGGAGTATCCGATACTCTGGTTTGTCGGGTCCGTGCTGTTGAGGCGTGAAGTCGTTTGTACTAAGACAGCAGTATAAGAATGAGAACTTGCGAAAGAAAATCAAGTTCGTCTACATCGTTTCTTGTTCTCGCCGGGGAAAAACATCAATTATTGGGTTCGATTAGGAGCGGAGCTTCGGTTCTGGCTTGGCTTTGCACCAAGCCGTCCTCGTGTTTCTTTTTCGGGTTTAGAAGGGGATGTTGGGGGTTCCCTGAGCACCCAGAGTCTCCTGCTGCTCCTGGAGCTCCTCGCCGCCGGCCTCAATGGAGATACCGACACCGATCTTTGCTTGTTGCTAGAGAATTTGTTAGCATGTGAACTTCTCCGATTCCAAGATATCGTGGCACGTACAGAAAAGTGATCAACATCAGCAGCCAGAGTCATCATGACGGGGGCGGCAATGCGCTTCTCCAACAAACAGCTGAGCTTGCCCTTGGAGTCAACCTGGGCGCGGAAGGTAGACATTCTGAAGTCGTACTTGGCACCAATAGTGGTGACACCCTCCTTCTGGAAACCGCCCATGACGCCAGCGGCACCGGGGACAAGCGAGAGGGACAGGTCAACACCGGCTTGAACCTTCTCAGACAGACGTCTCCAGTAGGAGGTGTTCAGAGCACCCTGAGCCTGGAGCTGAGCGGTGGCAACCCAGTCGTTGGACTTGTAACGGGCGCAGTATGATGTGGCAGTCTCGGGACCCTGGGTCATGGCCTGGCGCTGCCAGACGGTCTCGAGGCCGAGGGCAAGCTTAGGAGTGACCGACTGGAGGTAGCTGCCAATGAAGATACCGGTAACACCGCCGTCCAGGCAGGAGGGGTTGAGCATCTTAAGAGAAGCCGTGAAGTCGTCGCCGGTGTATTCGTTCTCGAACTGGAGCATCTCCTGGCCAGCGCCAGGGGCGGCCTGGAACTGGGTTCTCGAGACGAGCTTATCGGACCATCGGTAATTGAATCGGGTGGAGAGCTGGCCGTCGTTATCCATGTTTCCTTGCAAGAAGACCTGGAAAACCAGTTAGCTAAGTTCATGGCGCTTTGCTTCGCAGCGCAGTTGTGGACGAACCTTGCTTGTTCCGTACAACGCAGCAAACGTGTACGGGTTCAAACGCTCGCCCATGGCGAATTGGTGAGAAACCTGGAACAGAGGCGACATGCTGAAGGCCTTGGTCAGGTCGGCGCGAAGGCCGGTGAACATGTAGTTCGTAAGCAAGACATCGCGCTGGACCTCCCTAGTCAAGTTCTCGGTGGTACCGGGATTGGACAAGCCGAGCTTCGCCCTCCGTTCCGAGAAGGAGCTGATGGCATCTGAGAGGGAGTGCGCGACGGGGTTGTTCAGGAGAACATTCTGGATTTGTTCCAAGCTTGACGCCATTGCTGCGATGGTCGGCGCGGGCCTGAGTCGAACAGAATCGGGTAGAGGAAGGGCAAGAAAAGGAAAAAAAAGTCGGAAAGAGAAGCACAAGGGAACCAGATGATCTGGATCTATTCGAAATAATACAGCTGCGACTGCCCTCGGGATCGGTTGATGCTCGCGCAATGGGCAGGCAGGGGCGTTGGGGGGAGAGAGGGTCGTCGAGTCGGAGTCGGGTTGGTGATGATTGGAAAGTCTGAATAAATTTCTTCGCTGATTACAGCCAGAGGTGCTGGTCGAGCACGAGCCACAATGCCACGCTAAATCCAATGGGAACAGCTGGCAGCCACGACTGGTCCAAGTCGCGGTGGATCTTTGTTCTGGAGCTCCAGCTCCCGGTCAATGACAAAATCGTGCTTGCCTCATCACGTGATAAGATCCATCTTTCGAGGTGGCAGCAGAGACTTACTGTGTACGTTAGGCCAGCAGGCCCTGTCGGTCCGAAGCTTAACCGGGTCTGACTTGTCGGGTCGTCTCCCCGGGCTAGTCCCAGGATGGACGATAGACCCTTGCCCGCATCCGGTACGTTCCCTTGGCCCTCTCCGTCGCTGAGCCCAACACCTTCTCTTCTCACAGTGTTAGTCTTTGTGCTCACTAACTACCACACTACCTAAGCGATTTGCTACTGGGCGACGACGACCTACCTAGTTCAATTCACGTCTCAGATATCCTCGGCTTCAAATTCCTAGGTTCACGATTCCTGGAAACTTCGCGAATTCCAACATACTCTACGCCACTCCTTGAACACTTCTTTGGTTGGGTTCCGGCAGCACAGGCCTTCGTAGAGCCTCCTTGTAAGAGCCGCGGGCCATACAAAAATTGGCGGCTTAAATCGGAACGGGACAGCTCAGACACCAGTGCCACTTCAACCTCGAATAGCCATCACCAAACCCTTTGAAGCAACTCACCTGCGCGATTTTACCTGCTGCCACCAAAGTTCGTTGAGCTTCATCGAGAGCAAGATATACCTCGGATAAATTTCGCGAGGACTGGAGAACGACGGCTACTTCCCTCAACTGAACACATCCGAACCTCAAGAGCAGACAGTGCGTCACCGTGTCTCCGCTCTTTTCTTCCGCAGCGGCCCCTCCACCCGGTCCAGAGGCCGTACGGAGTAGTTGCCTCAAGCGCAGCCCGCTCCCAGCTCAGACGACGGAGCATCATCCTTGACTCCGTTGTTACTTCGAGATCCCGGAAAAGATTCGGCTCCAACCATCAGGATGGACACACTACTGTGAGTTCCTTTCATCTTAGATACCTATCTACTCTAAAAGGAGGGGTCTTCATAACCCCGCCGGTTCATATTCTACATATCAGTTTCCCCTCTGTGACTGAGGCAAGTGCTTCTGAACACTACGTGATTGCGTTTCGAATCCAGTCAGAAACACAAGTCACTTCTAGGAAGCTAGTGTCTCCAGGAAGCTAGATTATAAGCCAATTCGCCAGTTATGCTAGCCAAATCTACCTCGCCTAAGCCCTCTTCTATGATCGATAATGGCTCGCCCCTAATCCAACCTCCTGATATACAAGGTCTTCTGTCCTCGCAACGACAGGCCCAACTTTCAAGTGAGAGGAACTTGCAACGCTTGATAAGACAAAGACTACCATGGAAAAGGTCCATCATCATATGCCTTTTTGCACAGTCTCGTCATGAATGACTGTTGGCAAGACTTGAAAGGCGTCTTTAGCCCATCTCAACATATTGGGGCATAAGGACACAAACAAAATCCCAGAAACAGAGACCATCGCCTTTGGACTCACCACTCTGTCACTGGCTGTCATGCTGCCAACAAACTCAACCATGTCCAAACAACCCACGCCCGGCTGGACTCTTCCCACCCAAACTCAGCATGCCTGACTATACTTGACTTTCGACTGTCGACGGCTGGTGGCTATGAGATCTTAGTTACAAACGAGGCGGGTGTGTCCAGGTGTGAATACCCAAATAGGACGCACAACATCACCAGAACTACAAACGTGGCGAGCGCCCTTTGCCCCCTCTTTCCACGCCCCTTAAGCTGCTGTTTACTTTTGCTGCTTTCCTCTCTTTCTCCCTCTCTTTCTACACTGAGCTCACTCTTTTCCTTCTCTTCTCTGTCAACTTACCCATCACAATATCCATCACTACCTCTGAGCTCACTGCCTTATTCATCTTCTATCCCCTACTCATCAACTTCCCTATCGAAACATCTATCACTACCTCTGATCCTCTTTTGCCACCTGATCAGTCATGGAGCGAGAGAGGGCTGCCATGGACTGGGCCGAGATGCTCGGCATCTTCGAACTCCAGAGAATTTTCTTCCGCCCTCGACCGGAACTCGGAGAACTTGGTATTGACATGCCTTCTCATGATAGTACCGCCGAAATCGCGGCCAACGCGCCGAGATACCGTCGCAAGAGCTCGACCTTCATCGACGGCATTCATGATGTCCCCGAGGATCAGGATATGGCGCCGGCTCAGCTCTATAGCACAATGTCTGGCCGCCTGTTCCATTCTGGCCGCATCGCCATTGTCATGGTTGGCCTTCCGGCTCGTGGCAAGACGTAAGTCACTCCTCCGACTTCGGTCTGAAAGGAAAACTAAAAAAACAAAAAACAAAAAAAAACTAACATTTTTCAGCCACATCTGCGTTTCCCTGGCGCGTTACTTGGGCTGGTGAGTCGAAAAGGCTTATCTGAGGCGCTTTAACTGACGTTTCACAGGTTGGGAGTCAAGACGCGCATCTTTCACCTCGGTGACTATCGTCGTGCAACCGTTGGAAAGGGCGGTATCGTTCCCGAAGATTACTTCTTCCCCGACGCTTCTCCTCAGTCCGTAATTCTTCGTCAGAAGATTCTGAAGAAGTGCCGCGAGGACATCTATGCCTGGCTGAACCATGAGAATGGTCAGGTTGCGATCTACGATGCTGTCAACCCCACTGCGGCTGGTCGTCGTGCTTTGGCTAAGGAGCTCGCGAAGCACGACGTTCAGGTGAGATTTGTTTTGACCACTATGCTGACTCAAAGTCACTGACGCTTGATAGACGCTGTTCATTGAGTCTTTCGTCGACGATGAGGCCATCCTGCGTGAGAATGCGCGCAACGTCAAGATCTCCTCCCCTGACGTGAGTAATCATACGAAATCGATAGCCATGCGTTGCTAACATGTGCAGTTCGCCGGCATGGACCCCGATGAGGCTGCCAAGTTGTACTTGCGTCGCATCGACATGAAGATCCCCGTCTTCGACACCATGAACGAGAAGGAGCTCAACTACATCAAGATGATCAACGCGGGACAGAAGTTCTTCTACAACAATGTCTCCTTTGGCTACCTCTCTCACCGCATCGTCTTCTACTTGACCAACCTTCACATCAAGTCGCGCACCACCTACTTCGTTCGAGCTGGCGTTACCACCGAAGAGGACTCGTACAAGGCGGATGCGCCTCTTTCTGAGGAGGGCATGGCGTACGCTGCTCGAATGTCCGAGACGCTTCTGAAGCACCGCGAGCAGGAGCGCGCCGCCCTCGTCGAGAAGGGTGGCAATGCCGTTCCCCTTCGCCCTCTGTCAGTCTGGACCTCCACCCGTTGCCGCACCGTTCAGACTGCGGATTATCTCAAGAACAAGGGCTTCAAGGTTCGCCAGCGTTCGCAGATGAGCCAGATCAACCCCGGTGTCTGCGAGAAGATGTCGGAGCGAGCTATCCGCCATCTCTACCCTGAGGAGGTCGAGAAGCACGAGCTCGACCCGTATCACCATAGATACCCCCGCGCTGAGGTATGCCTACAGACCATCGCTACTTTCCCCTGTACAACACTAACATTCTATAGTCCTACCACGACCTTGCCGTCCGCCTCGAGCCCATCATCTTGGAGCTGGAGCGCGAGCAGAGTGATCTCCTCATCATTGCGCACGAGTCTGTTCTTCGCGTTCTCTACGCCTACTTGATGCACTGCGCCACCATGGACATTCCTATTCTCAAGTTCCCCCGTGATGAGATCATCGAGATTATCCCCGCCGCCTACCAGAACGAGGCCAAGCGTGTCCACATCCCCGGTGTCGACCCCAAGATCACTCCCGGCTCCCCCGAGGATATCAGCATCCCCGTCCCTGGTGGCGGCGGAAGCGGCAGTGGTGTCGCCAGCGGCAACCTCTCGCCCATGCCTGGCATCTCGTCTCCCGCGGAGCCCAACATCGTCGTCGAGCGCCCGCCCGAGAAGGTCATCAACACGGCTGCCGAGATGGTCGCTGATCGTCAGAATGATGAGGACTAAGGGTTGTCTTACACACACTGGGTTCTTTTTTCTTCAAACTTTTTTGGAAGCTCGATTGGTCCACCGATTATTACTTTGCTCGGAAACGAAAAGGATGCTGAGAGGCACATATATCTCCCTGCCTTTATCGTTAGTGGTGGACCTGAGCGAACGTGGAAGGAAGGACATTGGCAAAGGACGACGGATCGGAATTTGCTATCGCGGATGGAAAACCCCATCAAATTTGCTCCTACCGTGGGATAACTTTGCCCACGAAGATGTTTTGCGTCCTACGTTCAGGACGCCGTTTCCTCCCAGTCAATGGCGGGAAACAGGAACATGGTACTCGCTTATTCAAATGCGTCAAAAAGGGAAACACACAAAACTGGGAAATTAGGTCAGGTAGCTGAATCTTGATGAGTGACGACCCAGTCATCAGCAGTATTATATTCTATCCCAAGCTATCTGTGGTGTGTAGAGAGGGATGGATGACATCGATTCCCTCTCTCCCTCTTTGCTTCCAATTCCATGGTATTCCGTTTTTCTTCTTTTCATGATCCCGAAAGGAAAGAACAAAAACCCCGCTAGAACACCCTTCTCGTGCTGCTCATCATCTGTAGGCGCTGCGACCTCTCTCGCGAAATCACCTACAGTGTATGTACCTCTTCTCTGCTGCTGCTTTCCAAGTCTATCTCGGTCCACCAAACTCCTCGCTATTCCAGGGCCGAGACAAGCTCTCGTCGAATCTGACCCCAATTTTATCAACACGCTGATAAACTCATAACTTTGTCTTCCTGTCTGTCCTTCGTTCTTGATCTGTTTGATCTGTCGTCGGAAAGTCTCTACATCACTGCGCACTCTCGCTCCGGCTCATCTCCATCCTTGTGCTTCTTCTTTTCTGTAGAGCGACTCTTGGACTTGCCTCTCTTGTGATGCCTTTGATGATGCTCCGAGGATTTCCTTTCTTTAAGATCCTTGGAGTCTTTTCTGTCGGTTTCCGCAAGCGGTGCTGCAACCGGTGTTGGCTCGGCATCGGCGTTTTCGACGAATTCCTCTTCAGTTACTGGATCAGGAATAGGTGCACTGATGGATGTCGCGAGCGCGTTGCTGCTCACATTACTATTGGGATCACGGAGCGGCTCCTTGCTAGGTCGCATGAGCCCGCCGAGTCGAGTCATCGTAAGACTGATGCGGCCCTCTCCTGCTTGACTCGTAGGTCTGCTCTTGCTCTTGCCCGTGAACAGAGCAGCGGCTCGTGAAAGTCTTTGGGCCGTTGTCTCCTCTCCCGGGGTCACGGCGGGCGATATAGCATCCGGTGTGATTGCTGGCGTGCCTAGGGTGGAGTCCGTGAAGGTGACGCTACCCCGTCGAGAATCCTTGAATCCTAGGTACGGCTCGTCATCGCCGAAACTTATGCGGCTAGGGCGCTCCAAATCCGACGAAAAGCGAATGCTAGGTGCTTTAGGTGGGGATATTGAGGTGTTCTCAAAGTAGTCGCTTCGCGATGATGACATTCCGGAGTTATTGCCGTTGACCGGGTTTGGTGTGGTCGGTAAGTTGACGCTGACCTTGGACTCGTTGTAAGAAGGAGGCTCGGTCTCTGTCTCCTCTGTTGACGCCACCTCTACCATCGGTACGATCTGGTAAAAGAGGAGGTATGGCATCTCGTCATTCAAGGCTTGCTTGATATCGTCCACATATGTGACCCTGTTTTCGATGTTCAAGTCGTCGAACTTGACCCATTGCGCTTCCTCGTAGTCGGGAGGGGGGTCATTGTCATGTCTTCTGTTATCGGTGAGAAGTTTGGGCGCAACTCTGGCGAATGAGATGTAGTGTCCGCTGTAGACGGAGTCGCCACGATGACAGACCACAGACTGTAGCACTAACTTATACTCCATGCTGAAGCCGTTGGGGTCTTCTTCAAGCTGCGTCTCGTCGCCAAGCATGAAGTGCGGAAGCCTCAGACTATCCGGGATGTCGATAAAGGTGTTCTGGCGCTGTGGAACGCCGGAGTTTGACATCATGTACCGCTTCAGGCAGATACCGACAACAGGGCGTTGGTTGAAGTTCATAGCGACCTCCATGTCGTTCTTAGGCTCCTTGTTTCCGGCGGCGTGCCACGGAATCAATCTGAAGAACTGCCAGGCTGGAATCGTCACGGCTTTCACCACGGTAGAGCTCGTCCGTCGCGCCTTTTCCAGCATGGTAGATGGCTCGGCCCCTTTGCCTTTGTCTTTGTCCTTGTCCTTCTCCTCCAGGACCACACGTTGTATAACACTAGTTGAACGGTGTCTTGGAGTCGGTCGTGACGAGCTACTAGGAGACTCTGGCGCGCCATTAGGTGCTTGCGAGGCTGTCCACCGCCGCTCCAGAACTGGTGAAAGCTGCGCGGGAGATGCACTCAGCGAGTCTTGCGCGCCCGCCTCTAGCTTATTCTCTTGAGTAACAATCCGTATGCCATTTGTGGCTGTGTTCGGGGCTATCCTCTCCGCCTCTTTCTTGTCCTCGTGGCTGTCCCTGAGTACGTCGACTTGTGTGTTGAAGTATTCTTCCAGGCAGTCTTCCAGCCTGATCCCTTTGCCTTCGGAGTCAGGGGGCACCGCTAGATTCAGAAGTCTCTCATAGACCAGCTTGTGGTCGTCCTTGTCGTTCTTGCCATGGTGGAAGAGGTCGACTTGTAGTTGTAATAGGGGCAATTGGAGCGTCTCGGTGACGAACGCGAAGGCTTCGGAAGTATCTTGCTGCTCAAGGAGCTTGGCGTCACTCCAGCCGCACTCGGCCAGCGCATCCTGTATCAGTTTGGTCTGTGACAATTAGCGTATGTTGAGTACTACAGGACGAGCCACAACTCACCATATCCGCGTGAATCATTTTCCCGCTCCTCAGCATGTTCACCCACAAGCGCAGCAGCGTGACCAATTTGCGCCTTGGTTCGTCCGTAAATTCGTTCTTCAGCATGCATTCGAAGGCGTCCAGCTTCGCAAACATGGCGAACAACAGAGAGTCAAGGTAGCATGTGACGTTGCCCCTGTTCTCTGCGCCAACCATCTCGATTTGAGGATTGTAGTGTGTAACCTTGCCGGCCATTGCTTTGCATTGCAGCTGAATAAACTCGACGGTTTTGTCGACGTCGCCGTCGGCGAATTTGCTGTTCAGGGAGTCTCGAATGTGTTCAGCAGAAACGTCGGTGATGTTTCTCTCGGCAAGAAGGTGTGTAATGTCTTCGATCTATGGTGTTGTTAGACTTGTGCAATGTTGCAGTCCAGCGCTTGGTGTACCTTAGCCATCTCCTTCTCCTTTATTTCCTCGTCTGTCGGTGCTCGATCGCTCTTGAAAAGCGATCTAAACGCTTCAGACGAAAGTGGTCGATTCTAGGTTTGGAGAGTGGGATTAGTGTGGCTGTCCCCATGGAAACGGGCTCTGAAAAGGACCATCTCCAGTTCCTGGAATATGAAGCTCACCTTTTGCCCTGGTTCTGAGGATTTGCTCCTACGATGGGTGCCATTCCTGTCTCGCAGGCTAAGAAACTTTTTGCCCTTCATGGTTGCAGATCCTCTGTGCTGCCAGTAGCTGGAGTAGCTAGGTTCGCGATTTGGTGCCAAAGGGGCTTGGCCACTCGAGAGAAGCAGTCGTCTCAGCGGTCCGGAATCATGGCCAGGTTGAAAGTCGCACCCCCATCGGCCAGCAATACGGGAGTGGGTGAGGTGGGGAGCGAAGCTGTGTGAAGATGAAGAATGCACCGAGTGCGAGGATAGGTATGGAGGGGTTCAGGCGCGTGTCGGCGGGGCAGATTTTCGCAGTCGCAAAAGACGGGGCTGGGCCGCTGGGATGATCAGGTCTGGACTCTGGGCTTTCCGATGTAGCAGCAGAGTGATAGGATTTCGCTGTTTTGGTAGCCTGCGACGGTACGGTATGGGTGTTGATCAAGTATTTGTTGTCCACCAAGTAGCCAAGCTCGATTCTCTGAAGCCAAAGAGATATGCTGCTTCGGCGTGAAGAAGAGAAGAAGCAGAAGTGAGAAGACGGAGTCCTATGGTTGAACACACGGGGGACTGCTGAAGCAATAAAGGTAGCGAAGGACCTTCGACTGGCTCCTGGCGCCAACAAGGGTCAGATGGTGGTGGTTCGTGGATTTGGCTCAGAAAATTCGGGGTCCAATGTGAGCAGCAGCTTTGACAGGGTGCCCACGGTGAATTGGTGTGTGGAGAGTCACCAAGTGGACGGACCATAGAAGGGCGCCTTTTCGTACCGGCGCGGCAAAGCTTGGGTGGAATGGTACTTGCGGCCCCTGAGAGATTTCCACCTCAACTTCCTGCTGGGGACACTCGGCGTCCTTTGCGGACTTGCCGTCAGTTGACTCGGGAGTCTGGGAGCGCCAGGTCGGTGGAGGGTGGCGGCAAGGCGGACTTTCAGGTTTGCTTGCTTGCTGTTACTGTTACCTCAGACATACGGACACGACGTATCCAAGATGACCGTGACCCCGAGCTGACCTGTCCTTCCTCTAGCTGACTTTTGTGGTATAGGCTTTTTCGGTTGGTAGCCGAAGGTGTGTATTACGTGGTGAGATGGGACCGAAGCAGGTAGTGTAATAGCAGGGGAAAAGCCAGAATGTTCTTGAGAGCTTGGCTGCCACAATTCTTACATATGACCGACCAAGCTCCGAATATGAGTAAAAGTAGCCTGCCCCAACATCCAATGTCCACGCGAGGTGACATACGTAAGGGCTTGTCCGGCGTGGGAGGAACATCCGAAATTGACTAGGCTGCCCATTTAACAAGATGAAAGTGGCAAGTCGCCCATCGCATCAATTGCAGGTCATTCGATCCCCTAGTCAAAATGGGAAATGTTGAGTGGAAGTCTTGACCTGGCCTGCACAAGAACATTTTAGGGTGGACGTGACTCTGGTCAAGTCTCGCCTCTTGTTTCGAGGTGATTTATTAGGACCCGAATGATACCCTATGGGACACATCCTGGAGCGTCCCTTACTTCCAGACCTACGTGCGCAGTAGATCCGATATCATGGCTCTGTGGTCCATGCTCCTGGTTTCATAAGCCTCCTGCTCCGTGATTTTCTTTTACACAGAACAGGCTTCGCCAAGAACAGACGAAGAACAGCTAGAATAACGAAAACAATGCGAGTGTCTTTCACTGAGCCACCCTAGAGGCTTAACTCTAACTTAGCACGAGAAGCAATGCGCTTACACACACTCCCGCACCCCATAGCAACGCCCAACGCCCGCAAAGAAAGATCAAAGTCTCTGGACAATGAATGGGAACTCTGTCGCACCATCTGCTACTCCCAAGCCCCCCCGCCTTGTGTGTGTTGGACGTTGATCTGTCACTGAAACTAACCTCCAATCCGATAGAAAGCGCTCGCGTAACCTGTACACGTTCGCTTTCGCGTCCATCTTGGGTACAATCAGGCAACCTGCATGTTAGCGCGCGCCGCCGCCGCACATCGAAGAGGGCAAGAGGCACACAGTGTCCATCGTTGCCCATTTGTCCATCCCATCTTTGCCTGATCGTGTCCGAGAGTGCTGCTCAAGTGTGTCTCCCCACCCTGTCAGCCCGGCATAGCGGAAAGCAAAGCTCCAGCTTCTGCAACCGAACGCGCGCTTGCTGACCCATTGAGCTGGTGACTGACATTCAGCTGAGGGCCCGAATGACTGCTACGTAATCGAGCTGCGTGCACGATTTACCCGCGCTCTAGTAGAATGGATCGTCGGTGCCTCACTGTAGGGTAGTCCGAAGCTCGATGGAGGGTGTCCCGCTGACGGCGGCCTGGTTCCCGATGACGACAGTGCAACGACGACGAACCGACCTTGAAGGCCCGAAAGTCCGGAGGCTTCTGATCACGTTCCATGGAGGTTCGCTCCGACGGCCCCCGAGTGACACGAGGATGTCACTCCGTGGTCTGTCGCCTGGAGATCCAGGCTTGCAACCGCAAAAGAGTCAAGCCACAGCAATCCCCGGAGCTGAGCACTGAGATCCACTTTTAGAACCGTACCAGCCACAGGTGGCACGGGCCGACTTGAGCATTTCGAGATTGAAATTTCGAGCATCGCGACTTACCTTTACAGACGTGTTAGGTTGCGTCACAGTTGAACGAATAGCCATGGCCACTCTACGGGAAAGCTCCCGATTAACTCGGTTTGTCTGCAGGCAACGCTCGCCGTGGCAATTGACCCCTCTCGTCGCCCGGCGATGCGAATCTACCGGTGCCGCAGAGGCTCAGTTCCCCGACCTCGAGACCTCGTCCCTGGCTGCGCCTGGCCCTGACGATGCTGCCATTCAAGCTTTCAACACGGCGAAGCGCTTGTCTGACAGACCGCAGCAACTTCCCGGAAACAGGTGCGCAATGAAATACTCAACTACTGCGTGAAACAGAAGGCTAATAGACGAGGCGGCAGATACCAGTACCATCCCCCTAAGTACGACAGAGGTCCTCTTCATCCTATTCAATCACCGCCCTCCACCGATCCTACGGCCCGCGACTTTGTTCCTGGACCCTTTAACCTCCCTCGGCTGCGCCAGACGTACGATACGACCATCGCCGCCGACCTCCTCACGATGACCTACCTTCACAAGCCCCCGGGTACACCAGACCCCCCGGTACGGGAGCGTCTAAGGGCATGGGACGACTCCTCGCCATACAACAAGAACCGTCCCCTCCGCGGACCCAGAGGTGGTAGCAAGCTCGACCTACTGGAGAAGAACATCGACTGCCGGTCCGTCCCCAAAGTCTTGGCCGTATCGCTGCACACCTTCATCCCCTCAGCCGCCAAGTTGCCGGGACAGCTCCAGGTCGCTCGTTCAGTCGTCCAATCCATCAGCGGCAACGTCCCCGAGGTCACCAAGACCAAGAACAACGTTATTCAGTGGAAGATTCGCGAGGGCGACAAGACCGGTGTCAAAACGACCATGCACGGTCCCCAGGCGTACGAGTTCATTGATAAGCTGATCAACCTCGTCCTGCCCAAGATCAAGGACTGGCCCGGTGTCAACGCAACCACTGGTGACGGAAACGGTGGTATTGGTATCGGTCTGAGACCCGATGACCTGGTCTGGTTCCCCGAGCTCCAGATCAACTACGACATGTACCCTGCCAAGGTGAGATATTTCGTCTGCCTATATCTTGTGACCATGATGCTGACGAGTCTCCATAGCTCCTTCCAGGTTGCCATATTTTCATCCACACGAGCGCCACTTCAAACCGCCAGGCCAGGCTTCTGATGCAGGCTCTTGGTCTTCCTTTCTACGGAAAGTTCAAGGATTAAAAAGGGGGGACGTTATTGAGAAGGGGTATCCCGTTTTGTACGATATCAACACATTTAGAAAGCCTGTATATGAATGTACCAACAGATACGGTCACTCTCGAGGTGTTACTTTGTGCCAAAATTGTGCGATCAAATTCTTGGTTCATCTTATGCGGTAGTAATCGTCTAATACCATAATCCCATGTTTCTTTTGGTCGCCCCGTACGTCAAAAGAACCCTCATGCCGAACCACCCGCCGAAACGCCGTCCATGCAAGTTAACCATACCAAATCCTCCCCAAAGCCCATCCTTTTCTCGCACTCCTTTTCTCTCTATGCCGTAATCTTGGCCTTGAGCGCGTTCATAATCTCATCAATGTCGTCCATGTTCTCAGCATCAACCTTGCCGTTACGCAGGCCCTTCTTCTGCAGCTCATCGGTAAGAACGTCCGCGCCGGGCTGGTAGTTCCGTACGGCGGAGCTGAGCGCATATACAGCCTTCCTCCTCACGGCCTCCTGCTCGCCGTCCTTGGTCGCGAGCGCGACGAGGGGCGGAATGCCGCCCACGGCAAGCAGGCGCTCCTGACTGGGCAGGTTATTCTGGACGGCGGTGCCGACGCACCAGGCGGCCATGCGGCGCAGCTCGTGGGCCTCGTGCTCGAGGCAGGAGAGCAGCGGGGTCCAGAGGCCGAGGTTGGCGATGTTGTTCGCGTTGTCGAGGTTCTCGATGAGCTGCTCAAAGTTGTCAAAGGCGATGAGCTTGTTGTCGAGGGTGATTTCCGGGTCCGGAGAGGTGATTGCCTCCATGGAGAGCTTCATGAGCTCGGCGTCGCTGGGGCCATTGCCGAAGAGGGCGGCGATGGCTTCCGGGTTGAGGGTGCTGGCGGGCGCTCTTGCGGCTGTGGCGTCGGCGGCGGGTGCTGAGGCGCCGTTCTCGCTGGCTTCTTGGTTTTCGATGCTCCATTTGAGGAGCTCGTTGAGATGCTTGTCACCCATGATGGATTATTTTGTGGTGAGTTTCTTGAGGTGTGGTAGCTTGAAAGAGTTTCTTGGAAAAATGAACCCTTTTGACGGTTCACTTGGACTGGTTGCGAGATTGAATGAGAATCTTGAGGTATGTGTATTGTGTTGATGTGTAGAGTTTGTTTGCTATCAACTTCCAGTCTGTCACTCACTCTCACTTGAACTCTCATCAACATCAAAAAGTTCTCCATCACCAAGAGCCACTTCCCGCTCTGACTGGCTGCTTCTGATTTGCTACCCTTTTCTGGAACCTTCAAGAAGCTTGCCAATGAGCGAAAGCGGACTAGCGTAAATCTCACGTGAGGAGCCCTGATCAAGGCCGGCTCAATGCGTCCTTTATGCAGCTCGAGTCTTTGAAACTTGGGCAGACAGACTTGTGGCCAGCGAATCTCTTACAGCCCAATGATGGGATCATCAGTTGGCAATTCATCTGCCAGTCAAATATTGGATACCCTCCCGGACTCTGGGTCCGAAAGTCTTGGACTTGTCGAGGCATTGATCGAGCACACGATATTGTAGTAAGGTGGCTGGTAAAAAGACGTGAACCAAAAAAAAGTTCCAGCTGCCCCACCATGGAATGAGTTGCCCCTCATTGCCGCTTTAATTTGAGGTAGCCATGGACAGAGCTTCCTTGAGGTACCCAAGCACCCAAGCTACGATATTGCGACGCTGAGCTGAGCAGCATCCAGCAATGAAGTCACTGAAGCACACGAGGCCCGGCAACTCACAATTCTGTTGTATCCATCGTTGCTGAGATTCCCAGGCCTCAGCCTTGCATCTTTCGTCTAAAAACTTTCCTGGTCGTTCATTTCCATATTGCATGCCTCGCTTGACAGGATGCAGCAATCAGGCATAGCGTCCCCGCCGTAGATGACAGGTTACAGCTTCCGCCGTATTCTCCTATCCGATCTGTGCTAAAGGGACCCGATCAACGGAGACGCCGCCCGGCAACCCGGAGCTTCCAGCTCAGCCACACTGGAAACGTAGCACGGCGTGTAGCTGTCGCCCGCGCTGTTTCTTGTTGGGCCTGCCCACACAAAGCTCGAAACACAGTTCCAGGACACAGCAAGCATAGGCACATGTCGAAGACGAGAGCGAGCCCGTTGACGAGGTTCTAGCTTAGAGTACGTATGCGAGATGCGATATGCGAGGATGGCATCCGAGAATCCCATGCCAATCGACCCCCTAGGACCCCAGGCTCTCGTTCCCGCAAAAGGCGTCCATACGCGGGTACGCAATTTGAACCACCAGAGCCGCGACCCCTTCGAGCCTGTCCAGGAGAGTACGGCCCTTGCAGATGGTAGCTAGGCAGGCCCGTTCAGTGGTGTCGGCTTCGGCGTGCCTTGAAGTACCTTACCTGCTAGACTGCCTGGCCCGTATGCTGTGCTTCCGTGCCCGTTCGTCGCCGCCTTTGCTTCCGCGAGCCCGACGTGCTATGTATGCTATGCAGACGACGGGAAGAAGGCAGATAATAGTTCTGTGAACCAAAATAGATTACCTATGCCTGCTTGGCACCTTCGCCCGTGTCTTTGCTGCTTACGGAAAAAGATGACGTACGACTCGGAGACGAATGGACGAGCAATTGGACCGCTGGCATGTGGTTTGCTGGCGCAAATCCGCCCGCCGCCATCGAGCATCGAGCATGAACCAGGCGGCGGCGGCGGGAATCTTGTTGAGAGTCTCACGTGGGCGTCGAGGAGCGGCCCCCCGTTCCACAGTCCATGAAGAGATGGGATGGATTCGCGGTACTGTGTCCGCTACCTCGCGCTGCCGTTGCTGCAATGCTGTCCTCCCTGGCTCTCCGGCGCGAGATGATCTCGGCCAGGCTGGCTCCCATGATCCCATGCTCTTGGCCTGGGTCAACCTTGTATTCTCATCAGACCGTAGCGTGCGTGCAGGTTGTGGATGTGGGGATGCCCTTGAAGATATTAGAGGCGTCACAGTCTGGAGAAGAATGGCGCACTGTTGGGCCCGTGGCTTGGCTCGATTGGTCCGTGGTCGAGGCCATGGAGGACGAGGTTAAGTGAGCACCTCTCACCGTCGGTTTCAAGCTGCCTAGAGAGCAGATGGCGACTGACGGATAGGGTGACGAATGCTCTTTGTTGCAATAATCACTGCCTGAAGGTTGAAGGGGATAGATAAGGCACGGGGCCCGGCGGGCTTCTTGTTGGTATTCGTATTTGCTGTATTGAATATAGCGAGAAAAGCCTGAGAAACAATCTTGTTCCACGTTCATTCAGATACGATACCTGCTTCGAGAATTCAGTAAAAGTGTACTTATCCGAAAACCGACGGGATATTTGCATTGCCCACCAGCATCAAAACCCAATTGAAGGTACAGCACCCATATCAACTTCAGCCACCGGAATCAGCGGTCCAGACCGGAGAAAAGAAGACGATACGGATACTTGGAGGGTCGCGCATCTCGTCTGCAATATCAAGAGGTTCCTCTTTGCCTTCGCACCCCAGTAGGTATCACCACAAAAAAGGGTGAGTGAGTGAGTGAGAAGTGTGTTCCCTCCCGTACCCCACCACACTACTTTGCCAGTCCTAAGCAAAGCCCCCCCGAGCAGCAAAGGAGCAAAAGCACGGGCCACTGTCCCCAAAGAGACGGAGAGAGGCGAGAGAGAACGCGCAGCCTCCCACCTCAGTCACAGTGCCTCCTGGGCAAGTCCCAATGCTCCTATTGCTCCAGGTCCCCCCAAATGAGCGGTTCCTTTGTTAAAGCGGCAACTCAATCCCCCGGGGCGGCGCTGCCACTTTCTGCCACCTGTTCCACGCTCTTGCCCAGCCCACCACCCATCCACCTCACCACCTCACGTCCATTTGCTCACCCACAAGTCGGGTTAGGTCTCCAGCTGCTTTCTGACATCGAAACCTGGCCCGCCAGACAAATCGCAGCAGCCAACGAAACGCCGAGGAGGCAAAGAGCGCTCACCGCACACTGTGCCTGCCATTCCCACTCTTCTCCTTCTTCCCCCCTCCTCCACCCAAAATCGACTACCTCTCATCTTCCCGTAATCTTTCCCACTTTCGACCTCACCACCCATCGACGCCCTCTCCCAAGTTCTTTGCCATCCGCTCAGGACTTCTGCCAGTTCCATCTCGCTCCTACGATTCCGGAATCGAGTGAGCTGTCTTCGTTTGATTCTACATTTCTTCTATTTTCCCAGTCCTCACCCACAACCTAATTCAAAATGGAAGGTACGTGACGCCATCTCCATCTCTGCCAGCAATTCACTCCCTCCACGACTCCGACGCCGCCTCCCCTCCCCTGGCCTCATCCGAGTCGCGATGCTCGACTCTATCAATATCCGTCTTTATTGTGCCTCACTTGCTAACGTATATCTGTACAGAGGAGGTTGCCGCCCTCGTTATCGACAATGGGTAAGCTTCCCCGCCGTCTCACCGACCATTCCGCCTCCTGGGCCCTCGAAGGGATCTGGCCAATCGTCAGCCCTCCTGATAACCCATTGGCACATGATCCATCGATACAAAACATCCTACAATGAATATGGTTCTGACTTGATTCCAGTTCGGGTATGTGCAAGGCCGGTTTCGCCGGTGACGATGCGCCCAGAGCTGTCTTCCGTAAGTTCCCCCTCACCCGTAGACCGCAATCCTCTCCGTCAGGGGCATACCGATTCGGTCATCCATACTCGAGACTGTCGATACTGACTGTCCCTTAGCCTCCATTGTCGGTCGCCCCCGTCACCATGGGTAGGTTCATCTCTCGCTGCGGCAATGCCACTTCCTGCGCCCGCGACCTAACACGTGCATAGTATCATGATTGGTATGGGCCAGAAGGACTCCTACGTCGGTGATGAGGCACAGTCGAAGCGTGGTATCCTGACGCTCCGCTACCCCATCGAGCACGGTGTCGTCACCAACTGGGATGACATGGAGAAGATTTGGCATCACACCTTCTACAACGAGCTCCGTGTCGCCCCCGAGGAGCACCCCGTCCTCTTGACTGAGGCCCCCATCAACCCCAAGTCCAACAGAGAGAAGATGACCCAGATCGTCTTCGAGACCTTCAACGCCCCAGCGTTCTACGTCTCTATCCAGGCCGTCCTGTCTCTGTACGCCTCCGGTCGTACCACCGGTATCGTTCTCGACTCCGGTGACGGTGTCACCCACGTTGTCCCCATTTACGAGGGTTTCGCTCTTCCCCAGGCCATTGCCCGTGTCGACATGGCTGGTCGTGACTTGACCGACTACCTCATGAAGATTCTCGCTGAGCGCGGTTACTCCTTCTCCACCACTGCCGAGCGTGAAATCGTTCGTGACATCAAGGAGAAGCTCTGCTACGTCGCCCTCGACTTCGAGCAGGAGCTCCAGACCGCTTCCCAGTCCTCCAGCTTGGAGAAGTCCTACGAGCTTCCCGACGGTCAGGTCATCACCATCGGCAACGAGCGTTTCCGTGCTCCTGAGGCTCTGTTCGCTCCTTCCGTCCTTGGTCTTGAGTCTGGCGGTATCCACGTCACCGTCTTCAACTCTATCATGAAGTCCGATGTCGATGTCCGTAAGGACCTGTACGGCAACATTGTCATGGTATGTTTTCCACAGCGATCACATAATTTAGCGCCAGCAACTAACAACTCTACAGTCTGGTGGTACCACCATGTACCCCGGTCTTTCCGATCGTATGCAGAAGGAGATCACTTCTCTTGCTCCTTCGTCCATGAAGGTCAAGATCATCGCTCCCCCCGAGCGCAAGTACTCCGTCTGGATCGGTGGTTCCATCTTGGCTTCTCTGTCTACCTTCCAGCAGATGTGGATCTCCAAGCAGGAGTACGACGAGAGCGGTCCCTCCATTGTCCACCGCAAGTGCTTCTAAGGTAAGTTGATGGCGGAGCGAACCTATAGCGTGCGGCAAATACTGATGAGAATGTAGCGTCTTACTTCCCGAACCACATTCTCGCCCTTCCGAAAACACATCGATTCCAAAGAGGCAACGACCGGTGCAAGGTCTCCATGGCGTTGCATATACCGCAGTCAGGTCTTATATTGGCGAAAAGTTGTTGACATGGTCAAGAAGTTTGGGTCGACCCTTCTCCAGAAAGATTTGGTCCTTGTTTTGTAGCAGGGTGCGCGTGGGCGCGTATAGGGGCGGATACGTCTGCAACTGAGGTCGATCATACAATACACTTTGCTTACTGTTCCCGAGTTTCGCACACTCGCTTTTTTAGTGATGTTATAATTTCACGAGAATGCTTTAGCCAGGAGTAGAACTGGACCGATCTATTGATACAGTGTGGCCCTTTTGCGATCAAGTGACGTTTAATACTACGGATTTTTACTTTGTACAGTGGAACTAGGATCAGCTGTAGAAGAGGTCTTTACGTCCTCAGAGCTTGGATCGCCGTTCGTCTCGTCTTGAACGGCTTCTTCACCAGCTCCAGCTTCGCTCGCCCCATTATTTTCTTTTTCTTCCTCAAGCTGACGGTATTTTCTCTTGCTCTTCTTGGACGCACTGGCGGCTTTCTTGCGCTTTACATCGCCGACAATGGCGGCACGGCTCTGGTCGCCATTCTGCAAGTTGTCAATCTTTTCGGCCAAGATTTCGCGGGCAATCTTGCGGTTCTGGGACCGGGATCGGGTTGCTTGGGACTTGACCACAATGCCAGTGGGTATGTGTTTGAGCTGCACGGCCGAGCTCGTCTTGTTCTGTTGGAAAGGTGGTGTGGTCAGCAAGGAAGAACATGGACGGGAAAGCTACCAGTCAGTCATGCGGTCTTTGTATCAAGTTCGAGTGCCGCCGCATTGCATTGCATTGGACGGCAGAAAAGGATAAGCACCGGGTACGGTGTCAGTGGGTTGAACTTCACAGCAACGTACAATCTTCTGACCACCCGGCCCGCTGCCTTTGAGGTAGGATTCCTCAATATCGGAGTCTGGAGGGGGTTTGGGCCGAGGTGGCATCTGGTGCCCCTTTAGCGATGCGGAGGGGGATGTGCTGAAGAGGGCGACGAGGGGCAGTGGCAGCGGTAGCAGTAGTAGCGATGCCGGCCTCGCCGCTGTAGGCGTAGGGCCTCGGCGCATGAAGGCATTGGCGTTGGATGCGCCCGCCAGGAGGGGAAGACGGGTTAGAAGGGGTAGAGGAGGAGGCATCGCGCGCACCGGGCCATTGTCCGTGGGTTTGCGGATTGTTGGAGATGGGCGGCGTTGGTGCTTGGTGCTTGGTGAGGTGAGGTGAGGTGAGGCTTGCTGGTGAGGTTCGTACTTCACGGCGCGCGTGGTGGGCCGTGTCGTTCAGTATGGGCCGCATCAGATGTGGAGTGCCAGCAGCCGGCGGACGGCTGGGGCCCGGACGGGAGGTGCATGACGAAGAGGTGTTGAGAACGGACTTGTGCTGAACTGCTAATTCGGAGGTTTTTTGGGAGGTGAGGCGACCAATGAGAGGTTGAGGTCACTCAGTCTTTACTGACTGGCGACCTGTAAATTGACTCTCCACTTTTACTTTGCTGGCAGTGTGGAACCTCTCTTCTCTCCTTTCCCTGTCAGTGCTTCTCCCCTGCGGATCTGTCGGGTACAGCTTTTTGGCGGTGGCGCCTTTTGCTCAGTAAGTCAGTCACTCTGGTGGTTGTTTTGTCGCGTGGGCGGGCCACCAATTTCACTGATAAGATTCCCTCCCCCGTCCCGCGCAAACCCCGTCCTCGGACGATACCTTAGAGTTCGCCTTTTCTCAACCCGCTTACTTCCTTCAAACTTCCATCCTCGCCGCAAAGACGATTCCCACTGAAGTTGCTCGGTGTTTTCGTACGACGGAACGTCAACACGACAGTTTGTGAACGAATTGGCAAAGTAGACTTTACTTTTCAACCGCGACACGTTCGTTCGAGAAGAAACCCTCGTCCACCTCCTTTTTTCTCCCCGTGGTCGCCGCCACCGCGAACTTTCAACCTCCGTCGAGAACCGCGAGAACCGAGCGGTCGAAGCCCTTCCTCCCCCTAAAACCAGACACACTCCTCCGAGAACATACAAAGAAATCAAAAGATGTCGGCGCTCCAGTCCTTCAGCAAGTGGCTGCACCTGAAGCAGTACCAGATTGAGGTCACCTTCAGCGTATACATCTTTACGCCCCTGGAAAAGTTCATCTTTTGTACGTTGTCTACCGTTGGCCTTCTGCGCCCTCCTCTCCGTATACATCCGCAACAAACTGCCGTCCATACTCCTTTTCCTCCCTCTAGTTATTAAGATGCACCATATCCAAAGATCGCACGAGAATTCCCCCAGCTAATCCTCCTCTCTCAGACACCGTCCTCTTCCTCCTCAGCAGCTTGACCATCATCGCCACCGTCCTCTACCTGCCCCAGCACATCGCCTTCCTCATGAGCCGCGCCTGGTTCTACATGCACGGCGATCCGATCGACGCCGTCGTCGACACTGTGGTGGACGCTGTCGAGTTTACAAAGGCCGCCGTCGAGAGCGTGCTGATGGCCGAGAAGACGGGCACCACTGCGGCCGCGCTGGCTCAGCAGACGGTCGAGCTCGTCAAGGAGTTGTAGAAGAAGGGCGCAGAGAACCCCTCTGTGTATGGCTTTTCTGCTGTATTCTTGCCCACGCACGCACGCACGCACGCACTTCTGCTATATGACAACGATGCATGCCGAATGAACGAACTGGAAAGGGAGAGGGAGATGACGAGCAGGTGTGGGAGGATGTTAATGGCGAACATGAGCGGACCGCCCGATGAAGAGCTCGAAGGGCGTGTCGCATGTTGCGCGCAAACGTGTGTTTTTTCCGCTTCTGGTGCGGGCGTTTTCTTTGGTAGGTTGCTTTAATATGAACCAAGTTCATTCAGTTCAGGTTCGGATACGAAAAAAGGCATATAACATATACATACTGGAAACTCAATATCACACGCGGCGACGCGTGTGTTCTTAATTCAGAACCCATTCATACATGGTCCCAGATCTCAAAGCCTCCGGATGTCTATGGGAGGAGGAACGCGTGCTTCAAAACGTGAATTCATTTGATTCATTCGTCCGACTTGAACGGTGCGCCTAGTCCTGTGAAGCTGTATACCCGCAAGGAACTATCTTCGCCGGCGATACCTAATTCGTCTGTGTTGCTCTCGCTCTTTGACGGTCGCCAAGCCAGTTGCGAGACAGGTTTCGGGAGGCAGAGGCTTCAGGGAGGGAGGTCAGCTGTCATGATCAAAGTATATCAAGGAGAATCAAGAGGGGCAACTTACCTCGACGCAAGCTGGAGTGTGCCGGCCGGCTGGAACGTCTCAGGGGCTAGCGTGCAAAGAGAGATTGTGCCAGACTCGGTACCGACGGCGAGGACGAGCTCGCCACCGGCACCCCGTCTGCCGAGGAAGTCGACTGCCGTGACGGGCCCGTCAAAGGCAATGCTCGAAGCCAGAGTGAAGTCGATCTTGCTGACGCCTTGCTCATCCCTTGCGCCCTCCTTGCCGACCCATACCTTGGCGTTCTTGTCACGTCCTGCCGTCACAAAGACCCTGCTACTGCTGCTACCGTCATCCGTCGACGGAGGCGCCCACGCTGCGTCAAGGATCATGCGCGTGTGGCCCTTAGGATTCGCCTGGAGGAGCGAGTACTGCTGCCCGTCACTCCCGCGCCCGAAGACGGCCCACTGTCGGTCTCTGCCCACGCTCAAGAGGAAGCGGTCGTCGGGGGAGAACCGCAGCCTCGTGGCGGTTAGGGTATGCGCCGCCAGCGGTGGCCTGACCTCGGTCCAGCGCTCTGTCTCGAAAACGCGGATGACAGCATGGTTGAGAGAGCTCGCCTTGCAGGCGCTGGCGACGAGCTTACCGTCGTGGCTGGTGGCCAGGCAGGAGATTTCGTAGCCGTGGCCGTAGAGTTTCTCTGTCTCGGGCCAAAGGGTGTGGCGCGAGAGGGATTCTTCAAAGGGCGGGTGGTCAATGTCGAGCATAGACTTGCGGACGACGGTGGCCGGGTCGACGGCCTCGCGGTCGTACTGGTCATCGACTTGGACTTCCTGGTCGTCGTCGATGGCGTCGATAGCCTTATTGGAGAGGCCTAGCACGGGCATATTGGCGCCGTCTGGCATGGACTCTGCGGGCGCGCCGCTCTCGATCCCGCCGAGGGTCTGGAGCATTTTGGCAACGGCGCGCGGCTCGCTGAAGACGCGCATGAGCTTCTCATCTGCCCCTGAGACGAACTGGGATGCGCCGAGGGTGTCAATACAGTTGAGGTCGTAGCCGTGGATCTGAGGACGGGACATCTCGTGCCACGAATGGACACCGGCGACGGCATCACCGCGCTTCCAACGAGCGTGGAGGCGTGTTGTCTGATCCGAGCTAGTGGACATGAGGTAGTCGCCGTCGCGGGACCATGCGATGCCCGTGACGGTCCTGGTGTGGCCACTGACGGCGATGGCGTTCTTCCACTGGTCGCGCTCTATGTCGTAAACCCAGCGACGCCAGCTGCCCGTTCGGCCGAGGCAGACAACGGACTTGCCGTCGGGTGCCCAAAGACCCGTCCAGAAGCCACCGATGCTGCCCGTCGCCGTCGTCGCGCCCTTCTCTCTGCTGATCTCGCCTAGCCTGACCATGCTGACCCATATTCCCGAGGTGCTGTCAGCCTCCCACATGGCGAGAGAGTTATCTGCGGATGTAGAAAGCAGCTGGAGCTTGCCTTCGCGGCTTGTGAACCACTTTGCGCTGTAGATCCAGTCCTCGTGGCCGAGGAGAAGGGCCTCGAAGGTAATGGAGAAATCCTTGCCGCCGGACTGAAGCCGGTGGGCCTTATTTGAGGGAGACTTGCCCGGCAGATAGGCACCACTTAGAGGATCTGAACCTTCTGCGGCGAGTGATGGTAGCTCCTGGCCCAGGTGCAAACGCCAGAGTCTGACGTACTTGTCTTGACTTGCCGAAGCGAGGAGCAGGTCACTGTTCACCTCTTCCTTCTCCCATGTGAACTCCAGGGACCGTAGCCAGCCTTCGTGGCCTGCCAAAGTAGCCTGGAGCTTGAAGTCGACTGTCTCGCCCGCAGCGGCGACAAATATCTGTACAAACGTTTTTGTTCCCGCTGCGGCTAGGACGAAGACGTCTTCGGCTTCGTCGAGCGCTGTAAGAGCCAAGCACAGGGGAAAGTACTTGGGAGCGGTTTTGATAGTTTGGTGCAGCTGCAGCTGACCGTCGTCAAGCTTCCAGATCTTGATGGTTGCATCGGCAGCCCCTGAAGCTAGAAGAACCTGTTTATGGGCCCCCTTGGACCGCAGAATGGCGATACAGTTCACGGGTGCCGAGTGATCGTGGACCGTCTGAATACACTCCCCTTGGTTCGTCTTTGGGTCCACTGCCCAGACCTTGAGTGTTTGGTCATCTGAGCCACTGACGAGGAGCTTGCGGTCTTCGCCATCCACTTGGGGCAAAAACTTGACTGCTTTTACAACCTCCTTGTGACCACTTAGAAGAGTTGTGATTCCCTCTGCATTTTGTGACTGATTTGTCCATCGTCAGCGTAGGGACATCAAGCAGCGGGCCGGGGGAAAGGGCTTACAGTTGGCGCCCACAAGGCAATGTTGCAGTCAGCGCCAAAGGCGAGAAGACCACATGGGCTCCAGTCAGCGACGGCGGTCTGCCTGTTGGCTCCTGTTGACAGGTACTCTATTGAAGGCTGTGTGCCAGCCATATTGTCTCTCTCGTCGTCGCCCTGAGATGCTGCGTTGAGGAATGACTCTAAGGGTTGACAAAATGCGGCGATGTGATTGGCTCATGGGTTACAATCAAGAGGTGAAGTTGAAAATTTCTTAGTGGGGGCGGGGGCATCCCTCCGGGGGGCCTGTCTGCCCGCCTTACAGCGCTTGAGCGCCGCACCGTTCCAGGTTTGCTCCACAGGCATTCGGCAGAGGCTTGGGCTTGCCACCGGAGCGCCTGGCCCGACTGCCTGATCCAGTGATGCCCGTGTGCTCAGGGCCTTCCGTCCCCCCAAACACTCCAGGTCCTTAAGGTAGTGACAGCCGTGTACCTAAGGTAAGGTACCACCACCCGCGCCTTACAGACGCCTAACCTGCCATCCACCCATCCATCCCTCCTTCCATCGCATCTTTCTCACACTTGTCCGTGCCGTGCCGCGTCTCAATCTGACAAGCAAACAAACTTTATTACCATTACATCTCACATTCTTCATCTATTCTCCGACGTCTCGCAGCTGCCGGTACTTTGGATATCGTGAGAGATTTATATTACCAAGCCTCACAAAAGAAAAGAAATGGCCGCAGAAGCTGCAGATGCGGGGGAGAAGATCGCCGTCGTTGTCGAGTTCTCGTGAGTCTCCATTCTCCGCTCATCTCTCTACTCTCATCTCTCGTCTCTCTTTTATTCCATCCTGTGGCTCAAGCAACGTGTTTCTTCTGGACCGGTCCCGTCTCCCAGACTCTGGCCTGAAACCCTTCCACGCAGGCTGATGGGGTCGACCCGAGGACGATTTCATTTGCATCTTGCATATATCGTTCAGGTACGAATGCATAACTGACATGGTATCTGGTGGGCAGCGGCGGCCTGGAGATGCTGTTCTCTGATCAGCGGCGTCACGCTCTCTCTCTCCCGGCGGTGAACAAGGAAGGCAAGCCCGCAAACATTGCCTTTCTCATCAACCATCTCTGCGAGAACACGATGAAGGACTCCAGGAAGGAGCTTTTCGTCCTCGATGGTCATCTGTACGTCTTAGAGTCGCATCACCCACGCGCCGTCTCCATTCTTGGACATATCTTCATTTCGGCCTCGCCTTGCTCTGTGTTTCTCCTATTCTCACCCCGACGTTGCCTGTCCTATGCACGCCGTATATCGCCACTCTGGAGCTTTTCCCAAAATCTGCTATGAACGTGCAGAGTAGCTATATCGAATGCAACGCTAACGTGGTCTATGTAGTCGCCCTGGCATCCTTGCCCTCATCAATGACGCAGACTGGGAACTTGAAGGAGAGGAGGCGTACGAAGTCCAAAACGGTGACAACATCCTCTTCGTCTCGACGCTTCATGGAGGTTAAACGGCGAGGGGGGCGTGGGTGCCCTTTCTCGCGGGCCAATGACTCCTCCTTTCAACATGAGGGGCCCTGCAAGTGTTGCGGCCGTATCTCTGGGTCCCTGGAAATAGCAGTATGCATCTTCCCAAGCCTGCTGCCTCCCCGCCTAGGGCCCGGCACCGATAGAACGACGTTGAAACTCAGACGCCCTCCCCTCTCTCGCTTCGTGCAGCCGCATCGCAACGCATCGTCTCGACTAGTCTGCGGCCGTAGCCGTTGACCCGGCGCCTCTCTTCCCCCCGGCCCCGGCCAGCGGGGAGATGCAACTCGTGCTTCCGCCGTTGGTCTCACTACACTACTACAAATACACCACAACCCTACATGTATCCTTTCGCCATGCGCGCCGTCGAAGCAATGAAACGTCCCGGGAGATGTTCATCCCTGACCCCCGCCGCCCTGCAACTGCCACCACCTTGCTTGCCGCATGTCTTGTGGTCGCATCGTGGCGGCAGCTCTTCACCCCTCGTGTTCCCCTTGCACCTTGGCTTGGCTCCCCCGGTCGCCCCGAGCTGCTTTCGCCATCATCTAATTTCTCCTAGTAAATAACGGTATGCAACGTCGATGATGGAATGCCTAGCGGGATGGACCTCCGGGAAGCCTGTCAAAGTCGCATGCCCTGCCGCGCGCCACCCTGAACTATCACGAAAGACGGATAGCGCAACGCTGGCAAGATTAACAAGTCTCTTTGCGCCACGCAGGGCGACTGTCGAAGGCCAGGGGCGGTCAAGGGTTCACGTCCCATTGCCCACTAGCTTTGCGGCCGAGATGGAGGATTGGACTGGATCAACGGGTTCCATATCTGTACATCGACGCTGCTGCACAGTAACGGGCAACGGAAATGTGCCACAATGCACTTGAAAATGAGGCTTTCACCAAGAAAGCATTTGTTGAGCAGCCAGCCACAAGCCCAGCTCGCTTGCTTGCCGCGAGGGGCCCAAGATTGCCGGCCCCTCACTCCTCCGGGACCTTCCCCCGGCGTGCGCGCACTTGAGACAGAGGCGGTGAAGAAAGAAGGGGTCCGTCATGGTGATCCGATGGTGTGCATTTGCAGCTGTGATGATGCAGCCCGGCAGCCCTTACCTACTCTCTTCCTCTCTCTCTCTCTCTTTTGGGGGAATAATCTGCTGCGCACGTCCATTTGTGCTCTGCGCTGCACGTCTTCGGCTTCCCACCGGGCTGCAGGAAAAAGCAAATGGGGACAGTTGCATCCCGCGTGCGTGCCGCGCGCTCGATCCTAATGGTTCAAATCCGCTCTCCACCGTCTATCTCTCTCCGTACGGATGCCAATTAATTACCAAGGGGACCGGACAGGGAAGAATATCAAAAACACACAGGCTCCATACGTTCTCGAAGAAATCAAGGAACTCACGCCCTCCTGGAGATACGCACGTAGCTGTAGGACCCCCACACACATGGCAGACACTTTTCGTAACTTTTGCTCGAAATGGACGAACACCCTCTTTTTTTCTTGATTCCTTAGAGATGTCTCTGATTCCCAATGGTGCAAGACTCCGAGATTTGCTACCGTCGTCTCTGCGGAGTATACCGTACCGACGACCTACATGGACGCGACTGCACGGGAAGACGGTTCATAACGTTTTCTACATTTGTCGGAACATACATGATGTACTCCGTACCGTTCAAAGCTCAGGTGAGATTGAGATTGAGAAGAGGCCAGAGAGACACACAGCGTTTGTGGAACGTGAGAATGGGGTGAGCGGAACGCAAATAGCAATACAACTGAGACTAGCTTGCTTCACATCGTGCAGGAGCTGGGATTTGCTGTGGTTGCAGATTACTGTTCCTACAGCTGTTTTTGCTGTCGTTGCTGCTGCTGTTGGGTCGCCTGACGGTCCTTCTCGGCGGTGGTTCCAGATCCTGCTGGTGGGTTCTGTGCAATGCTACTCGTACCATGGTAATGTAACAGCAGGATGTGGAGCCTTTTTCTAAGACTTGAGAGTATGGAATTATGTAGTAATGGACGAATGTTTGAACATCATGTGGCGAGCTGTTTGAGGGTCAGACATGGAGAGAGATAAGGCGTCTGGCACGTGGTGTTCTTCAGGTTACACAAATGAACTTGGCCGTTCGGCAGTTGTTGTTTGTTTACTTTAATGTTTGGTGACGGGATGATCTAGGAATGCTTGCATGTAGAGCTGCACACGTGAGGATTTGGCGCGGGTGGAGCTTATGGTAGACGAAACAGGCTGAATTCCGAGTGGCATGGTTGGTTGAAGGTGTCGTTTTCGAGAATCAGTTTTAGGACTTTACTCAAAATCAGTTGACTTTTTGAATAATTGTGCTACATGTCATAATGCCCGGAACATGACGCATAACGATCCTCGGGAGTAGACCTTTTAATTGGAGACATTCTGCATAGTTACAATAAACTAGCCAAAATCCTAGTGCTGGTTTCTTGTTGTTCGGTTGTAAAGGTTGAGTTTGGGTGAGAAACAGATAGCAAGTTGAGAACCAGATTATAGTTAGCAAATAATGTATGAAGTTTAGGAAATTGATACTTCAAGCCTCTCTTAAACATAGTTCACTTTGAGAGACTATTCGTTGCACCTCAGTGGGAAATCGACAAATGTCTTTGAGCTGGAGCAATCTAGGCATGGCAACCAAAATCAGATGAGCCTGTATTAAGATGTTTGCGAAATTCTTATCAATAAGTAAACTCAATATTCACTGAGAATTTGTTCAAGACTAGAAAACGTTGAGAAACAAAGTTGCTTACTAACTCCGAGATTGAAGAGGTTCTGAGACTCTGGAGTTAGAGTCTAGAGTCCTAGATGTTGACAGTATTGAGTTACAGATTAACTAGCGCTATGTTCATAACCAAAAGATTGCGTCACACTTTACATGCTTACCCACGGATATGTAGAGTGCGAGACTAACAAAGCTTACTTTTGTAGAAAATTTAGTTATAAGATGTATCAACTGCACCACGCCAACCAAGTATGGAGGAAAGGAGACTAAGTGTTTTGCAAAGAGTCTTGCAGTCAAGAAATGTTCTTTTTCTACGTTCACGGTTCAGCCCTTAGCCGTTTCTACGTCTTCTTAATGATTAGCTGGACTCCACGTCCACATTGGAAGTTTAGGGTAATTACATTTGAATCCCATTGCTAGAGTCTACTCATGGTTTTCTTTACGATTTCCTTGAACCCTCCCGAGCATCATTCTTTGCGTGCCATTCATTTGGAATTTGGAATTTGGCACCTCATGAATGCATACAAACCAATTCCCAATTCACCTCATGCAGAATCTGTGACATTAAACTTTTCAGAAAAAGGATCCCAACTCGCATCCGTATGCCTCTCATACTCCATCAAATCCGCAATAGACGTCGCCTCCTCAGCACCGTACACCTCGTCAATAAAAGCCAGCGTCGCGTCGATGCCCGCAGACACTCCCGACGAACTCCACACGTTGCCGTCGACTACCCACCGCGCCTTAGCCACCCACTCGGTCCGGGGCCCGTGGACGACGGTGCTCGCCCACGAAGCCTTGTTCGTCGTCGCGCGGCGGCCATCAAGAACGCCGGCGCGGGCTACGACGGAGGCGCCGGTGCAGATGGAGATGAGATAGCGCAAGTTCGGGTAGGTCGTCTTAATGTAGGAGATTGTGGCATTGAGGTTGGGTGAGCGCGTCCATAGGCCGCCTGGGACCATGAGGACTTCGATATCCTTTGGTGCTGTTGCGTATGTGTGTGTTGGGAGGATTTTGGGGAACTGTACGTTAAGCGTAAGTGTTCACGTCAGCATTGAGCAATTTCGGTATACAAGCCGCGCGGAATCTGTTGCTCTGTCGGAAAAGGGGTCGGGTGCGGGAATGAATAGGCAGATTATCACTTACGAAACTCGAGTTTTTGGCATTCATGGCAGCGGAGACGGGCTCGACGGTGACGGGATCCATTGTCTCGGAGATGAGATACAGATTCATTTGGTGGTTCTTGGCCAGTAATCCTAGGGCATCGATAGGTCCAAAGACGTCGAGCATCTCAAAGGCTCGGTTGACGATCATGCCAAAATTTCTCGGTAGGGCTTTTGACGTGGATGTAGGAGATGATGATGTTGTGCTTGTTGTAGAAGGGCGAGGAATGCCTTTTGCGACTTTTGTCAGTACGAAGGGCATGCGTAGTAGTACACTGAGGATTCAGAATCCGGAACGTAGTGCAAAGGAGACCACTTACACTCCCGAACCTTGGTAGAGGTTTGAAAATCATTTTGTGCTGCGGCCATCGTAACGAGATAGACTAGCAGGAGTCCAATCAGGGAGAAGGAGGACCGTTGAGGAACGTGGGAGAAAAGCATTCTGGCGAAGGAATGTGATTAAATGTACCCGCCGAGTCAACAGCGACGTATGGAAGTAACAATATTCCTCTTCAAGCTACACAATGACCGTCAGGTTTCACTGGGGAAGAGCAAACTTATATCACGACACGTATTGGAAGGTCCTCGTTTTCCAGAGGGAGGGTTCATGCCTTTCCGTAGCACTGGGAAGAGGGGTCATTTACCTTACCTTCCGGAGAAATCATCCACAACACTTCATCTAAATGTTTCCGGGAACGGCAACCGCAGACGGGTGTGGGTAGTTGCCCCAAATGCGCGCCCACCGTCCCGTCATCAGTGAGCTGGGGTAGGACCATGATGCTGTGCGACGATCTGATTGGCAAACTGTTCCTTCAAAATATGCTCAGTGACGGGTTTGGTAAACCAACCCGTTGAATCCATTAGATGACATGTTTCTTCAGCCAAGATCTGTTAGTGGTAGGGGTCGTGTATTTCTTCGCAAAGCGATGCGCTGGAAACTTCTTGGCGCGCTCGTTTGAGAACATTACCGGATTGGGTAATGTTGGTATTCCTATCACAGGGATGGTTCGAACCGTGGGTGACGAAGAGGTCAAAATCTATATATATTTAACTTCTGCGTAAGGTGTAAAAAGGAGGTTCTAACCGGAGGTTGGGTAGACCGTAGATCTCGTAAGTATGGTCTGTAAGTGGCCCCTGCGCGGGCCCCTTGCCTCGAGGTCGAATTGGACTTCCAATCCGACACTGACTATCTCTCTCTTTCATCGCCCAACTACGGCGGTTGGAAGTGTAATTCGATCTCGGGCTCCTTCGCCGAGGCTGCCCCCTTTTCCTCCTTCTTCTGCTCCTTGCGGGTTACCCATCCCTCCATCCGTATCGTCGCCCTTCCTTCGCCGACGAAGTGCTCGAGCCCCTTGTTGGGCGTTGCCTTCGTGAAAGCATCCGCCAGATTATCGTCCCCGTTGATCCAACGGATCTCGAGGATCTCGCGGCGCTCATACGATTGCCGGAGGGCCATGATGTCTATCATCAGCCTCTTCTCCTTCGTGGTGCCCAGTTTGACGAGGCACTCATACAGCGAGTACGAATCGGTACAGACGATTGTCGGTATCGTGGGGATGTCAAGTCGATCGGTAATCCTCTTCAGCGTCGTTGAGATCGCGTGTGCGATGTCGACGCCGTTAACCATGCCGTAGACCTCTGAGGCGAGTACACTTCGTGTGACCCTTTTGCTCTTCGTCGACGAGTAGTGGATGACATTACCGCGGATCGTGAAGTTCTCCTCTCCCATTGCCTCGTTGGCAAGGATTATCACATATCCCAATTGCGATGTGAGGTCGTCATTATTCGCGAATGAGCCGTCGACGAACACGTAGAGCTTCGCCTCCCTCAGGTCGATGGGTTGGTACACGAGCCCCCTATCGAGGTTCACTTGCTGCCACTGTAGCCGTCGGTTGAGGGCGTCGAAGTCGCGTTCCGTCGGCGAAGTGGCCTGCGCTGCCCTCGCGCAGTCGAAAGTGGCCTCTGGCTGACAGATGCTTGCGATGTAAGCTCCTCGTGCGAGCTCTGCTTTGTACCGCTTCTGGCAGTCGGTTGCCCTTGGGTCGATGAGGGTGATCTTCTCGCCTTGCCCCTTCTGTCGGAAGACGACATTCTCGCCCTCGATCGTGAGGATCCCGCCGTTGAACGCAAGTGGTGTGTCCTCTGTGAGGATCTCTTTTGGCTTGGCGGTAAACTTTGCCTTCTCCAGCTCCTTGTCCTCCTTCTCCATGAAGGCCGCATCAGAAAGCCCTAATGTGTCGTCGGTCTGCATTCCGACGATTCCAAATGGATCGTCTGCATGCGCGGAAACTAGGAGGCAAGGATCGTACGTCGATGTAATCATCGAGAGCTTGTCGATGTGGAAATCGTGGTATGTTGCCCACCAGTGAGTGCCTGACTCTGCGAGGCCGTAGAGTGGCTTCAGCACTTCGATAATCGTGTCGTCCGGGTATTTGCTTGCCATCTCCCTTGGTAGGTAAGCCAATATCTTCCTCGTGAGCCTTGTCGCCGATTGGGTGTATGCCTGGGTGATATCACGACTCCAGATCCGGTATCCTCTTTGCCGTAGTGATGCCATCAATGCCATCATTAGTCGTTGGCTGCAGCGCTGAACTGTCGGCGACTGCGTGAGCAGTGCCGCCTTCTCGACGTCGCCGTAGCCTTGTATCACATGCCTTGATTTCTCGTACGGCTGATTTGTCCCCTTTCCTTTGATCTCGCGGACCATTCGCGACTTGAAGATGCGGAGGTTCGCGTGCTTCTCTGGGTCGTAGGTGATGAATCTGTAGACCCCTCGATCGCGCAGTGTGTCGGCTTCGATGAGGTCGGAGCCTTCGTACGGTCGTCCTGCAGTTGTGATTATCCCTTGTTCCCTTAGCTTGACCGCCATCGCGAAGTCTGCTTTCTCCTTGGCCGTGTAGAAGACAGCAGTAGCCTTGGTGTCAGACATGAATTGCCGTTGAGGTGCTTTTCGGGGTCTTCCTCGGCGTCTTGCTTGCGGTGGGGGTACTGGTTCTTCTTCTGCCTCATCGTCTGAGGGTGCTGCGACGATGATCTCGTCGAGGATGGTTTCCTGCCCCTCATCGCTTGGTTGTCCCTCATCGCTTTGTTGAGGTGGTTCCCCTGGCTCTTCTTCTTCTTGTGGGTTGGAAATCACTCCGCTGGGGTCGACGTGGTACGGTCGTACCGCAGTGATCGACACCTCCAGTGGTTGGTCTCGATCTCTCGCGACGACACAAGATCGTTCGTCAATTGAGACTAACTTGTATGGGCCTGTCCATTGCTTTGTGGTTTCCCTCCATACCCGTACCTCCGAATTCAGGGGCATGTCGAGGTTGAGGCTCACGTCGGGCCCATTGCGCGTAGCAATGGCTTCGTTGACTTGCCTTCTAGCATTTGCCTCGCGGAGAGTCTTCATTGCTTTCTCGATTGCTCGCGCCCTCTGGGTCACATCTGGTGACGGCGGTGAGGCCGTCGTCGTTCGTGGGTATGCTCCGAACACAAGCAGCGTCGGAACGAGCCCCTTGGGTCCCATGGTATCATTGCAGCACTTGAGTGCCGTCTGGAGGCACTCTTCGTCCGTTGAACTAGGGCTCTCTTCCTGGATGATCTTGAAAGCTCTTTTCAACTGCTGGTGTGATCTTTCTACCTTGCCAATACTGTGGTGCGCTTCGACAGGGACGACTTTCAGTTGGATGCCGTACGAAGTGGCATTCTCCCTGAATTCCGCCGACTTGAAGCTGGTGCCGGCATCGGTTCTGATGCCGTCTGGTGGACCTTGGTATGTATCGATCCAACAGCGCTTCAGCGTTGCCCACACGGTCTTGGCTTGTATATCTCGAAGGAATTGGCCTCCTTGGAATGATGTGGCTTCATCGATTATATGGAGTACTGGTCGACTGTTCAAATAGAAGATATCAACGACGATTTCCCAATTGAAGTTGAGGTCGTCGTGTAATTTGAACTTGAATCTGCGCGGGCTCTGGGCGTTCATTTGGCACTGGTGGCACACCATCGTCAATTGCTCTAGAGCCCCTATTTCCACATCGTTCCCTGAATGTTTGAGGAGATTGTATAGTCTCGTCGCCGACGGATGGCCGAATCGTCGATGTAGTCGCTTGAGTTCACTTTCCGTCAAGTAATTGATGGACTTGACGTCTGGTTCAAGCTTCATAAACGCGTGCCCCCATCGTCGATCGACGAGCTCAGAGTGCTTTCCATTGGACATTCTATTCCTTGTGTTGTCAAACACAATGCCCAATTTATCCATGTCGTTCAGGCATAGGAGGAATGGTGTATTGACGGGTAGAATGTGGAAAATCATCGTTCCGAATCGTGTATTTACATCCACAGTACCTAAGGCACTTATCTCTTCCCCTGGGCCGAAACTGATCCTCGCAATGCCCGCGTTTGTAGTGTTGAGGGTCACTGGTGAGATCTTTTGGAGTGCGTGGAATTGTCCCTTGCCCCCCGTCGACCATTGTGATGCCCCGGTATCTGGAATAATCCCGTGGAAGGTTTCCGAGCCATACCTTTCGCTGGCATGGAATGCTTGCACTGGATTACCGTAGAACCCTCCTGGTGGGTATAAATTGCGTGCTTGTAAGCCCATCGTTCTCTTTTCCTCCCCAGGCCCTTTGACCTTAGTGCGAGCCATGGCTGCGGTATTAGCATTCGTGTCCCCCGTGCTGCTGAGCGTTGTCGTTGGCTGAGGGACCTTCCCTTGCCAACCATGGAGGAAAGCCTGCTCATTTAGGGCTTGTACCGCTCTCTGTTCGTTCAGCATTGTATATCCTCCTGAGGTTGACGGGGCGAAGAAAGAATGGGTGACATCGTTAACTTCGTCGAAGTCGAGGTCTTGAGTGTACGGGGTAAGATCTTCCTCGCTCTCAGACGACTCGATTGCGTTCGTTGGATGGTCCTCGTAGACCACCAGGAATTGGTTGAATCGATCATGGCCCGTCTTGCCTTGTGTGCCCTTTGCCTTTCTGTATTGGTCGTACGACTTGGCGCGTTCCTCATCAGAGTGGTTGCTTGACCAACAACCCTCCTTTTTGCATATAAAGCACTTCCCTTTCCGCGGTGCTCGGTTGGTGTTGGACCAGCGCCCCCCTGAGGAGTCTGTTCCTCCCCCCTGGCGGTTGCCATACCTTGCCTCTCTTCCTTTGCCATTGTACGTGCGGTCCACCCAGTGCTGTTGGTGAGGGCCTTCGTGAGATTGGAGGTGAGTCTGATTTGGCATCCTGGCTTCGATGTTGAAGCTGGACCTCAGCCTCGAGCACAGCGTCTCGTAGTCCTCAGGCGGTTGATGTAGAGTCATCTTTGCCTCTGGTACCCTCTGTACCGCCGTACATAGATAACCGACCTTTCGCTCATTGGTCCCCTCATTTGGCTGCGTCCTCGCCAGTTTGTCGATCCTGTCGATGAGCTCCTCGAGGATCTCAATTCTCGACTTTCCTTCCATTGTTCTGGCTACAGAGCTAAATGACAATGCCCTCAGCTCCGAGAGGAGCTCGAGGCTCCTATCTTGGGTCTCGAATCGACTTCGGATTGTGTCAACGATGCTGAGAAAGTCGGTTCGATCGATATTACGCACCGCTTGATAGTAGTACTCGGCAGCTTTCCCTGTCAGTATGACATTGACTACCGAATGATATTGGTGTTCTCGGATGCCGACTTTTTCGCAGTAGTCGTAGAACATCGTGAGGGTTTCTTGCAGGACCTCATATCTCCCCCCTGAGTACAATTTCTCTTTTGGAAAGATCTTCTTTAGGTCAGTGAACTGTCTTGTGCTGGCTACCGCTGGATCGTTCTCTTCGCGTGCTTCTCGTGCGGCAGCGTAATTGGGTGGTGTCTGCATTGTCGACCTCGTACTTTGTTGGGTGCTTGGGATCAATCCTCGGATTGGTATTGTCGTTGGGGTCGTCACCGCGATGGGCGGAATCGTCGTCTGACGCGCCTCCGGTGTGATCCCCCTTGTCTGCGCTAGATTGGGCGCCGCGATGTTACCGTTGGTGATCTTCAGCAGAAAGTCCGGTTGGTTCACTCGTCTGCTGAATTCTTCGTACTTTGACACTGCTCTGTCGATCTGATTCTGGTCCCATGGCGTGAAGTCCTCTGCGGCTACTGTCGCTGCGAGTGTCTCGTGGGCCTTTCGCCTTGCCCCTTGGGCTGGCAGAACGCCTCGGCAGTGGAGGAATCTGTTCACCTCCTTGACGACACCGGGATTAGCGCTGGCGAACCATTCATCTTTCCAGTCGCCTAGGTCGTCTACGACTCTGTAGAACAGGGGTTGCCCTTCGAGCCCCTTGCGGGCGTACATCTCCATAATGAAGACTAACGCCGCATCAATTTGCTCGCCATTGGGGTGGTCTGAGTCTCGATATGACCATTTCCCCCAGTACTCCGGATTAATCTCAACCCAATCTTCTGGGATGGGAGTCCTTCCGCGCGTTCTGCGTGCTGACTCGCCCCCTGTCGTCCCTTGGCTTGTGCTTCTGTTTGTAGGGGCCGGCGTGTTTGATCTTGATGGGGATGTGTCAGATCCGCTTGTTGGTCGTGGTAGCAGCGCACTGTCGTCGCTCGCCGTGTTTGTCGGGGTCTGGGAGCTTCCCGCGGCCTCCAACCTCCTTGCGGCGAGCCTCGTCACCATCTGCTCTTGGTCTTCTGAATTGGCCGCCATGTTTCTTGTTGACGGTTTTCTCTTCCTGTGGCGTACCCTATCGTATAAGAGAGGTCTTCCGGTGGCCCTCTCTTCGTGTTCTCTCCTCAGACGTCTTCTTGGCTTTCTCCCGTGCCAACTGGGGCAACAGGCTCTTTCTTTGCCTTCGTAGCTCGGCGAGGATGTGTAGTCTGAAGAATTGGGTACCTCACACCCCTTTACGGGGTGAGCGTTGTGATGCTTCTGAATCCCTTCCTTCCTCGTCTCAACTCCGCCTGGCTCTTATTCCTTCGGAACAGCCGAGGGGTGGTGGGTGTAGGTGAGAAGGGGAAGCTTGACCTTGGAATCTCGAAGTCGGTCTTGATGATGGCGATATCGCCGTCGATCCCGGTAGCCTCCTCGGATTCGACCAAGAAATACGCCTGGAGCTACCGGCGGGGTCTGGTTCCTACCTGAACACCCTATTGCCTTGAAAGTTTGTTTCTGTGGTCCTGAGGTGCCTTTTTATATCCTCCAATTGGGCCTGTTTCGTCGTACGGTCGAGATCTGCGGTGGATTTGCCAATCTGGCGAATCTGGTGATTTCGCTTGTTTTCCTCTGTTGGCGTACGGGCCGCCCGTGGATTGTTGAGTAGGACAAATCGCGTGAGGGCGACGTAGGTAGCTTGGTCGCCTTCTCGCGATTCCTTCAATTGCGGTTTGTTTTTGACGTGATGGACGTCGACCTTTCGTGGGCAGTCAAGGGCTGCGATTCCTCTACTTCGTTCCGTCGTAGAGATTCGCGTCTTGTCGCCTGCTTTCCGTCGGGTAGGTAGCACGATTCTCCTGTCGCGTTCCGTTCGAGGAGGTCGTCTCTTCTGCTTGCGAGATGCCTTGCTGATCTGCGATAGTGGGATTTAACCACTGATCAGTGTTGGTATTCCTATCACAGGGATGGTTCGAACCGTGGGTGACGAAGAGGTCAAAATCTATATATATTTAACTTCTGCGTAAGGTGTAAAAAGGAGGTTCTAACCGGAGGTTGGGTAGACCGTAGATCTCGTAAGTATGGTCTGTAAGTGGCCCCTGCGCGGGCCCCTTGCCTCGAGGTCGAATTGGACTTCCAATCCGACAGGTAATTTGCTCAAGACCCTGGGAATATTCGACAAAGTACAGTGACTTCGACAACATAGAACTGGATCCAGCGACAGGGAACAGGTAGAGAAACATGAGCAAGTATTGCTTGAAGTATGAATGATTGAAGATTAGACATTTTCTATCAAGAAAAACAAAACGCCTGATTCAACACCCCAGTTTCCCATTTGTCCAACTCCGATTCACAGGCTTTGTGTTGTACTCCATTATCTTCATTCATACCCCATTTTCAAACAAACATCTCCACAAAGCGGTGATAGAAAGTCATCCCAAGCCAGCCAATAACTTGGAATGCAGCCAGCCTCCGAACCCAGTCAAATCGTCCCTTGCCCTTCGCAGCAGCCCTAGGCCTCTGAGTTGGGATTGGTGCAGGGGCTACGATAGGTCTTTGGGCAACGGGCGCCACGGCGACCTCCTGTTCATCCTCCTCCTTCTTCTCCTCGCTACTTCTCTTGGAAGCAGCAGAAGGGTTGCTTTTCTTTGGTCGTAGGACGAAGCAGGGCGCATTCCTGGTGGAGATCTCACCGGTCACAGCGCCCAGGCTCACCGCCTGGCGAGGGACACTGGCCTTGGTAACGAGAAGGTACGGGCTGCCCTCCACCTCGACGACGCAGTTATGCCATGGCGTGGGAATGTGAAGCAGGTCACGGGAGGTCATTGGCGTACCATCCGGCGAGAGGCCCTCGACGGCGCGGACGACGGCGGGGTCGAAGAGTTGAATCCCGAATTTGGGACCGGCGTTGTTGTGGCTATAACATCGAGATATATTAGACTCAAGCATATTGGCCGAAAGGGTTTGGTTTTAGACGGAACATACGCGTGAATTGAGAGACGGACATGGTTAGGAAGAAGCAGCTCGACTAGATTAGAGTATGCTTGGTTCCTCTGTTCGTTAAGTTAGCAATCTGAGACAAAAGGGGAAAGACAACGTAATATGATTGGTGCTGCATGTTTTGCTTACCATGATCATCTCAAACGCCACCTTAGGCGACAACTTCTTCCTCTGACTTCGTGTCATGCCCAGAGTAAAAGGGTGAAGCTCGAGGTCCTCCAGCATGAACCTCGAGAACCCGCGATACAAAGCCAGAATGGCTGGATTCTGGGACTTGATCTTGGCCCGCACCGCAGACTCCTGGGGCTGGCAGCCCGCCATGAGGATCCGTCTGCAGAGCTCAGCCTCCAACGTCAGCTTCGTCTCGACGTGGTGCTCAATGTCTGGGATGTTGAGATCCTTTGATAGCGACGAGAGCTTATGCTGAGACTTTGACTCGTTGAGTTCAAACAGGTCGACGAGCGACTTGAAACCAATTCTGTCAGTGTTGCCTCTGCTGACGCCGACTGCGCGGTTCATCTCCTTCAACTGCTCGCCGTACACATCGACATCTTCATCGTCAACTCCGACTAAGTGGATTGTCAGTTCTGTAAGCCACGAATATTGCCCTCCCCCCCTTTTTTTTCTTTTCTTCTTTTGTTGGACTTACTGCAATCGCTAAAGACGTGACCGTCGCTGATAATCCACATCTTGGCACCGGGCTCATACACTCTCTCGATAGCCTCTACAAATTCGTGAAGTCGCTCGAGAGCGAGTTGCTCTCCGCGGTCAGGGGCTTTGCCGAGGACCTTGTTGGTATTTGACGATTTACACGGGAATGCAGGAAGACAGAGCTCGATTCTGGCCTGCTGCGAGATGAAATGCCGAACACGCTCCGTGAAATAAGCCTTGCCGCTCGCTTCCCACTGATCGTCTTTGCCCTGATATCTGAGAAAGCTGTCAAAAAGATTGACGATCTCGGATGTGGCGTCTGTAGGGGAGGCTGTAGAGGTGCCACACTTCATCCGCTCATGGTCGCGGATGGCAAAGTCGGCTTGGTCTAAGAGCAGTTGGACAAAAAAATCATCAAACTGTGCGCTGGATGTGTCTTGCTGAGACGTAGTGGCGGCATCGATGATGAAGCCCGCCGTCGTGCTGGAAGCGCTCCGCTGCATCTCATAGAGTTTCCAGCCCTGGCACGGCCCATCGAGGTTTGCGGACACGGGTTTGCTTGGTGCCGTTGTGCTTTCTCCTGTTGATGTCTGAAACTTTTGGCTGGGGAGTTTGTGGCTGATGGACGAGTCCCATTGCTGCTGCACGTAGCCTTTCTGCGGCCCGGTGCAGTATAGCAGCTGTCCCTGCCCGTCGTGGACGAAGGCGGCCTGGAACCGGTGGAAGATGGAACTACCGTCATTGGAGAACTCCATTGTGAAAAGAAAAAGGGATTAAGAATATGTGTCGTCTGATGTTAGAGTAGTGATTAGGGAATTATAGAGTTTCGTGATGATGTCGTGGCTTGCTGATTAGGTAGAGAATCCGGTGGTCTCTCGAGGAGGGCTTATTATAACATTAAACATAAGAAGGCGGTAGAGCAACTCTAGAAGACACCAACACTTCTAGAAGTCTTCTTTTGGGGGCCTGATTGATCCGATTGGACGCGGCTCGTGGTTCAGGTGGTACGATTATGTTTAGGTAGGTTGTGTGAGAAAAACGTCCTTCTTCAACTCGAGGAATACCGAGGCGGGCTGTGAAATGTGTCCACCGTACGATCAAGACAGACCCAAGAGAAAAACGAGGCGTTGGATTGCGTTTGTGCCGCTTCGACGCAGATAGGATTATTGTCAGCTCAACACAGGAAGGAACAAAAATAAGACAGATGTTGCTGGCTGTATGGATACAAGGAAGCCCCGATTGTTGCCGAAGGAAGGAAGAGGGTTTAGCAAGAAGTTCTTCAGCAGAGGAAGGTGGCGGGACAGGGGATGAAGCCTTCCTAGTCTACCTAGCCCACAGACAGGTTGCATATATGGGATCACCGAAGAATCCTGAATCGAGGCTTTGCCCAACTTGGAAGAAATGCGAAAGAAAAGGACCAAGATCGTTGTACATGTACAGAGTTCAGCAGCAGGGCTGGGATGGATGCTTAGTAGAGGAGGGGCAGTCCGTAGAAATGGGGGCATGAACAAGATGCCTGTAGCGGGCGGCAGGCGGATGAGCCAAGGGGACCTGACCTTTTCCTTCGATCCTCCTTTTTGTGGCTCTTGGTTATTTTCTCTCGCACTCTTCCCTTTTGCTGAGAAAGACCGAGTTCCTTAGGGTAACACAAGATATTCAGGTCTTGTGTCCCCATAGAGCTGTGACCAGGGGGTCGTTCAGGCTCATTGTACTGTGTACAGGTACGAACACGCTGTTTGGGTCGCGTATTACAAGGAAGAGGCCATCTGATGATGATCCATGGTCAGCCCCTCGAGAAGCAAGCAAGGATTCAAGTGTCCATGGAAAGTGGGGGTACGACGGTACGTTTGCCAGCATCGTTCAACGACGGTTGTCGTTGGTCGAGAAGGGAGGCCAGTCTCGATGTTAGAAAAGACGAGCCTCTAGGAGAAAGACTGGAAGAACAAAAACGCTGTTCGGCACAGACTAAGAATAAGTCGAGGCTTCCATCCGAACGAACCAATACGACTAATCAAATCCCATTAACATCACGCCATTAAGATCACCTTGGGGCGAAGGCAAAAGACAAGACACTCCACTACCTTAAAGGACCAGCCATGCGGGCCTGCGCGCTAAGCAGCAAACCTTACATCTCGGTCTTGGGTTGCCATATCTCTCTTAGCTCAGAGCTGTCAGGCCTTGGCGTCGTCGTTGTTCATTTTCGAAGACTTCGGCAAAGTCAAAGTCAAAGGACGTGCTGACAGGGGGGGATGAAAGGGAAAGGCAGGGTAAAGCCAAGGCACCGAAGTCCGATGCTGCGCTTCCATGGGCCGCATGGCGGTCATTTCTTGCAAAAAATGGCAAGCGAATGATTTCCCCGCCTGATTTCTCACGCGCGAAAAAAGATGTTTCCACTCGAGTGCATATGTTTATTTGTACTTTGCATTTCCGTGCCCGCAGTGCAGGTAGGCTGCTTATTGAGATTCCTCAAGATACCGCAGCCAGCATACGCAGTATGCACCGACTATGGCGCGGCTCTCTTGGCGTTGGAATGCGGCTTTTCGAAAGTTGGAGTTGCATTCGGGTCGCTGTGAGGTTCATGTACGGATACGTGGAGGAGATGCTTTCCATTGGGTGGACGTACTTTCGCTTCTAATGCATTTGAACGAAGATCGAAGCGGCCTTCTCCAATCATGCCTGTCGATTAATTTAGAAGCGTTAAACCCTGGTTCTGAATTATGGAGAACCGAGAGTTTGGTCAGGGATGATGCGGGAAGTACCTGTTCATCGGGAGGTAGCGTCTTATTATCACTATGATTATCAAACTTTGTAACCCTATCTAAACCCCCAGAGAGCAAATCAAAACTCAATCTACACCAAACCGCCCGAACCCGTAGATCGCCCAAGTTTGTCTAGTTCACGACGCTCTTTTCATCGTCAACCCTGTCTGTCAAAACCAGCCGAAGTGCACGCGGATAAAGGGGACCGGCCTGGAGAAAAAGCGAACAAGAAGCTTTTCGTCAGCGCCGAAAATCTAGAAAGAGTGGAGAAGAGCTCGGTCTACCGGGGGGACATAGGCAGCGGCACTCTTAAACTTACCGGAGTCTTGCGGTCAACCCACATCGGGTCCAAAGTGAAGGAGAACTCGCGGACCAGCTGGATCAGGGTGGTCCTCATTTCCAACATTGCGAATTTCTCTCCGAGGCATGCGCGTTTGCCTGGGATAGAGTTAGCAGGACTACGATGACAAAATGATTCACCACTCCTCCTCTGGAGCCCGTCTTACCACCATGAAAGCTGATCCACTCCCCCCTTGCCCGGCGGCGGCGATAGGTTTGCTGAATGACTTCTGAGGACGATCCCCACCTGCGAATGTGAGCTTCATGATATTTCAAAGTATGTGCTTGTAAGACGAACCGTCCGGGGTCAAACTTGTCTGCTGTGGGACCCCACGCAGTCGGGCATCGGTTTGTTGAATAGCAGTGGTAGCCGACATATGTCCCTTTTGGGATTACGACGTCGCCGCCTAGCAGCGCCGTCTCCGCCGCCTTCCGGTTGATCAATTGACCAATAGGAGGGAATAAGCGTAGGCACTCGTAGATGAGCGAGGTGAGAAACGGCATGTCCTCTTTGGCCAGATCTGCTGAAGACTTGGCATCCTTGGAAAGGATTTCTTGGCGCAAAGCCTCTTGCGCCTCCTAACACCCCACCAGTCATGTCAGCAACGAACGCACGCGTGAGACGGCACGGGCCTGGGCATGTTTGCTGACTTACAGGATGTTTTGCCAAAAGGTACAGGCTCGATATCATTAGTAATTGTGGGTTCTCTTGACCGGCCACGAATGCTACGGTGAGGTTGTCGAGGAGCTGCTTCTCATTCCACATGCCCGATGCTCTGGCGTCGAGCATGCGTCTGCCCAGTTTGTCGTCGTATTGGCCCGACAGGGATGTTGTCTTCTCCACAGGCATGTGGTGGCTCGCCTGCAGCGCGCGTTTGAGCTCGTTCTTGAAGAGGCCCACAGTGCGTCGGGCCGCCAAGCGAGACTTGAGTGGCAACCTGTCGAGGAACGGAAAGCTCATAAAGATGGGCTTGAAGATCTCCCTCTTGACCGCCGTCTGGAGGAGATTGATAGGAGCATCTGCCCTGTCGAGTGCCTACGAAGAATCGGCTGCGGTCAGCACGCTGCGAAACACCCCTGCTAGATTCGGCGTTGTCGTGGGGGCCAGGGCGACTTACATGCAATTTGGTACCCAACACGGCTTCGGTGAAGTTGGACACGGAATACCGCTGCAACAGATCCTGCACAGCAACGCCGCCGCCGCCACTGCCGGCCCGCTTTTGGGATTCGCGAAGGAGACGGCACAGGCTGACTGCGTTGCTTTCGATGATCTCACCATCGAATGTCCTCTGGAGGCCTGGCTTGATGACCGAACGATAGTTCTTCCAGACGTCGCCTCTCGCCGAGATGACATTGTCGCCTGTTTGCGGGTTAGAACGTTTGCGAAGCACTAAGTGTGACAAAGGACACTTGCCGAGGAACTCTGCCAGGACGCTGTGAGGAATCTTCTTCTGGTTGCCGCTCTTCTCGTACAAGTCTTCGTCTTTGAATATCTCAACCAGATACGAGGGCCGATGCACCAAGATGTTCCATTGCGCGCCGAAGAAAATTTTGACTGCTCCGTGGGTACGCAGCGGCTTGTCAATGTACTGACGGAAAATGTCCGACTGATCAACGTCCTTGAAGAAGGGAATGAGGGCTACCCAGAACGGTATCGCTGGGATATTTTGCGGATATCTAGGAGGCAAGAGAAGAAAATAGTAAACGAGTCCAAGGAGCAGTGCTCCGAGGAGTAAAACTTTGAGCAAAAACAGCAGCATCTCGTCGTGAAGAACGTCTGCGATGTACGGTGTCAGTCAAAGCTGTGACAAAGAAATAACAAGCTTATATGTTCAAGGGCCGATATTCCGAGGAAGCGAGGAAAGACGAAAAGCGACGGTGACACTTACAAGGACCGAGATGAAACTTTCGACAAGATGGAAGTAATCCTCCTTCCTTCTCCTCAGCCCTACCCAAAGTAAGGTAGCAGAAACTCTAGCTGCCTAGAGATGACATGCAGGAGAAGGCTAGAAGACAGGATTAGAAATCACTGTAGGAAAGAACAGAGACCTCGTCGTCTTCTCGAAATAGACCGCATATGCGAGTTGGTGGTTGAGCATGGAACATTACATTTGTGCCTTTCGATATCAGAAGTTCGTCGTACAAGTCAGTCTGCAGAGCTGGGCCACAGTCAGCGGCACACCGGGCTGTGCGATGCCCGACGTATCGGTCAGTCGCACCAGGCAAAGTAAGGAACAAAAGGTCACATCCTTGGGAAGGTTGATTGGCCGCCAAGCGGGCCTGATGCGAGTTGTGATGCCAAGAAGAAGCAGACAAGGGATGGAGGAAGAAGAAGATGCAGCGAGAGAAAGAGAGTTTGATGAGGTTCTCTAGACTTTCCCAAGACGGGTTGGCGTAAAAGTGGACCAGGTCGTGCTCTCTGGTACGTATTTCAGCCGTAGAGGTACCGGTACTTTGGGCGGAGCCTCCCCGCATGCGCCCGCCAGGGAATTGCGGCAGTGCCCCGATGAGGATCCAGCAAGAGCTGACCGAGGGGGCCGGGGCCGGACGGATCCTTCCTGATCACTGCCTTTGATCTGTACGGGGTACGTGTAAGACTGGAAAGAGCCTGCCCAAGAAGTCAGGGGGGTTATTAAATGGACACTGAATCATTCACACATACCTTACCTACCCTACCTACTTACAACAGGCTCTACACTTTGATCCGTCCAGATCAGAAATAACGGTAATCACCGAAGCAGTATTGCTTCATTTTACCGCTTTCTGGCTTTTGACGGCCGTGTTTCTCCATCAGTACACATTGTTTCCGCCTTTTTGCTTCTTACTTTTCGTTCTTTGGGTATCTTTTCTGTATTACTTTGTTCAGAATCCTTTGTCAAAGATGGCCGACTCCAGTTCATCGACTTCGGGCACGGTAACGCCCACCAAAGATCACGCAATGTCTTCACAGGAGGTGCCGGCCCCGGCTAACACCACCACCACCACCACTAGCCAGCCGCCGCCGTCGCCGTTACCTCCAGACCAAGCCGACGGAGACCCAGAGAAGAAAGCCGGCGCGCCGCCGGCCTACTCGGCCTTCTCGCCATGGCGAAAGCGCTTCATCCTTATCGTGGTCACCGTAGCCGGCTGTTTCGGCCCTCTGGCCGGCAACATCTACCTCCCTGCTCTGCCCGTTTTGGAGAGCGAGTTCCACGCAAGCGCGACGGCCATTAACGTCACTGTGTCCGTTTTCATGCTCACGTTCGCCTTCGGTGTATGTTACCCAGCCTTTCAAACCCCACGTTCAAGATAGAATATAACGCTTACACCCCCAACAGCCCCTATTCTGGGCCAGTTTCGCCGATTGGAAGGGCAGGAGACCACTATACATCATCTCTCTCTCTATCTATATCGTTGCCAATATCCTTCTCGCCGCCGTACCAGCCAACTATGGCGCTCTTGTATTTCTTCGCATCGTTCAGGCCTTTGGGTCTGCGGCTGTCGTGTCGATGGGCGCAGGCACTGTTGCTGATGTAAGTGACTCGAGAGAACTTACCGCACGTCCGCCGCTCACCTTCCTAATCCAATGCTCAGGTCACTCCGCCCAAAGAGAGAGCATTCGCAATGAGCATCTTCCTCCTAGGCCCACAGCTCGGCCCTGTCCTCGGCCCAGTCATTGGAGGCGCGTTGACGGTAGCGTCATGGCGCTGGATCTTTGGCTTCCTTGGTAAGCCTTTCACCCCCTCAGCCAGTACCGGACTGAACCATACTGACTGTACCCTCACAGCCATTGCCGGCTTCGTGCTCTGGATCATCATCCTCCTCATGCTTCCAGAGACCCTGCGCGCCAGGGTAGGCAGCGGCAAGCTCTATTCGCAAGCTAGCTTCATTCTCTTCCCTCCAAAGCTGTCTTCGCCCCTGGCACCAGAGTCGGAGAGGGGTCCCCCGCCTCCAAAGCCGACTCTGCTCATGTACTGGCGCCTCTTCAGCTACCCGCCCATCGGCATCGTGTCCTTCAACACCGCCATGCTCTACTCGACTTACTTCGCCATCGCCGTACAACTCCCCACCGAGCTGGCCGACCGCTACAACTGGTCCAGCGCAGGCGTCGGCGCCGGTTTCCTCGCCGTAGGTATTGCCATGATTGCGGGCTCCTTGATCGGCGGACGCTTCTCGGACTGGCGTAGGGCGCGGGCAGTCAAGGCGTCTCCTGACAACACCGTCGACCCTGAGAATAGACTCGCAGACCAGATCTGGGGTGTCATTGTTTGCGCCGGTGGGTGTGCCATGTACGGGTGGTTCGTCGACATCTCACTCCACCCCGCCGCCGTTCTTGTTGCCACATTTTTGAGTAAGTTCTTGTCCGGCCTTGGAATAGATCATTCAGTTCTCACTTCCCATTCCACGTGAACTCGAGCACTGACGTTGTGACTTCTGTACAGCCGGCTTTGGAATGAATTGGGTGTTTGTGGCAACGACGGCCTTCTTGACCGAGTGCGTAGCCCAGCAGGCCGCAGGTGCCTTTGCACTCGGAAACATGCTCAGGAATCCCGGTGCTGCCATTGCCGCGCTTGTGATCCCTTCTCTCGTCTCCAAGATGGGAAGCGGATGGTGTTTCACTGGACTCGCGTTGTTGGACTTGGTCCTCGTGGGATCCGCTGTGATTGGTTAGTCCCCCTGATAGTCGCTTCTTGGAAAGCTTATATACTAACGGTGTGTCTCACAGTACTACGAATCAAATCTCCGGGATGGAGGGCAGCCCGCAAAGCTAAGATGGCGGCGATGGCGGCAGCCAAGCCAAGCGGACCGAGATGAGTTTAACGAATAATGACGAACATCAATGGGACTAGAGCGCGGACGCTCGTGGATGAGAGTCTAACACAATTATTGTCTAATGTTTATACAAATTTGATAATGTTCAACCTTAACGATCAACGCAAGTTTGACTCATTGAGTTGTTATATTATGCAGCATTGTCTTCGGTCTATTTCTCATACGTAGCAATGATTCTGTCTGCCATCGCCGGCAAAGTCTCCGCCACCACGTCCATCTCACCAAAAATCTCTGGTAACGCCTCTCCCTCCAGAGCAGTGCAGTATGCGGCTTTAAATCTGCAAAACGTTAGTGAGTCCGATGCATCACAAATATGTGCGAATAGAGGCATCGACTTACCCTACAGTCTTTGCAGTTGATGCATCCCATAAATGCGCCGCCGCAAACCAGGGCTCGCATCCATCAGCAGACAACTTCTTCAAAATAGGCGCGTACGCCTCGGGCGTCGGCTTCGCCAAGCCAGACGAATCGCACGAGAGCAAGTTCTCAACCGGCATCTCGACCCCGCCCCTCGAAAAGTAGCCCCCGACGCGGGCGATGTCGCCCGCCGTGAAGCACCACACGGTGAAACCCGCAGCGCGGAGCTTGGCCACGCACTCGGCGGCGCCCTCGCGCAGTCGCAGGCTCTTCCACTCGCCAATGAGGTAGTCAACGTCCTCGTCGCTCGCAAAGGCGCGCGGGTCCTCGATGCCGGCGTAGTGCAGGCAGCGGTAGAAGAGGGCGGTGAAGACCTTGTAGAAGACGACGTAGCGGCCCGACATGGAGAGGTAGGTGTACTCGCGCTCGGCGACCTCGAGCCAGCAGCAGCCGAGGAGTTTGGGCTGGATGCCGCGGGCGCGGAGGCGTTCGCCTAGGCGCTCGTCGATGGCTTCGAAGAGGTGCTCGTACGTGACGAGGGTACCGACTACGTCGAAGACGACGTTCTTCGGTGGTGTCATTGTGGTTTTTGGGGTTGGCTGAGGCGTGCTGCGAACTTGCGTATGTGTGAGTGCTAACAAAGGATGCCCGAAAGAGGTAGGTTCGGGGGTGGTTATTGGATGGTTACACGATGCAAGGGTTTGCTTCAGGGTATGTCTGTTGGTCCGAGAGGTCTGTACCAACACGATGATGTAGATTAAATATGAGGCTTATCACGAGGCGTTGCATGGGTGGCGCCTTTATGGAAGGCTGGGCTTCATCTTGAGACTTTGATGTTGTCTCCCCGCACGTGCTGCGAAGTGCGGGGAGTTCAGAACAGGCATCACATACAGTTTCCGGCGCCGATTCCCGGTTCCCTATCGACTTGTGATATTCGAGTGGGCCTTTTTGCCGGGAAAGGACATACTGCTGAGGCAGGAAAACGTTATCAGCTTCGTTTTATCTACTGGGATACTGCGGATGCTGGGATACGACTGTTAACGTTAAAAGGGGACCACAGTGCACAGCGCCGGCCCGGTGCACTCCCACGTGTGCTGTTGCTCTGTGAGCTCAGAACCCATGGCTTTGGGGAAAGCAAAAGACGAGCCATAAGTGGTATTCACACCGATGATGTGGAAAATTGTGGCGGGCGAATCCGACGCTAGACTGGTCAACAATCTGGGGAAGTTGAGCTTGGCGATAGGAGCCAGGAAGTCAAGTGGACGTAAAGTGGGTACGAACTGCTCTGTCTACTCAGATCTGGACAACTCATCGCCCAAGCAATCTTAGTAACGAGTGAATCACACAGGACATCCAACATTACGTTTTCGAGAGGGTTATCTTGAACGCCGGAGCCGGCCTCATATACATACTGTTTTCCGGTAGCCAGTTTTGACGCCGGTATTGGTTTGCATTACCCGGGTCTTATCGAGTCAACTGATATGCGGTTAAAGGCGACGAGAGGGGGCTGTGGGGGTGGAGACTGGGGACTTTTGTCGGATGCAACACCAAAACGGAAAGATAAGGACGGTCAATGGAAGTCCGAAGTGACGGATCAAAGCCGCTATCGGGATGCTCAGGCCGGGGAAAAGCCATTGGCATTCCAAAGAGCAATCAGCCTCTCGCGATAATTGGACTTGGGCGTAACTTACAACTTACAGATGACAATGTTCTTCGAAGCATTGAGATCGTTTATAGTTGAGTGTAATACTGCTAAGTGAATTGTTGTCGCAAATGACTTCGGAAGACTCAAGAAGACTCAAGAAGACTCCCAAAGATTCCAAAAGAAGGGGTAAGAGCGGTGCATAGCCGGGAAATAACTTAATCAAAGTGCTTTGAGATAGAATTATGAGTCTTTGAATTGTCAAACTGACTTACATGTATTTTATTGTATTGTAACTAAAGACACATTTATGATGATCAGGTTGCAAAGCGCCAGAACCCTCGAGTTCTCAACTAATCTACAAAACCCAGATCATCATGTAATATGGATATTATGTGGGTGTTCATGAAGGAGAGGATAATTGAGACGTGTTAATATGTATATGATTGGCTAGATTCTAAGATATATCTCGACACTAAGCTGGTTCGTTTACCTTTGTAGGTTCGCAATTAACATTGCCTAATATGCTCGAGGCTCCTTCCGGAAATTGCCTAAGCTGCAACAGCTAAACCGAATCAATGACTACAAAACTTGCATCAAGATCAACTCTGATTAACATGCTCCCTGCAAAACGCCTCTAATATGACATTTTGTATGAAACTCAAATACTCTACAGTTTTGCTGGCGGTTGATTGACCGCCTTCCAGCTCTCGAGGATCGAATTCCTGGAGCTGTCCAATCTCGCTTGAGAAGCCTGGTAGACCTTGGGAATACCCGTAGTCTTAAACTCCGACTGCTCCATAATCATCGATGCTACTCCCTTGGCCGAGAGGAAAATCTGCGGCATGCCGTGCCCGTTGAACCCGGCAATGATGAATTGTTTCTGTTTTCCAGGGACGACGCCGACGTGCGGCAATCCATCGGATGAATAGCCCATAACTTTATTGTTGTTAGTCACTTGGCTTACAGTACAAACAAGGAAACTGTAAACGGGTTATGAACTCACTTCCGGTCCACACCTTGGACGTAGTAGCGCCACTGTCTTCCCATCCGCGGAATACACGCTGCATGTACCCATCAAAATGCGTCTTCGCCGCCTCAATCAACTCGTCGTCATTGACCTTGTTATACCACGCCGACAAATCATGATAATACGAGGACCGCGCGCCGCCGACGACGATGCTTCCGTCAAGTCGGGGAATCAGATACTCATACTCCGTATCCGACCACCGGATGATAACCGAATGAGGCAGTAAGGGCGCTGGTGTCTTGCCGGGTGTGATGTGACTGCAGATGCCGCGCACAGGGACAATCTTGTCGGCGAACTCGGGCAGAATGGACGACGTGTAGCCGTTTGTCGCGTACACGATCTTTGCGGCGCGCACGCTGCCCCGCGCTGTGGTTAGCGTCAGGTAGCCGTCCCCGTCGGGGGTGTTGGTAACCGCCTCGACGGGCGTGTGGGTCTGCAGGTTGACGCCGGCGTCGAGGGCCTTTGAGAGGAGAGCGAGGATTAGTTTGTACGGCCAGACGGTGCCGGCGGTATACGACAGGCACCCCTTGACTCCCTTTACACCTGATAGCTGGAATAAACAGTCAGTCCTGTTTCTAAGTGGAGGATGTGGCTCGACTCACTTGCTCGGCTTCGGCGCCATCGGCGTAGTACACGTCCTTCATTACGGAAACGCCAGCTTTTCTAAGCAGCTCGACGTTGGCCTTCATCTTATCGCGGATAGTCTCTGACATCAAGGCGTCGACAGCCCGAGTTAGGACAAAGTCACAGTCGATGCCTTCAGCTTCAATGGCCTTCTTTACTTCCATAAGGTTCTTGGCCTCAAACTCCGCACACTCCTTCGCGGTCTCAATGCCATGTGTGGACACGAAACTTGCGGGGCGATTGTACGGATCCGGCTTCAGATGGCCGCCTACACCAGATCCAGTGTCAGCAAGACCAATTACCTAGCAAGATGGGATGCTGCTAGACATACCATTGCGTCCAGTTGCCCCGGAACATGCCTGTCGGGCTTCGAGGATCAAAATCTTTGGCGGCGGAACACCACGCGCCTTGCACTGGTCGAGGATATGGTATACTGTCGCGACACCCGCATAGCCAGCGCCGATGACAGCGATGTCAACTTCGGTTGGGAGCTCCGGGGTAGACCGGTGATCGTCTAGAGCGTGCGGGGATGATCTCCAGAAGGAGGTCGTGGAGTTGGGGACGGGGAGCGGGGAAGCGGGCATGGCTGTGACAGGGTGCGTGTTTGTCTTTCTTGGGGAGAGAAATCAGACACGGGATGCAGTGAGTGACTGTTTCTTGCTGCACGAGATAGATGTGGTAGACCAAGCCGCCGCGTCCGCCGTTATAATAAAAGGCTCAAAGGCCTGGAATGCGGATGTCCCATCACGGTCCCCACCAACTAGGCGAGCGCCGGGGGTGGATCGGGGCCGGGACGGGAAACCTAGCGGGAAAGCTGTTCCGTCCGGTGAGCGGACTCAATCGTGCCTGCCGCCTGCACTACTCCTAGGGGACCAGGGAAGGGATCCAAGAGCAAGACGACTGACCGGCCCGGTCGTTTGCGGGGAACCCCCGTTTGGGTATGCGTTTCCTCAAAGTTTATCAGCAGCGATCCTCCAAATCTCGGCCTCTTAAAAGCCCATACAGATAATCCTCAACCACCTAGCCCAGGACAGCGGTTGAAGCACCACCCTTTAGAGTTGTCGACCGGCCCGGTCAGAATTTTGGGGTTGAAGCTCACAGAGGCCCGCTCCTTAATTGCGTGTCCATACCTTTTATCCATACGGACTTGACAAGCTGACACGCTTATCTGCGTATCTCCGTGTTGGGGTGGTTGACAGATAAACCGGGGAAGCACCAACTACCGATAACCGTGATAAGCCTCTACTGGCTCGGTGAAACTGGTCAGCCCCCCGGAGATAGGTAGGTACCTAGGCAAACTGACACAGTAATCAAGCCGTAGACTACGAATCCAGCTTTCCAACATATGCGTACCCAGTGATCCTTACCCAACCCCAGAATGGAAACCATCATCCGCACTGACTAGTCCAACGGATCTTTGACAAACTACAGCCATCCTAGAATGAACCAATGATAGCCTCTCTAATGATATGACAACACCACTATATACAGGCCAATGCCAGGCCCATCTGTTCATCCCCAGATTCGACACCCACGATCTCTAAGCACGTTCTCAGTGCTCTCTTCAGGACCATGGCAACTCCACAGACAAAGGACGACAACAAGATTCCCGAAACGACTAGCTATCCTGACGCGACTGACCATGCCGCCGGCACCAGCTACGTATACGATGAGGGCGCTGTCGAGAATGTTGACGAGGCCTACCTCCGCGCCTCGAAGTCGACGAAATTCTACAGAGGCGTGTTGTTCCAGATGATCCTTTTTGGAGCGTAAGTTGGACTCATGTCAGCATCAGATTCAACGTCGCGGGATCCAAGTTAACGTCTTCATGTAGACTGTCCTTTGTCGGTCCTGCAATGTCCGACGCCATCTCCAACCTTGGAGGTGGTGGCCTCTCGACCCCATACCTGGCCAACTTGGCGACTGCCCTCAGCTACATGGCCGGCTGTCTGATCACCGTCTTTGGCGGGCCTCTGATCAACAAGATAGGAATCAAGTGGTCTTGTATGATCGCCGCCGTCTCCATGCCACTTGCTGGTTCGGCCTACTACGTGAGCGCGAAGTATTCGATCGACTGGTACCTTCTCTTTGCAAGAGTACGTTACGATCCTTACCATGCTTCATCCATCATGTTGTTGTTGTTGTTGTTGTTGTATTTAACGCCGTGGCGGCCGGGCTAGAGCCCTTACCGCAGACCTCCCGAAGGGTATATGGCGTGGAGGGCCGTGAGCCAAGGCTACCTACTCTACAGTACGTCGTCTCTTTACATCGTCCTCCAAATCATGCCTTGTGGCCACTACGCGTTCTGTCTGTCCCCGGTTCCCGCTGGTGCCCCAGTTTCATTCTTTCCCAAATCGTCCCTTGGAATCGGGAGGTTCTTTGTAGTCCGCACTCACATCTACGTAGGTGTGGATGCTGCTACCGCAGACAGATCTTCTGGAAGAAGTCCGTCACGCGGAGAAAGGCCTCGAAGCCTCGTGGGTCGGTGATTAATCTCTTGAAGTAGGCCTCGAGAGATCCCATAGGGCCTATGGGCTCGGGCATACTGCGAGAGTGGAGGGTCGGCCACCGTTGCCTCCTCGCCAGCGTTAGTCGACAGTAGACCAGGTGGTCCACGTCTTTCGCCTCTCCACAAGAGCACATCATTAGAGCGTCGTCGTGGTTGAAACGTCGGTGATATTGCTCGAAGTCCCCGTGACCCGATCGTGCCGCCAGCAGGTGATGTAACGTAGCCCGCGGCAAGGCCAGTTCAGGAGGGCTGGACAGAGCTGCCTCAAGCCCCAAGTCCGCGTACCGCGGCCTTCGCTCTTTATACCACCATCTCCTGTGCTGGCTTTGTAATTTTTCCCTTGCAAGCCGCTTGATGCCCGCTAGTGTTGCCATTTGACCCATCCGCGCCGGCAGTGTCGTTCCTTCTTTGGCCAGCCGGTCCGCGGCCTCGTTTCCTTCGATGCCCTGGTGTCCCGGGGACCAGTGCGTCCGTATATCAAATATCCTGGCCGCTTCTTGGATTTCGAGGAACGCGTCTTGTGACGAGTCCGGCGCCTTGCCGCGGATGCCTTGTATAACGCTGGTGTTGTCGATACATATGTGGATTGGATGACCGCGATTGGTGAGCAGAGCCCTTCTGAGGCCGGTTCGCGCCCCTTCGACCTCGGCGTCGAACACTTCTGCTAGTCCGAGTCGGCCGCACCCTTGTGCTATGCGTTTGGAGTCTCGGTAGATGACGAAGCCGTACCCCACGGCTCCGTTCGTCGCCCTGGAGCCGTCCGAGAAGACGATCATATGGCTTTCCGGTACTGTCTTTAGCCAGCGCTCGAAAGCTTTCGCAGCCTCTTCTTTGCATTGAACTACTATCTGATCCTGTGAGCTTGGCAGGTACTGTGATTGAAGGAACGCTGGTCTTCCGCATCTTGGCAGAAGTTCAGCCGTCCGTTGTAGTCTCGTCTGTTGCTGTCCCTGCTGGGAGAGCCGCGCGACTAGCGGGTGTCGGCGATCAATCCTCTGTAGTCGGACTGCGGCCCGTAAGCGGACGCCCTCTAAGGCGACTTTGGCTGACGGTAAGCCGGCGTCTCGGAGGAGGCTACTGGTTGGCGTTGTCCTCCAGACAGGCAGAACGGCCCTTGCTGCCGCTGTAATGACGCTGTCGATCTTCTGCACGAGCCCCTTTTGGCCTGTGTTGACGGGTCTTCCTTGGAGAGGCGGATTCGTGTCTGTCTCCGCTTGGCGTCTCGAAGCCGGCTTCGTGATACCTGCGTACCATGTTTCGGCGCCGAAGAGCGCGATCGGCAGTACGCAGGAGACGACGGCTTTTCGCACGGCGGCCGCTGGGAGTCCCCTCTTTGTGTTCGTTAAGCTGTCTCAGATGTTGAGCTGCCCTCTTTGCTGCAGCTACTTTTGCGTCGACATGGTGCCGGAAGGACAGTCTCTTGTCGAACCAGACACCCAGCCAGCGTACAGGTTTCGTCGAGGCCTTGACCACCAAATCCCCCGCCCGGACCTCTGGCAGCTCCGCTGGCTGGCCGTGCTTCCTAGTAAAGTGGATGACCTCGCACTTGCTCGGGTCAAAGGAGACCTTGTTCTCCAAGCCCCATCTGAGAATGCCGGCTGCGCTTCGGTTGAGTATTGCGACGTTGCTCTCCAGGGAGGGGCTGATGGCCAGAGTGGCGATGTCGTCCGCGTACCCGAATCGCGCGTTCGGGTCGTCTTCAAGTATCTCTGCGATGTAGAGCAGAAAGGCAATGGGAGATAGTGGTGACCCCTGAGGCAGCCCGCATGACAGCGGGAAGTACTCCGTTGTGCTTTCTTCCAGTCGGACTCTAGCGGTGCGGTTGCAGCAGAAGCTAAAGATCAGTCTGGTCAGGCCATGTGGCCATCCCTGCTGACGCAGTCTAATGACGAGCCGGTTCCGAAGGACGGAGTCGAACGCCCCTTTTACGTCCATAGTCAGAAGTGTCGCCGTGAGTCCTTTTAGGAGGGCCATCTCGATGTCGTGGGTGAGGCAGGTCGTCAGATCGACGGCTGACCTGCCTTGTAGAGCCCCGATCTGTTGCGGACTGATGATGCGCTCGACAATCGCCAGGGACGCCATCCTTCTGGCTATCAGTCGCTCTAGTCCCTTGCCCAGGCACGAGAGGAGCGCGATCGGCCGCCAGGACCCGGGCTTGGAGGCATCCCTGCCGGCCTTCTGGATCATGACCACCTCAGCTCTGCGGAAGGGCAGAGGAAAGTGGCCGGCCCGCATACAGGACTGGAATAGCTGCCTGACCGGTTCCGAGATGACATCCCAGCATGCCTGGAGGAGGCGTGTTGTGATGCCGTCCACACCAGGGGTCGTTGTCTTTGTTAAGGTGGCCGTCTTCACTTCTTCTCTCGCTAACATTGTCCTGCCAAGTAATCGCTCGCCTCGGGACGACGGGTACGTCAAACGGGTCACCCGGTGCGTCATCTTCCGCACTAAACCTGTCGAGAAGGGCTCCCCGAAGCGCTTGAGCCTTTTCGTTAGTATCCTCGATCGTCTGGTTGTCCACAACCAATGGGGGTGCTCTGGTCAGTAGGCTCGCCTTCCGCCAACCCATGATCTGGTACAGGTCCCGGTCTGAAGCGACTCCATCGATCTTTCCGGCCCAGTATGCTCGCTTAGCCTTCCTCACCGTGCTCAGGAACGCCTTTCGTTTCTCCATTAGATAAAGGTGCGCATCTTGCTCCGTCTCCCAGGCTTGTTGGTTGCGGGCAGCACGGTATGCTCTGTGGGCCTCTGCGCATTCCTCCGTCCACCAAGCCGCGCCTTTACCATGTTTTCCTCTCTTCTTGCCGACCGCCTCAATGGCTCGGGAGAAGAGCTCGACGATGTGACTTGCCTGCCCGTCCAGGTCTTCCGGAGTAGGTTGATCCCCCAGATTGGGCATCGCAGCTAGCCCCCCTTCGATCAGGTCTCTCAGCCGAGGCAGCGCCGAGTCGGGCACTGACAGTGGCCGTGGCTGCGGGTGGCCCTCTCCCTGTGACACTGGGCGTTTGAGTAGTGGTATGACGGCCACGATGGCCTCGTGGTCAGCTCCCGGGTGTAGCTGTGGGCTGACCTGCGCGTGCGCAAAAGGGATATTAGAGAAAGCCAGGTCCAGGACATGTCCGCAATCCTGGGTTGCCACCCCAACTTCGCTGATAAGAGAGAGATTGTGGCCGTCTGCCCAGCCTGCGATGTCATCTCCCCGGTTCCCGTTCCTCGTCCCGGGCTCCCAAGAGTAGTGATGCGCGTTGAAGTCACCCGCGATCAAAGCTCGCTCCGGGGGTTTGAGTTCTAGCAGTATCCCTGTTGTGCGGCTGTGGGGGTCGCGGGGTTGTCTGTACACGTTGACGATAGTCGTCGTTTTGTCGACCACCAGCCACAGTACGTCTCTCGTGTGGACAGGCCTCTGCTGCTCCACCGTCATCCCTATCCCTTTGCGTGTGTAGGTCAATACTCTTGGTCTGGTTCCTTCGCTGTCCCAGAAGTCGACCGGGACGAAAGAGTCGAAACCCGGGTGCGTGTTCAGTTGCACGTTTCCGTCCTTCCAGCCCGTCCAGGGTTCCTGGACGAGGACCACATCTATCTGAGCCTCCCAGCAGAGCTGCAGGAAAGCCGTGTGCGCCGGGGAGATCTTTCCGACGTTGCCCTGCGCAACGCGTAGCATCCGTGGGGTCGCCGCTCTCGGCTTACGTCTCCGAGTCGAGTTCGAGGTGGGTGTAGGCATTCGCGACGTTGTAGTTTGGCTTCTGTGCTGCCCGTTGGCTCCTGCTTGGCATGGGTAGCACGGGACGGTCGATGGAGGTGTTGTCGGGGGAGTCTTCGCCTTCGCCTTCGTCCGCCTCGTCTTCATCCATGCTGCTGCTGTCAGTGCTTCCGTCACCGAGGCAAACGATCGAGCTTGCGGAGGGCGTTCTCGTGCGCGCGCGCTTGGCGCCGGGTTGCTGGTTCTGGCTGGTGGAGGTAGGGACGCCTGCCGCCTCCTGGCTACTGTCGGATCGAGTAGCCTTGTACAGAGTGTCCGATGCTTTCTGGCCGGCCTTCCGGATCCGAGCCCGCTCCTTTCGACCGGGAAGGGAGACGACGCCGTTTACGGCCGAGGGCCTCGCTGGGCAGTCTGTGTGGCTGGCTTGGAAGGGGCCGCAGCAGTTGGCACATTGGGGCCTGGCCATGCAGGGTCCCGTTTCGTGTGAATCGGAAGGTCTTCCGCAGTTGCTGCAGATCGGTCGTCGTCCGCAGAACCGGTTGGAGTGGTAGCCCTGGCAGCCGGGGTCGTGTCGGATGAGCGTCCTTCGTTTCTTGACGGGCAGAGATCTGCCGCTTTGGTTGAAGAGCCTGAAGGGCGTGACCTCTGATGTGAATGATATGAGCCAAGATATTTCGTTCGTGACTGGGTTGGGCCCAAGGCGGGACGGTCGAGCAAGGACAGGCTTCTGTCCTGTCTGTGCGAAGACCTCATCTTCAACGAGTGTGGCTGGGTCCAGGACGTCCCCGCCAATGCTGTGTAGTTTTGTTGGGCATCGCGGCACAACGTAAGTGTACCACTTGAT